>NC_137870.1:15043950-15051450 GCF_963924005.1 Protomyctophum bolini
TGGAGTGATAATTAGAGATATCAAAAATCCCATGTGTAATTTTCTTTGTCTCTAATGTGTCAACAAAATGAAATGATAATTTTGAACCTGGCTTTATCCGATCTTCAGATTTATCGTCCCGAAATGTATGCAAATTAGCGCATATAATGCCTAATTTTCATATTTAAACATATAATTTCAGAAAACTTGTAATACAAAAAATCTTAGTTTTAATATAAGTAATCAACTGGAGAAGTTTCATTGTGATAGCTATTATTTAACTTTTTTTCCCTATTCACCTGGGGTGTCTCGCCTTAAGTACCAGGTCTTATTACCTAACTTGAGTAAACTAAAGACCTGGAGGCGTGATCAATGCCATTTGGCTATTCTGAGTGGCCTAAGAGCATTGATCACGCCTCCAGGTCTTTAGTTTACTCAAGTTAGGTAATAAGACCTGGTACTTAAGACACGCAAAATGCATCCCGCTGTTTCTGTCGGGACAGGAGTCGTGACACGCTGTTTCTGTAGAGACAGGAGTCGTGACACACTGTTTCTGTAGAGACAGGAGTCGTGACACACTGTTTCTGTAGAGACAGGAGTCATGACACACTGTTTCTGTAGAGACAGGAGTCATGACACGCTGTTTCTGTAGAGACAGGAGTCATGACACTCTGTTTCTGTAGAGACAGGAGTCGTGACACACTGTTTCTGTAGAGACAGGAGTCATGACACGCTGTTTCTGTAGAGACAGGAGTCATGACACGCTGTTTCTGTAGAGACAGGAGTCATGACACGCTGTTTCTGTAGAGACAGGAGTCATGACACGCTGTTTCTGTAGAGACAGGAGTCGTGACACGCTGTTTCTGTAGAGACAGGAGTCGTGACACACTGTTTCTGTAGAGACAGGAGTCATGACACATTGTTTCTGTAGAGACAGGAGTCGTGACACGCTGTTTCTGTAGAGACAGGAGTCGTGACACATTGTTTCTGTAGAGACAGGAGTCGTGACACGCTGTTTCTGTAGAGACAGGAGTCGTGACACGCTGTTTCTGTAGAGACAGGAGTCGTGACACGCTGTTTCTGTAGAGACAGGAGTCGTGACACGCTGTTTCTGTAGAGACAGGAGTCGTGACACGCTGTTTCTGTAGAGACAGGAGTCGTGACACGCTGTTTCTGTAGAGACAGGAGTCGTGACACACTGTTTCTGTAGAGACAGGAGTCATGACACATTGTTTCTGTAGAGACAGGAGTCGTGACACGCTGTTTCTGTAGAGACAGGAGTCGTGACACATTGTTTCTGTAGAGACAGGAGTCGTGACACGCTGTTTCTGTAGAGACAGGAGTCGTGACACATTGTTTCTGTAGAGACAGGAGTCATGACACTCTGTTTCTGTAGAGACAGGAGTCATGACACTCTGTTTCTGTAGAGACAGGAGTCGTGACACGCTGCGACAGTGTTGTCGGAGGTTATAATTGTGTCCCTGTAAAGCATGGAGGACGTGTATTTAGAGTTATTTTAATGTCCACAACATCTAACTGCCTGTCCCTGCGACCGACCAATGATAGAGGGAGTTAGGATAATGAGCTGCTATTATATACACAACCACACGGGCACGCATGCACGGACGGACGTACGGACGCACGCACGGCACGCACGCACGCATACACACACATGCCATACACACGTAAGCAAGCATATACACATATTTCCTATAAGGGACCGACTCACGGACATACACACGCACGCACGCACGGCACACACACACCCACACACAAACACACACACACACACACACACACACACACACACACACACACACACACACACACATACACAAAGAGCAGTTATATAGCCATGCAGACAAACAGGCAACCCTCCATAAAAACACTACTATACATCTCTCTTACACTAAACCTTTTCACAAATTACCTTTACACATATAGTACAAGAACACAGTAGTTGCACAGCTATGCAAACACACACACACACACACACACACACACACACACACACACACACACACACACACACACACACACACACACACACACGCTACTCTGAGTACAGGATGTTGTCTGGTTTGTGGTCGTTAGTGAAAGTATAGCATGCACAATGTCTCTACTAAGACACACGCACGCACACGCACACACACACACACACACACACACACACACACACACACACACACACACACACACACACACGCACACACACACACACACACACACACACACACTGTATAGGTCAGATCATGTGTTGATTATATGTGGAAAATCACCAAGCAGAAAATAGCGAGAACGCCCACGAAAAAACCATAGTCTAAACGATCAAATTAACAATAATGGAGAGGTCAGAATGGAGAGGTCAGAATGGAGAGGTCAGAAGAGGAAGAGAGGAGGGGAGGGGAGGGGAGGGGAGGGGAGGGGAGGGGATTTAGTGGAGAACAAGAACTATTTTGGGGTCTCTCTCTGATTGGTTTGTTGTGTTGACCCACCCTCAAACAGCCTGGAAGCTAGCAATCAAAACAACAGCCAATCAAAACACAGCATGGTGTTTTCATTCTCACACACAACATTCAGTCACAACAGTCAGCAAGCCATGTTCAACGGCACACACACACACACACACACACACACACACACACACAGACGTTTGTATCTTGGTCGTCAAAGCAGACAGATGGCTGCTATAGTCCTAACCCACTGAAAGTATTATTTTGAGAGACACGCTGGCGCCTAATTAGCTAGCGGCAGTCACAATGTCAGTAAGTCAACTGTTGTGCTAACACGCTAATGTTGTTTTTTCCCTAAATAAAGACCATGTATGCTTTCAGTCAAGAGCCGCTCACACACGCACGCACGCTCGCACACACACACACACACACACACACACACACACACACACACACACACACACACACACACACACACACACACACACACACACACACACACACACACACAAGCACACACATGCACACACACACACTAATGCCATCATTATGTCAAGCTTACGACTCAGCACTCTAGAGGTCTGCAAGCCAGTCGGTCCTTGATTAGAGCCAGGCTCGGTCCAATTTCTTTATTACTGTAAAAGACTCAATGGAGAGGATTGAGTTCAATGAGTCCGAGTCATGTTAGTAACTCTTGTCTCACTAACTCAGCGAGTGAGGATGTGTTGGTGGTGGATGCGAGTATTTAAGGATCATTTCTATATGTACAATTGAAACGTTTGACAAGTCGTGAGCGCACATGTTGTGTGCACAGTTCGGGTGGCCAAGTCATAGACCGTGATGTATGCCGAGTATGTGGAAGTTCAGTCTACGCCTGTGCTTTGTGGCCGTGATACGTCATTGACTTTACTTCTGCGTTTTCAACCCAGCTTTGTGGGTCTGCGACTACTGGCCAATAACAATGGGGCCAGCTTTAGCAGTTTCCCTTTCCGTGATGCGATGGACCAATTGCGGTGATGTCATGGTGTGCCATTGATTATATCTCTCTGACCTGAGATCAGATTCTAAAAATGTCTCCTACAACAGTTTTCTGAAAAAGCTATGTTTCTATGTCAGTCGATTTTTCAAAAATAGCAGACCTACAAGCTCGTAGCACGCCACTCGGTGCTTCGTATGATCGTATGATCCATATCTGTGCTCATTTGTTTATTTTTGGAACAAAGTTCTTATATGCAAAGCTATATTATACACGGTCTTGTACACAAATTCAGAATGTGGGGGGGAGGGGGGGGGGGGGGGGAGTGACCCGGGTAGGATGCATAAATCACGTCAGACTTCGGTGCTCTAACTTGTCTAATGTGTGTGGTGATGACAGATTGTTCCTGTGTGCATCAACAGGTGTGTAGTCGCACTCACAGAGCTGTGAGCCCAATAAGTTTGACTCAGGCCAGGTGTGACTGCTTAAATCAGACGTCACCTATTCCACAGTAGCCTTCAGTAAGCCAACACAAGTTCTGTCATTTCTGTTTTATCACAGTCACTCCCACTCAACACAAAGACTGTAGGTGAAGACGTTACTCTCCTCATGATGCATCAGCTGATAAATGTTTTATTTGGATTCGTTTTATTAAGGCGAGAACAATGGCTTCCATTATAGCCTGCTGTCTTTACCCTGAATACCCATCGATGATGTCACTGGTAGGTGTGTTTCTGAACTGTCCACAGCCTTCCTCTGAGACACAGAGTGAGTTGGTACCGTATTATAATGAGCATTGGTGAGGACCACTAATTATTATTCCAGTCATTTAGTCATCAACTATAAATGACTGGAACCAAATGGACCCTTATGGCTCTGTAACTCTGAGAGTGTACGAATGAAACCAGAGGGTTATTTGGTTCCATTTGTACACTGTCAGAGTTAAATAAACACTGAGGATTTCACGGGGTCCGAGGATATAAATGATTTAAAATGGATGACGTGAGTTTGTAGAGCCGCTAATGTGGGGGTAACCCCCACCTGAAACATCCATGCATGTCCCTGAATGCAGTGAGATCAGACAGCCTGTAAGCAGCGCACGCACACACACACACACACGCACGCACGCACGCACGCACACACACACACACACACACACACACACACACACACACACACACACACACACACACACACACACACACACACACACACACACACACACACACACACACACACACACACACACACACACACACACACAGTGTCTGTCTTTCTCATCGTATTGTGGTTTACATCAACAGGAAGTAGCAGAGATGGCATTGTGTCATCTTACAAAGCATCGCCAAGTGTGAGTCAAGCGCATGACATCGTTTTGCTGAGACAGACGGTTAGAGAGAGAGTGTGTGTGTGTGTGTGTGTGTGTGTGTGCGTGCGTATGATCGTGTGTGTAGCCTCTCTTAACATTAGGTTTCAATTACACTTATCAGCCATTCTCTCTCTCTCTCTCTCTCCACAAGTGTTTTTTCCCCTAGCGTGAAAACACACCACACACACACACACACACACACACACACACACACACACACACACACACACACACACACACACACACACACACACACACACACACACACACACAGTTGGGTTTTTTATAATTAATTAGATTAGCCTAATTAGCCTAATATACATTAATGTCATGCAAAAAGTTTTTATTCATTCTTAATTATCTCTTGAACTCTCGCCAGGCAGATCAATGGAATTAATATATGATTAGAGTATAAATAATGTTTCATTAAGCATGTGATACACATGAGCTGCTTGGAATGAACGTACAGTACATAACGACTTTTTAAATCGCATATACATTCTAAGACAGTCACCACGAACCCCTCAGGCTGTAGACAGTTTGAAATCTGACCTAGAAAAACGGCATTGACGTATTTAGGAAGCTGAGAATCTCCTCTTTCACTCACTGTAACTTTCACCCACTGTAAGTGGCATCGACTGTAACTGTTTTTTTGTTTTGTTTTTATTTGGTGTTTTTTGCATGCTAAACACATACTGTACATCAAATGCATATAATAGACAGTGTTGTGCCTCAGTAATCTAGGATCATAGGTAAACCTACAGCGTCATTCTAAACTTTATACTATCAAAAAATAAATCATCTGTACATTGAAACTATGGAAACTATAGGACGCCAGGTCAACAAATTAATCTGTTTATAACATGCTATCTATTTTACCAACAGATCCTGTGTCTGGGTGAGACAATCTATAGGCCTATGTGTATGTCAGTATGTCTCAATAGAAGAGCACGGCGACTAAATACAACCACCCCAATTGTATACGCTACAGTATATTGCATTACCATCCATACTATATATCATAGACAAACTTACATTTTACTCAACAAAAAGTTACATAGTGCCGCTTTAACTTGGCATAAGACTACATTGGCGTCAAGGCTACCATGTTGTTTGTTGACTAGAGTTCATGCAGTTTAGCGTTTACAGTTTACGTACGGGTCCGTTTGGTTAAGCTTGTGCACACTGAGTACAGCATGAACTCTAGTCAGCTAATAACAGGGCGACGGCTTGAGAAATTACAATGCTAAATATACTTAACATCTGTCTACAAATAAACAGCAAGCCTGTGCATTCTGAAACCAGAACATGGCTTGCATCTTACAGCATGTCATTTGCATAGTATTTAATAGGAATGATTATACCAGATGTAATTTTAACTGGCTTTAATACATAACAGCATTACAGTAGTCCATGATATGTAGATGGATGGATGGATGGAGTTAGTCTTGTGTAGCCATACTAATATCACTGGGGCAATATCAATTGCAAAGGCAGATTGAAGGCTGGCTATGTGAGTCTAGGATGGAGTATAGACTGTAGATACAGTAGATAGATAGACGATGATGTTTGACTCCATACATTTTGTCTTACAGACTTTCGGTACGTTCCCACTGCAAGAGAAAATGTATTTCGCTTTACTTTGGACATATAACTTCTTTGACTAGACAATTATATAAACACAATGGACACAAGGAAGTGTCAGGCACTCACTTCTGCTGATTATAGGAGAATTACAAAGAGATGCGTAGGAGAATAAGAAGAGATGAAGCAGCCTGACTCGTGCGTGCCGCTCTATACAAAATTAATTGGCATTACGGATTACAGGTGCTTTTAAACTCCTATGCGCCTCATATGTGACCAAAATAGCAATTTAAGGGAAATCGTGCCAACACGCCCATGACCACACCTCTAGGCGCAAATACCGGTGTCGGCATAATGGATAGCGGGTGACACTGGACCAAAATACCATTTACTCGTGGCGGCGGCTGACTTGCGGGCAGCGTCGTAGGTAACGGCAGTGACGAAAACATAGCCATAAACCTCCTTATTTTATCCAGTTTAAAGCTAATCGTTTGGCTGCTCTGGGCAGTGTGGATTGAATGGAAGAGAGGTGGGGCAGAGAAAAGGTTACATATTAAATAACAATAGTTAACATTTGATTTAGTATCCACTTCAAAGCTAATAGTATCCACTTTAGCTTTAAGACAGAGGAAAGGTTACATAATGTATTCAATTACAATAGCTAACATTATAAATAACTTTGCAAGAACAGCATATAGCTTAAAAAGGAACAATTCACCCTTTCAGTTTTTTCCAAACAAATGCTGGGCTGTTTTTGGAGTGAAAGGATTCTTGAATCAGGGGAAGTTGTTACGCTGTGTGGGTGTGTGTTATCACAACCACTGGGAGTCAAACCTCATATCTCCATATTTTAACTTTTTCCTTGTTTTCCCCTCCGGAAATTAACGCCCTACTTCATCGCAAACAAATGTCTCCCAAAAGCAGCAAAAACTACTCACTATATTTGAAACATTCTGATGGTGAAAATGTGTCTTTGGGTTTTTATAAATATTGAACCAAAGAAAAGTTTTAACAAGAGCTTGTGACTAAATACTGTACTGCACTGAACACAATGGAACACCTTTCTTTTTTTTTACATTTCCTTAAAAGTAACAGTTTAGGACAAAGGTTCACAGTTCATATAGTTCATATGTGTTGGC
>NC_137870.1:15058950-15071450 GCF_963924005.1 Protomyctophum bolini
GGTCAAGTAAGCTTAACTAACGGGATTTGTGTAGAGGTACGGTGTGACTTTAGAGAGTGTTGCTGTTACGAACCAGGCTTCCAGACCAGTGACTGTGTGCGTGCTTGCATGCTTGCTTGCGTGCGTGCGTGCGTGCTTGCGTGCTTGCTTGCGTGCGTGCGTGCGTGCGTGCGTGCGTGCGTGCGTGCGTTTGAATGTGCATGCATGTTTGAATGTGCAATGTGTGTGTGGACCAGCTGCAGGCATCCACACCTGGACAGTAAATCAACCAACAGCAAAACTACAAACAATCTCTCTCTCTCTCTCTCTCTCTCTCTCTCTCTCTCACTCTCTCTCTCTCTCTCACTCTCTCTCTCACTCTCTCTCTCTCTCATTAGGGTAAAGCATTCTGCATGTGTTTTTCACGTTGTGCCTGCTGCACGACAAAGAGTGTGTGTTTTTTCACTTTGTTTTCGTGTACTAAAACTATGTGTGTTTTTACTGGTCTCATGCAGTCGTACCTCGAGAGTGTAATAAGTGGTTTAGGCTGTTTAGAGAAAAATGTAAGGACTATTTTAGGAGTAAGACTCTGAGTCCATTTCTGTAGGCATTTCAACCGTCCTAACTTCTATGCACCTTTGTCTGCATTCAACCAAATGCTGCTGACTCCATTCTTGACTTCCAGCCAAGCCTACTGTACAGTATGTGTGAGGTATGTGTGTGTGTGTGTGTGTGTGTGTGTGTGTGTGTGTGTGTGTGTGTGCGTGCGTGCGTGCGTGCGTGCGTGCGTGCGTGCGTGCGTGCGTGCGTGCGTGCGTGTGTGTGTGTGTGCATGAGAGTGTGAAACATCCTTTTGAAGTAAGAAGGATAATTTACTGCCTCTTTTATCCTGTGCCATGTACGTCCTCCTACACACACACACACACACACACACACACACACACACACACACACACACACACTGGGTGGTTGTTGAGTTGTGAGCTGTCGTCAGCTTTATCAATTGTCAGCTCTTAACGCTGACCTTCTACAGAGGGCAAACACTGTCTGTCTGTCTGTCTGTCTGTCTGTCTGTCTGTCTGTCTGTCTGTCTGTCAGGGAGGAGGGATTGTATTTCTTTCAACAGCTGCTCTTTCATTGGACCAGCCCTATGTCACTCCAAGTGTACTCTGATTCTAACTTTACTCTTCGATTGAAATTTAGCAAATCTATCCCCTATATAGACAATAATGTGCAGAGCCGTGCCCTGTAGGGACTGCCCATATCTCCGACATCCCGTTAGTTTTCTCATGCCAATAAAGCCCTTTGAATTGAATAGTCCGAACATATGTGGCTTTTGCATGCAGTTAGGTTTAGGGCTAGATTTATGCTTGAAGGATTTGTATTAGGGATGTCCCGATACTGTAACGGTGCGACTCAAGACAAGTAATATAGGACCCAAAATGCTGAACAGACAGGCAGGAGCAAATTAAAGTATTTATTATACTGAAAACACTATAGGTGAACATAACAGGAACAGAACACCATAACAACATCTATAATCAAGCAGGGAACATATATGGAACTGAGGGTTTAAGTAGACACAGGGATCACAATACACAGGTGAACAGAACAAACAATCAACACTGGGATTGGCTAGGAGATTAACAGGACACAGGTGGAGAAAACTAGTAATCACAAGGAGGTAAGACAAGACAGGCAAACACACTAGGCAGAACAGGAAACACTAGGGCATCACTACATAATAAAAGTACACAGTATACAGATTATAGTTCATGACAATACAGTTCGTGACAGATACACTTTTTCCGTTCCCGATTCGATCCCTATAACGCAATTTCTGTGTTAGCCAATGACAAATATCAATACCAGAGAATAATATTTATAATATTATAATAAAATTACTTATTTTATCTCATGTTGTTGTTGTTAGCCGACTCCTCACTCAAATGTGCACTTGCAGTTTGGGAAACTCCAAAGCAAACTCCACATGCCCCAACATTTTATTTACCTGCCATAGTGTCCACCTCTTATCCCTGTTAGACTGGCATATTCGCCGATACCGATATGATCCGATATGACCAAAAAGGGCCAATACCGATACTAGTGCAAAACAAAGAATGTTTGCTTTCGCCATCTTTGTTGAAGAAGAGTCTGGGCAATTATGTTTTAGTTCCTTTTGTGCCAGTGTTCATTTTTGGTTGGCTAAAACTAGACTAAAGCTACATAGTTTAAGTAGCCTAGGTAGGGCCCTGTAGGCCAGCTGTATGCAATCAATGCTACGGTGTCAAGCTGCAACTTCACCACTTTTTTCATATTAATTGGCCCTCACAATTCTTTTCTACTCGGTCTGTGTCTCATATGGCTGTTGGGCAGTTCAGAAACCTGTCATCCAGTGACATCATCGTTAGGCTTGTTTTTTGTGTGATGTCACTGTGTGTGTCAGTAATGTCACTGTACTGGAAGACGGGTTTATGAACTCTGTGAGACACAGACAGAGTATTCTTTTTATTTTTGCTATTTAATCATGAACATAATTATATGAAGATAAGTTGAAAAGTGGTGAAGTCATCCTTTAATGAAAAAGGCCTCCTATAATGGCATGCCCAACAATAGCGACACCAGGTTGAAAGTGGTCAAAGTTACAAAAAAACAATCCAGTTTCATGTACTGTAGGTGCATTGCATGCTAGGCTGATACACTGCTTTCATTTTCAATCAGTAAATCAAAACTTATTATTTTAATAACAATCTGGACGTAAAATCTGAATCTCCCACCCACCCCTTTTTCCCCTCACTGTATACTGTGACTTAGTCATAGTCTTTTGAATAAGGATGGAGCTCGATAACCGATACCCGAAAACATCCGATAACAAGCTAATTGAGTACCCATTATCAATAAGCTTTGGGCTTTCAAGCCTGTTATCGAGCATGGCGTCATGTTTAAACAATCAAGACAAGAGGCGATCAAGAAATACTGTAAATGTAATCATCATCATGAAAGCGTTGTTATGCAAAACCGTATCCATTATCATATAGTATTTGAGGGGCTGGTCTATGACGTCAGTATGACATCATGTTGATGACATCAGGGATCTCCTTATATCCATAAGAATATAGGATAAATGGGATACACACAGACAGAGAAAGAAAGGTATTGATCAGTTAGCCAGTCTTCTTCCAATAACTTCATCCTGTACAAGACCAACCCCCCAGAATTCAGTGCCCAAGACCAATTTGATCAGATTATTCAAAGACAATCACTGTCAAACATACAATACACCAGAAAGCGGAACACATTCCACAGTCATCCAAAAGCCATTCAACAGTGTGGGTCATCATACATAGTTGCCACACAGACCGTACTGGTCCCGGTCAGTGGGAAGAAGATGCAGCAGCCTCAGGCAGAGACTGCAGTGGGAGTGTCCAATTCCTCTGCACCGCCGGAGGCGATGGTCGCTCCTGAACTGGACAGTCTATCACCTCCCAAATCCTCTAGCACACCTCAAGTGGTGCGCTCTCTACAATCGGCAAAAGAAACATCCTCTGCTGGCCTACCAGCAGAAGAGCTCACGGCTCATGCTCTTCTGGAAAGCGGAGCAGAAGAACCGGCCGCTGAAGATGCTCTGGATCAAACACCAGCAGCAGCTGCTAAGAGTATCCAGTCGAAGGTGGTGTCTAATCACTCCACTGGGCGCCCGTCAGGGTCTTCTGCCGAATCGAACAGCGATAAGTTACTGGAGGAACCGGACTCTGATCCGGCAAGGCGGGCGCTTCACTCTCGGCTCTCCGCCTTCGAAATAGGTGAGGAATCGAAACAGAGCCGAAGCGAAAAGAAGGCGCGAAAGGCCATGTCAAAGCTCGGCTTGAAGACGATAACGGGAGTCACCAGGGTAACCATTCGCAAGTCCAAGGACATCTTGTTCGTCATCACAAAACCGGACGTCTATAAGAGCCCCGCGTCGGACACCTACATCGTCTTTGGCGAGGCTAGGGTCGAGGACCTGTCCCGGACAGCGCAGCTGGCCGCGGCGGAGAAGTTCAAGGTCCAGGGACAAGCCCTTTCAAAGGTCCAGGAAAAAGCAGAGGCGCCGAAGGTAGAGGAGGAGAACGAAGAGGAGCTGGATGAGACCGGGGTGGAGGCCAAGGACGTGGAGCTGGTCATGTCACAGGCCAATGTGTCGCGGGCCAAGGCCGTGCGCACGCTAAGGAACTGCAACAATGACATCGTCAACGCCATCATGGACCTGACCATGTAAAGCATCTGGTGGTCCAGGCCAAGGGTCCTCCCAGCGGTACCCAGTTAAAACACTAGCATGTCTGAAGTAAAATCAGAAGAATTAGCATGTGTTTAAATTCACATTTATAATTTTTTTCAGATGTAAAAAATGTCTGAGATATAATGGTGATGGATGATGATGGTCATGGAAGGGGAACCTTCTGAAAGCTTCATGGGCAAAGATAATCAACTTCAAAATAATAAAAAAACGGTCAAAATGACCTTTCAGACCTTCTAGTGATTGGTTCTCAACCTGTGGTTAAGGACACCTAGGGGGTCCCCACATGTTTTTGGGCGTGTCCCCAGATGACAGTGAAGTGACAATATTTTGACTTAAGTTTTGAATACCTAAAAAAATGAAGAAAGGGGGGAAAAGCCATTTGTATCAAAAGTAATCAACAAACTGTAAAAACTGCATGGTCAAACATTGGCCAAATTGTCAAATAATATATTAAAAAAAATGTCGGTCGGACAGTTCTCCAGAAATGCACGAGGAGAGACAGCAGGGGAGAGACAGAAACAGACCTAATTTTGATCTAGCTTAGTTTACTAGTTTAACTTTTTTCCCCCCTCAATACTTCACTGGAGTTTAAATATGGGTAGAGTCAAATATACAGTATACTGTAGTGTAGGCTATATCTACTCTGTCTCTCTGAAAAAAGCCTCAGCTCCTCTGAGCTGGCGCGACCAATCTCCCGTCATGTCGTCATCGCCCGAAAAGATGAATTATTTGTATATTTTCTTGCCCCGCCCACTTTTCAACCATCGCCCGTTCGCCTGCTATCGCAGGTAGATTCTCCCTCATCGATCTAACTCGCTGAACTGGGAACCGGTCTAACTCATTGTCTGCCAGAGTTAAAAAACATTATCTATAGCTGCCCTTCCAGCCATTCCAGTGTGAGCCTTGGAAGTATAGGGCAAGAAATCTCATCATTGGCAAGCAATCAGAATCAGAATCATCTTTATTGTCACACCACTGTTTTTGTGCATAGTTCCCATTGTGTTATTTTTAGCTAATTTAAAAATGACATAGGCTACTGTATACATTAATAAGCCCCTCATCAGGCCGCCGAGCAAGGCATCGCCCGCCAATCAGGCACTGACCAGTACAGTCGCTGTTGGGACTCACATACGTGAGGAAAAAGGCCTCTTGGATGAGACTTGCGTCAAGAGATGCCGCATCATACTACCGATGTAACCTTAAATGGGGCTTAAATGTTCTTACTCTGAGCCTCGGTGGTCAATGACCTCACCAGAACAGATATTATCTGTGTAGAATATTCGTACGGGTTGTTTCCGTTGGTGACATCAGCTGTAGTGATGTCGGTCTCTGTGTACTTTCTATGACGCCAATCTCGGGTGACCTAAGTCGAGCCGAGTCTGTTCCTAGTATGGGGATCTCGGATGGCCCCTTGTCCCATGGTCAGATCCTCTCCATCTCTCCTAGTATGGGGATCTCGGATGGCCCCTTGTCCCATGGTCAGATCCTCTCCATCTCTCCCTCTCTCCCCCCCTTTCTCTCTGTATGTCAGAATCAGAGAGGGGGGAGAAGATGAAGTCGGGCTATATTTTTGTCCTTCTGCCGAGTGGGACAGGAAATGATTTACAGAGGGGGTCAATGGAGGGGCATAGAGAAATATAAAGGGCGTGCGTGACTGCATGCGTGTGTATGTGTGTGCTTGTGTGTGAGAGAGAGGACACATGGAGGTGATCATAGACTGATAGATGAATTTGACTACATAGCAGGACGGTGTTGCCTATGAAAGAACAAAGCTCTGTAGGCCACAGCGCACAATAGAGTGCAAATTAGAGAATGGAATGAGATCAAGCAATTATCAATAATAATAACATGATGAACTCATTGTCCACTATGATATCATGGTGTCCTACACACACACACACACACACACACACACACACACACACACACACACACACACACACACACACACACACACACACACACACACACACACACACACACACACACACACACACACACACGTTTGTTTATTTTGTGACATTCTTTCCCATGCCTCATGACTCAGTTGCATCATTCTATTATTTCTTCCCCCTCTCTTCTCCTTCTTGCCACTGTGTGTGTGTGTGTTTGTAATGACCCATATAATGAGGGTCATTGACTACATTCATCACCTTTTAAAGGCAACAGACGTAATCTCTCTCTCTCTCTCTCTCTCTCTCTCTCTCTCTGTCTCTCTCCCTCTCTCTCTCTTTGTTGCATACTCAAATTGCATACTCTGCTCCGTGTTACAGACTGTTGCTCTGCCCCTGTTTATGTTGCTATATGGAAACATGAAATAATTAAATAATATTAATATAATTAATAAATTAATATGTGGAGTCTATAGAAGTGAGTGCTGGAGACGCTTTGGTGAACAACACTAATGTTTTGCCCACTCTCTCTACAGGACTATCTGGGGTGCATCATAGAGTGTGATCTGTCGTTGAAACCAGAGCAGGTCAGCAGTCTGTTCTGTAACATCGAGGACATCTATGAGTTCAACAGGTCAGTCTCTCTCTCTCTCTCTCTCTCTCGCCTCCTATACCCGACTAACATACATGCACTTTATCCATTAATATCCAACAATGTTTTCACCAGGGGACAGAGGACTGAGTAGAGGGGACATGAGTCAGGGGACAGAGGAGAGGGGACATGAGTCAGGCAGTCTCGCGTAGCCAGACAACTATTCCACAATCTCCGAATGATACTGTATATACAGTAGAGTCTGGAACTACACATGCCGAGAGCATCATAATTTCCGTTGATATTTTAAAATATCTTTATACATAATAATTTAGAATGTCCAATTCCTGACTAAAAGCAAACTATACATCCTTTGATTATTTTAATTTATATTCAGACAAATGTGCGCGACTGTAACGACGAAATGGAAGCGGGGAGGAGGCGTCCTCGGATAATTTTCGGAGCTTCCAGACTGTGCCTCCAGACTGTATGACGGATTCGGAAGCATTTGAAGATTGTGGGAGGCAACAGTCTGGCTCGCGAGACTATGGGCTGGGAAGAGGCGAGAGGGGACAGGGAACAGGGGAGAGGGTAGATTCCCAGGCGTATTGGGGAGGATTTAATCCATTACCACAAGCCTAGAGGCTATCTGTGCACCAGGGTACAGGGGATATGAATGTATAAATAAGACCTACTAGCAGGGTGTTTAACCTGTGTAGGGATATTATTACACAGGTAAAAAAAAGTCTGTTCTGTCACGTCAGTACTGTGACGCAGGCATGTCCATATGTGGGCTCTATTTTCCCTTCAACCTTAACCACTTAAACACTATCATGGTTGAGTTGAGTCCCTCAAGGCTCTATACCAGTGTCTTTTCTGTTTTCATACTGTGAGGAAAGTATACTAGCCGATCGACAAGCTCACGTTGGCAAGCTGGTCAAACTGCTATTTTCTGCGAAAGCTTTCTCCACGACACGGATGCAGGGGTTTTAAGTGGTTAACAAAAAATTAAAGCTCTATTATTATAGTTATTTTAAGTTTGTTTGTTTAGATTTTTGTGTGAATACAAATTTATTTTGTCCTAATCTGAATGGTAGAGTATGTTAATACAAGTAAGACGTGTGAACGCGGGAAGTGATCGCAGCTGTTGTGGCAGTCTGACACACGTCACACACACACACACACACGCACACACACACGCACACACACACACACACACACACACACACACACACACACACACACACACACACACACACACAGACCTTGTTTCGTCTTTTTATTTTATTTTTTCTGGCTTCACACAAATTTTGACCTGGGAGTCAAAGTTAATGTTTTTCCTTGGAACAATGAGGCAGGCTTTATTAGCTCAGTGGTGTAAAAATGTCAGCACTTGTGAATAAACTCTGGGTTCAAATCCAGGGTAGAACAGGGTTTGGGCCAATCTGACCTGATGTGATTAAAAGACAGAACTTCAGCATTATTGCTATTATACGGATCATTCTGCAGCTTTATTGCTACATTCTCAGGCCGCTGTTGTGCTGACAGGAGTCACAAAGAAGGGCCATTCGAAGTGTTAAACACTGCTATAACACTGCTGCCGAGCAGCGGTGCCCTTGCAGCACTCAGCTAATATTGCTATTATACAAATCATTCTAAAGACTGCATTCAGTTGAGTGCAGTATGTACAACCCTCTGCCACCCTCCTGCTCAGCAGAACCAGTGCAGTATGTACAACACTCTGCCACCCTCCTGCTCAGCAGAACCAGTGCAGTATGTATACAACCCTCTGCCACCCTCCTGCTCACCAGAACCAGTGCAGTATGTATACAACCCTCTGCCACCCTCCTGCTCAGCAGAACCAGTGCAGTATGTATACAACCCTCTGCCACCCTCCTGCTCAGCAGAACCAGTGCAGTATGTACAACCCTCTGCCACCCTCCTGCTCAGCAGAACCAGTGCAGTATGTACAACCCTCTGCCACCCTCCTGCTCAGCAGAACCAGTGCAGTATGTACAACACTCTGCCACCCTCCTGCTCAGCAGAACCAGTGCAGTATGTATACAACCCTCTGCCACCCTCCTGCTCACCAGAACCAGTGCAGTATGTATACAACCCTCTGCCACCCTCCTGCTCAGCAGAACCAGTGCAGTATGTATACAACCCTCTGCCACCCTCCTGCTCAGCAGAACCAGTGCAGTATGTACAACCCTCTGCCACCCTCCTGCTCAGCAGAACCAGTGCAGTATGTATACAACCCTCTGCCACCCTCCTGCTCAGCAGAACCAGTGCAGTATGTATACAACCCTCTGCCACCCTCCTGCTCAGCAGAACCAGTGCAGTATGTACAACCCTCTGCCACCCTCCTGCTCAGCAGAACCAGTGCAGTATGTACAACCCTCTGTCACCCTCCTGCTCAGCAGAACCAGTGCAGTATGTACAACCCTCTGTCACCCTCCTGCTCAGCAGAACCAGTGCAGTATGTACAACACTCTGCCACCCTCCTGCCGTCCAGAACCCGACCCAGGGACCACATCATGCACACCAGTTCTCCGTGACCTCCACTGGCAAACGCAGAATAGATTTCAAAATACTAATTACTGCCTAGTAGTACCTATACTCTACTACTAGGTACCTATACCTAAGAATATATATTCAAAGATTTGCGACACATCTTCATGATTTTTCAACAATAGCAGATCTGCCCTCGGTGTCGCGCTACGACATCAATAGCTGAAGTAATGCTTAAAACACCAAAAGGGGTTCCGTTAACCGTTTTAACTAGTTTTTCCAAATAAAGTAGTTTATATGTTGTTTCTGTAAAGCGACTTTTAGCACCTAGAAAAGTGCTATATTAATGGTATGTATATGTATTGTTATACAGTACATATAGTACATACCTCTGCTGAGTGCGACGCTGTGCAGATGCTGTCAAGATAGTCGCTACGGAGGAGAAACCTTGTATCTTCATATTTCATGCTTTTATGTGTTTTTACATAAATTAATTAACCCATTCTGGACGGGATTAACCCCTTCTGGACGGGAACCCGTTTTGGTGTTTTAACTAAGCATTATGTTGTACTTTAGCTATTGAAAAATAGCAGATCTACAAGCTCATAGCACTACGAGCTTGTAGGTCTGCTATTTTTGAAAAATCGTGAAAATGTGGCACAAATCTTTGAATATAATTATATTCTTTCAGAAGACTTTTTATTTATTTCGACGTCAGGCCTAATTGGGTTAATGTTATTTGTGTGATACACACTGTACAGTAGCATACAGTAGATTCAGGTAGAGTGGCGCTGGCTGGCTCTCTCTCTCTCTCTCTCTCTCTCTCTCTCTCTCTCTCTCTCTCTCTCTCTCTCTCTCTCTCTCTCTGCCAAGCAGTATGGAGAAACACTTATCGTTGCTGAACTGTAAAACCACAAGAATGTCCCTTGATGCAGCTCTTTGTCACGCGGGTGTTTGTGTGTGTGTGTGTGTGTGTGTGTGTGTGTGTGTGTGTGTGTGCGTGCGTGCGTGCGTGCGTGCGTGCGTGCGTGCGTGCGTGCGTGCGTGCATGCGTGCGTGCGCGTGCGTGCGGGAGTGCGTGCGTGCGTGTGTGTGTGTTTATCCACTAAAACGATATATAACTGTTTGACCTGGGACCCCAAGGCTCCATACTAGGTTGGCTCCTCCCCTGTACACCAAATATCATCACTGAAAAACATTCTAAATCTAAATGTGAGCTTGAAAACAATTTTTTCAAAAACATTTTCAAGCTTACAATTCACATCACGATCTGCACTGTACGTACGTTTCTTAGCCAGGATTTAATCGCAAGGGTGCATTTGTACATTATTTTGTTACATAGACAAATTCACACAGAGGATCTTTTGGTAAAGCTATGCAATTACCGCCTACACTGTACAGTATATGAAGTCAGAAATGAGTTGGCAATTCCTCCGCTCTCATCGCATGCAGGAAATACACAAGTTATGGATAATTTACAACAGGATCACCGTTCCTGCTTCCAAAAGCTGTGGCGGAGTGCAGTGTAAGCAAAGCACATTTAAATTCCACATTATCGGCGCTGGAAACCTCGCATGTCCTAAATGGTTACTTTTCAGGAAATGGAAAAAGGAACTCTTGTTAATACTTTTCATTGGTTCAATATGATAAAACACACAGACAGACTTTCACTTATATAATATTATATAATAAAGATAAAATATAATATATCCATAAGCTCACACACTAGCACAAGATGTACAGTGAGCTTATACCTCTGCCATTCACTTCCCTTCTCTAATACATTTGTGCATGCGGCACAAAAACAAATAAAATCAAATATGAATGACTGAATAACATAGTATTTATTAGTCAAAATCCGTGTTAGGCCTATACCTCCTCTTGTGGTCTCCTGATAGATGTATTTTTCAGGCCAATTTAGAAAGAGACCATGCAGGGCATTCCACATTATGGTAGTAGTCCAAGTATTATAGCAGAATGAGAATTGTCTCATGCTTGTTCTAAATGCGTGCGTGCGGTGCCTGCGTGCGCGTGTGCGTACCAGATCATGGTCGCTCCTTCTAGCATTGTGGCTGTGGGTGTGTGGGTGTCACTGACTTTGAAGTATAGTTGGACAGGCAGATACGGAGATACAGGGTTCTCCGGGCGACATACCTCCGCTGCGTGTGTGTAACACTATATCATAACCTCACTGCAGCGTCCCTGCCAAGAACAGAGCTCAGTGCTGCCTGCACGCTCTGCTGGACAGTGGGAACATGATCATGACAGACACATGAACTGTGCTACAATACAAGCCTGTCTGTTCTGATCAAGTCCTACCTGTCAACCGTACGTCTTCATTAAGCTCATAGAAATCACATTGTGTGAAACGCTGATCTAGGTAACCTGATCCGTAGTCCGTATAGTCTGTAGACCTGATCCGTAGTCTGAAAACCCACCTCTTCAGACTCCATCGTGGCCCGTAGCACTTGCCCTATTCCCGACGACCTTACAGGCATATGCAAAGGCTCAATTTATGTAACTTAGATAGCATTTTATGTAGACTAGTTATTTTATATAGACATAGCACTATATACTATATATGCATAGTTTCATTATATGCCACTGTTACGTTCTTATCTTACATATATGATTCATGATGACTACTTTTTTACTTTTTTATGATGTATTGCCATGTTTTTGTTTTTGCTTAATGTAAGTCCTCTGGATTAAGAGCACCTGCTAAATACCTAAATTGTAAATTGTCTTCATCGACACGTGCATGCAGGCACACGCACACGTTTGTATTAATACTTGCGAGGACATCATCATTTTATAGTACCCCCGATTTTATGAATGCAAATTTCAAAACTCTTTGTCATTTCTCACCGTATTATAGCATAAAAGCCGAAAAATGGCAAATCTACAAGTTTGAAACGTGTCGCCGATGTGAACTTGTAGATCAGCAATTGTTGGGTGCATGACACCAGACCATGACACCAGACCATGACACCAGACCATGCAGTGGGTGCATGACACCAGACCATGCAGTGGGTGCATGACACCAGACCATGCAGTGCAGAACTATCGTTGTATTGAACTGTTGGGTGCATGACACCAGACCATGCAGTGCATGACACCAGACCATGCAGTGCAGAACTATAGTTGTATTGAACTCCTGGGAAGGAGACGGTGAAAATATGAAAAGCATTTTTTTTGTATTTCCCTAAACACACGCACACACACATGCAGTCACGCACACACGCGC
>NC_137870.1:15073205-15223205 GCF_963924005.1 Protomyctophum bolini
GTGCACACACACATCCGCGTGCACACACACACACACACACACACACACACACACACACACACACACACACACACACACACACACAGAGTTGCATCTCCTCATGTTTAAGCTATGCCTGGTGATGCATTCCCACAGGGCTTGTTATGGCTGCACAGCTGTTGCGCGCGAGCGTGCGTGCGTGCGTTTCCTACTGAGCAGCCACCCGGTTGTTGTGATTATTTTACGATAAATGATTAAAAACTATCTCTAGACACGACACTATATATACTGGCAGGGACTTACCCCCAACCCAACCCTTGATGCTGACTGCCAAGCAGGTATAGGACTTACCCCCAACCCAACCCTTGATGCTGACTGCCAAGCAGGTATAGGTATTTCTATGCTTATGGTATTAAATTAACCCCGATGTCCCAATCTCAGGGACTGACACTGTGACCACAAAGGCACTGCACTGAGCAGAGAACAAGCTGGGTTACAAACGTAACCTCGAGTTAGCGTCCCATCTGAAAGGCGGAGCGGGAGATGGAAACACACAGATGGCGAGGGAGGGGACATGGACACGATCAAACGCCATAGACCCCAGGAAGTGTCCATTGTCGTAAACGTTGTCGCATAAAAGCGCTGAGCCGAGAAAAAAGTGCTCTCCTGGGTTTAAAGAGAACTTTACTAGCTCTGTGTTCCCATGGTGCACCGAGCCAATTCACGGAGAGCTGGGCCAGAGAGAGAGAGAGAGAGAGAGAGAGAGAGAGAGAGAGAGAGAGAGAGAGAGAGAGAGAGAGAGAGAGAGAGAACACACTGTTGAGGTTTGATTGATCAGCAGGGAGTAAATGTGTCCAATGTGGTATCATTGATATTGATATCAGGTATTGATTAGGTTTTATGAAAAGTCAAGAATAGATGGATTGACCTATTTCATCACTTTGATTCATTATGTTACTTTGGCTGGCCTTCTTTCTTTCTTTCTTTTGTTCTTTCTTTCTCTCTTTCTCTCTTTCTTTCTTAAAGGCAAATGCAACACACACGTATGTACACATCACACCAACACCCACTAGAATTGTTCCTTCCATAAGGTTATTAAGTTATTAGAGTGTTATAAGAGCTGTCCATACACAACTGTCTTAATGTTAAACACATGTGGAGTGGATTAAATAACATACTGTACAGTATATCATAGTCAAGTACTTCCATTTATAATACAGAGACATAAGCGGACTCCTTTTGTTTTTTGTTATTGAGTCAGACAGTAGGAAAGCTGAGAGGGAGACAGCGTAGGAGAGACAGTGTGTTGTGTGTGTGTGTGTGTGTGTGTGTGTGTGTGTGTGTGTGTGTGTGTGTGTGTGTGTGTGTTGTGTGTTGTGTGTGTGTGTGTGTGTGTGTGTGTGTGTGTGTGTGTGTGTGTGTGTGTGTGTGTGTGTGTGTGTGCGTGCATGTTTGACTTCATGCACCCTTCATGCTAACCATGTCAATGACCGCATGATGTCTTAAAACACACACACACGCACGCACGCGCACACACACACACACACACACACACACACACACACACACACACACACACACACACACACACACAGGATAAAACAGGATAATGACAATGTTTGTGGGTGTATGTGTATGTACAGTATTTGTGGGTGTGAGAGAGAGAGAAAGAGAGAGAGAGAGAGCGTGTGTGAAATTATGGGTTCAGTCAGATGAACATTCCTACATGGTGACACTATATTGTAAACTAAAGGTGAGAGTTGAAGACCTCACAAACCTTTGAATCATGAATCTGTCACTTAAACAACTGAACATGTGTTACTACAACTGTAGACATGTTACACACACACACACACACACACACACACACACACACACACACTCTTAATCTTATGTTAAAACACATTGGATACGTTACCCCTTTACACTTCCCCCTGCCCAGGGGACCAATTCTTATAGCCCAAATAAAAATGTAATATATAGCCTCTCTCTCTCTCTGTAGCCTATAGGCCTGTATGGTTGA
Organism: Protomyctophum bolini; assembly: GCF_963924005.1. NCBI lineage: Eukaryota > Metazoa > Chordata > Actinopteri > Myctophiformes > Myctophidae > Protomyctophum > Protomyctophum bolini. The sequence goes on from NC_137870.1 coordinate 15,075,208, forward strand.
CAATACAATCACAGTATAATAACGCTTGCTGGTAGCTGGTATCACTGAGGATGTCAGACAGATGAGCTGATCTCCAAAACATATACAATGTAGATAAAAGTGGGCACATTAGGTTTGTCCTTCCCTCCGTCGGTCCACCCAGCCAGTTTTAATATTATACTTACACTTGACAATAACCCCCTGAAACGATATAGTGTAGTAGTTCAATACAAAATTACTATGAAAATGTTCTAAATGTGTGTGACTTTTATTCCCCATTTCATTCCAGCTAGTCTTTAAGCAAAGTTCCAACTAAATATATAGTAGAAAAAAAACATAACACTAATTGAAGGCATACATTCTTATGAGAGTAAGTGAAAACCTTCTATGTCATATAGAAAAGAGAGATATAGCAAATAAAGAATGATAAATACATGTATATAAATGAATACATTAGCCTAATTGAGATTTATGACAATGCACACAGCACATGCACACTCACAGACACAGTGCACACACTGTTGCATACTGCGTATAAATACACACAGACACACAGACACACAAAGGCACATACTGTACATTCACACATATACTGTAGAAACAGATAAATATACACTAGCGCATACATATTAAACAGGAGTGATGGTTGTACGATAGCAGTGCTGCTACATCACCCAAAGGCACAAATCAACATACTCTTTAACTGTTTGGAATTTCAACTTTTGAACTCTGCACGTTTTACAGCGTTTTGGTCTATACCCCTTAATGTATAGCCTACTTTATCATCATGTTTGAGCAGTAACGGAATGCTGCAATGCACCTCTTATACTGTACGTCCCACCCGGGGTTCACAAACTGCTCTCCTTCAGACCAAATCGGAATTGAAGCTGATGAATGGCTTGGTCTCCTGAATGGATGAAATTGGCGAGCCACCTGAATTCATTTATTTTTGTGTTTTCTACAAAGCTAGAGAGATGAAAAAATAAATCAACCATGAGTGCTCAGTGGACAAATGGAACCAAATGGATCCTATTTGGTTTCATTTGTACACTCTCAGAGTTAAATTAACAGGAGTCGAAACATTTTTTAACTTTAATAAAGTACCCTGATTTAAAGCTAGAGATATTATGTTGTTACATAAAGCAATGAGTACTATCTGAATATACAGATGTTTAACTTAACTTAACAAAAAAATACAATAAAATAAAATAAAAAATAAACTTAATTAAAAGAAGTTCTAGGTTGCAGACAGCTTAAAAGTCGTTCCCAACCTATAGGCCAAATGGAGTGGTTACATTTTTCTACACTAAAAGTGTTAACAGTGAGGATTTCGCCATGCATAAACAAGTCAGTAATGGCAGAGGTGTTGTCATCAGCCTGACTGCAGGATAGGTTATCATTATGAAAGGAATGTGCTGTGTCCATTCTTGGTTGCTGTTGACAGTAAAGCCTAATTCATATTACAGGCCATCGCACGATGGAGGCTGCCACTGCCGTACTACAGATTACAGATCAGACTGAACACAGGCCAGCCCACACATGCCCACCTGATGGCTGACGGCTACTGTAGCAAACCATTTACACCTTAATGGGTGGATGAGTGTTTGGGAAGCAGCGATCCAACCTGGCTGTGTATTACTTATAGCGTCACTATTCTGGGTGGCGACAGACACACCATGAGTCAGACACCCTCCCCGAACCCTAACCTAACCCTAACCCCGTGTCAGAGTACCCGTGCCGCCCATCTGTCTGTGTCCCTTTTATGCCCATATATGGAGATTTCTGGATCTTTCTCTCTATGTCCGTTTATTCCTATATATGGAGTTCTGTGTCAGGCATGCCCAAATATGGAGTGTTGTGATGTCAGAACAGGCCAGCTCCATATATGGAGCCTGCATAGGGGCCCGGTCCAGAGCCCAGGCAGAGGCCTTTTGTGGTGGTTCTGGACAAACGTGGGTCCGACCGACTCGACACCGGGCACTGCACTCCCTGTGGGGCTGTGGAACTTGTGTGTCGAATTTGAAGTCACACACACACACACACACACACACACACACACACACCAGAGTGCAGTGGCGTGGAGTGAATTGTTCTCCTTCCCTGTCTCTCTTTCGGTCTCTCTTTCTCAAAACCATCTCTCATATTCTCCCCTTTCTCTTTCCATACCAGCCACTATCCTTCCCTCCTCTCTTTGTTTATTTCTGTCACCACTGCATCACTCTATCTCTTCTCCTCTCCTCCTCTCTCCATCACCAACTCCTCTACGCAGTCAAATCCTCAGTGTTCATTCAACACAGGGGGTTGCAAAACAAACAACGCAAACCAGGGGGTAGATGCTCTCAAAAGCACCATGCAGTGTGTGAGTGTGCAGAGCATAGTTCAGATGCCACACAGTCAGACAGTATTCATCACATCATAAATAAAGCCAGAAGTCATTCCAAGTTTCCATAGACAGTGCATGTTTGTCTTTGATTGAAGTGTCTGTTATATTTGGCTGCGGGATGTTTTCCTTCTTTAGCTTAGCTAGTGTTTATTTTTTTTAAACATCACTATTGTAATGGTTTTTACGTGAATACCAAGTACTTTGTCTTGTATGCAGGAACAAGCTACTACTGGTAAATTACAGTATATACACAAATGGCATTTCACTCCAAGCAAACAGTCAAAGTGGATTCCGAATGTGTCTGCCATTTCTAATGACTGGAGACTTAACAGTCTTTTCTCCCTGTCCACACATTACGAGTGAAATGAAGCAACAAGCCACGCAAGGCCGTGGTTAACTAGAAATGAGAAGAGACAGTGATACCAGTCGTGAAAGTGCCATGAAGTTCTTGCCGGAACTCGCAGAGATTTAAATAAGGGACACAGAAAGAATTTGGGTCCATTTCAGGTCAACCCCCTCCCAATTTCGGGTCCAAATATCAGATCAAAAACCCCAAAAGCATACAGAGGTCCTTGCAGACTGGACTCATTTTTGGGGGAAAACGCCAGAAAAACACTGCTAAAAATCAGAAAAGTGCAGCAGTGCCTAATGTCATGAAACCTTTAAACATCCGAGTAATGCGTTGCATTGGGCATTCTTAGTTTTCCTTGTTTTCTTTCCCGTAAAGAAATTGATTTGAACCAATCAGAACTAACTATGATAGTGTGTCAGTCTGTCAGCCATGCAGCCAGAAACATGTTTTGAATGTTGGTGGAATTTAATTTATCGTAGATCCCGCCTACTCTACCCGTTAATGTTTTGCACACACCATAGGTTTCTGTATCCGCTCTATAGCCTACCGGAATTGCAAAGCGGGCTGAGCCAGATCTGGTTTCGACCAGAGCATGAACAATCAGAATTAAGAACTGGAACTATCCATTTTAGAAAGTGTAATGTTAAAGCTCAGCTTGAGTTCTTATTGGCAAGAGAAAAAGAAAGGGAGCTAAAAATGGAAATTTGTGAAACCCCCAAAAATATATTTAGAAAAAGATTCACCTACAAAGACATGCCTCAAACAGTGTGATTAACGATGATGTCATGTCATCATGTGTCTTAACAGTGACCTGCTAGAAGACCTGGAGAGGAGCCACCATGCTGCTGCCATCGCTGAGTGCTTTGTAGAGAGAGTGAGTATCACACCACACGCACGCATGCATGCACGCACGCACGCACGAACACACACATACACGCACAAACGCACACACAAACAAACAAACGCACGCACGAACACTCGAACACACGGATGCACGGATACACGCACACATTTGTATCTCTCTTCACGTCTTTCTACAACCTGCTTCTCACGTCTCGAGGACACTCGTTTGAGTATTGGGATCTACCGTAGCTATATTCTCTCTTCCTGTGTGACACATTCTCTCTAGTAGATGGACTTGAGATTGTGCGTGTGTGTGTGTACTGTATGTACAATAAGTGTGCGTGTGTATGTACAATAACTGTGTGACTGTGTGTCAGACAGTAGCTGCATTGTTCCTGCAGTTCAATGGAAACGCTAAGTTAGCACATAGACAGACACACATAATAACCTTAATGTCTGGCCAGTGCGTGTGTGCGTGCGTGCGTCAGTGCGTGCGTGCGTGTGTGCGTGCATGCGTGCGTGCGTGCGTGAGTAAACATGTGCGTGAGTGCGTGAACATGTGCGTGTGTGCGTGCGTGTGTGAACATGTGCGTGTCTGCGTGCGTGTGTGAACATGTGCGTGTGTGTCTCAGGGTTATTAAAGTTAACTAAAGGTAGTGGAATAACTACAGCTAAAAAAACATCGCTTTATGAATGAAACTGTATTGTGTATTTCACACTAAAACATAGGACGAAAACATGGACGAGTATAGAGCCCTAAATCTTAATCTTAGAAGTCGTCAAAGGTAGCAAAAATAGCAGTAAAAAAACAACAAAGCTACAGTATACGTGTGTGTGTGTGTGTGTGTGTGTGTGTGTGTGTGTGTGTGTGTGTGTGTGTGTGTGTGTGTGTGTGTGTGTGCGTGCGTGCGTGCGTGTGTGTCCTTTTTACCCGATCGTCACCATCGCAGTCACCCAGCGCCTCACCACGCTCTGTCACCACAACCAATCAGTGAACAGAGAGACTCTCTTTTATGATGTCTGGGAAGTCGTCCAGTAGTGATGATGTCATCAGCTCCCAGAGTCCGGCTATCATCGCACATGCGTGTGCACTCACACACACACACACACGTGCACGTGCTCTTGCGCGTTTGCGCGCACACACACACGGGTCCAGATGCTATGGTTGTAGAAAGTGGGTCATATTTATATGATGTAATAATATTTCTATTGAAAGGCTGCCATAAAGTGAAGTGTGTGTAATGAATGGTCGTCATTAACACTGAGGTAAGACGTTTAGCTAACGCTCCCATACACAATGGCTCACGCAGTGCATGGTGGATGCTAACAACGTAGTCTATATTTACTTGAGTACTGCATTTTAGTATATTCTTTGAGTATACTATTCTTGAGTATGTATGACTTTCAGTTCAGTACATTTCAATGACAAATACTGTAGGCTGCCTACAGTATACCATTGACTTGGCGACTGTGGCTCAGGAGGTAGAGCAGGTCGTCCAATGATCCATGGGTCAGCGGTTCAAATCCCGTCTCCTCCTGTCTACATGTCAGGTTCAGTGTCCATGGGCAAGACACTGAACCCCAAATTGCTCCCGATGTGCTGGTTGGTACCTTGCATGGCTTCGGTGTGTGAATGGGTGAATGTAAAGCGCCTTGGATAAAGGCGCTATATAAATTTACCATTTACTTCACTAGGAAGGGAAAAAGTTATACATTATTGAAAATAGCCACTATAGCTCACAACATGTCGCGATGCAACACACATGGTAAGCTTGCAGATCGGTTATTAATTGGGCGGGAACCCCTTTTGGTGTTAGCATTATGTTATGCTTTAGCTGTTGAAATATAGCAGATCTACAAGCTCATAGCTACGAGCTTGTAGGTCTGCTATTTTTTTAAATCGAAGAACCTGCACTGACATAGAAACATAGCTTTTTCAGAAAATTGTCAGGATGTAGAAGACATTTTTAGAATCTGATCTCAGGTCAAAATGAGTCTTTTCTGGTCGTTGTGGTCCGCGCATCTCTGTGATGGTCTATGTGAAACCACGTATGTCCCTGTATGCACGCAGCAAGCGTTCTCTGGCTCCCCAGGAGGGTAGGAGGCACATGAGATCATGTATTAATGGGTTAGGTTAGGACCTCCAGTTCTGTGCTGGTTTATGTCGTTGCTGTCAGATGGAAACCTTGTATGTTCTGTCCATTCCATTCCATTTTGGTTGTTATTTAAAAGGAAAATAGTGAAATAGTGAAAATTGGCGATCCACAAGCTCACAATGGTGTCGCGTTGTAGATCGCCTATGTTCACTACTTTTGTGCGACACTCTTGTATCATGAAGAAGGACCTTAATTTACGTCTAAACATAGAAAGTTATATGAGGTTTCTGCCCGACGTCGTCGTCAAAGATATCCATGGTTTTGAGAGTAGGAGGTTGTGTACATGTTAGTAGGTTAAGGTCATGACCTCTCTGGGCTGGTTTCTATCCATGGATTTTTGGAGCGTTGTGGAGTTGGAGGTTGTTCTTGAAATGTGTTACGTCAGCCTGTAAGAACGTTTTTGTGTGTGATCTCCAGCCCTATAGGTCTGTGAGAGAGAGAGAGAGAGAGAGAGAGAGAGTGTGTGTGTGTGTGTGTGTGTGTGTGTGTGTGTGTGTGTGTGTGTGTGTGTGTGCACGTGTGTGTGTGTGTGTGTGTGTGTGTGTGTGTGTGTGTGTGTGTGTGTGTGCACGTGTGTGTGTGCACGTGCGTGCGTGCGTGTGTGTGTGTGCGTGTGCGTGTGCGTGTGTGTGTGTGTGTGTGTGTGTGTGTGTGGTCTGAATTAGCCAACATTACATTGACCATGCACTTGCTTTCCCCCATCTCAACGCTACAGAAACAGGAGGCGCCTGCCCTATGGGCCACGTGGCTCGACAAGGCTTACTACATTAACCATCTGAACCCCAGCATTTATATTCTGGAGTTACATTAAATACAAATGGCTGAGCTTGTAGATCGGTTATTTTTTTAGCAAAGATAGTTGGTCTAGAGAGACAAAAAGGAAGTACAGTCCAAGTAGGCTACAGTCGAAACTGATGTCCATTTTACCAAGATTACAGGGTTTAAGTTGTCACACACACACACACACTCTCTCTCTCTCTCTCTCTCTCTCACACATACTTGCGTGATTATAGCAGTCAATGGTTATGGAAGATGACTTCATATCTCCCAGAGGGGTGCAGGGGGGTTTCAGTGCTTTAGTCAGTTGTGAGTCACCTCTATCCTGCTTGGTACATACACTGCTGCTATCAGCTGTTTATGTTATTAAAGACTTTTGATCTTAGGTGAGTGTGGCGGAGGCAAGGCTGATGTGGGTTTTGATGTATTCTATGCTACGCAGTACGCACTGATGTCACCGTGCAAAATTGAGGCATTTATCATACTTAACTTATCCAGACTTCCAGAGCGAAAATTTGAGTAAGCTGCAGGAACTCTAAACAAGGTAAATAAGTTGAGTGCAAAGAGAACAATGTAGTGTTTCTAAGAAACTAGGACCAGGGAAACAATGACCATAGCATCTGTCTAAACAACAATTCTAATTCTAAATAACATTCTTAACTTAATTTGTGGTCAAGCAAAAAACAAACAAACGAAGTAATGTGACATCTGTGAATAATTAACACTAGTAGGAGTCTGTCCGCTCGGCCATTACGGCATTAAACAAAGTGCCTCACTTACATGTTGTTGTGTGTTAGGAAGGATGGTAGTAATTTACTACTGGATGTACTGTTTGTTGTGTTGTATGCTACTGTTCCTTATGTGTTCCATGCTGGGAAAACAAATATCCCTTTGGGACAATAAAGTCTAATTTAATAGTGCAACTATAGCAACAATGTGTCAAGAAGGGAGGAGTGCCGGCAGATAGCCTACCACAATGAGGACATGCCGGAGGGACTCTGGGCAGTGGAAGACCATGACACTAGTCCGACGGACCAGTGGAAGACCATGACACTAGTCCTGAGGACATGCCGGAGGGACTCTGAGCAGTGGAAGACCATGACACTAGTCCGACGGGGCAGTGGAAAACCATGACGCTAGTCCGACGGATCAAGTGTACCATCTGTCTCATAAGGAGATCCCCGCTCCACTGAATCCACCCCCGCCCACACCCCTGGGTCCCCCCTGTCCTGGGACTCACTATACTGTATACCCTTCACCCCCCCCTGCCCAATTATAACTAAGCCCTAAACCTAACCCTAACCCCACAGTAACAAACATGATAGGCCCCCGGCCGGACAAATCAACAGCCCACTGAACAGCGTGCAGTCATCTGCATATTGGAGTTCAGCTGAGGGCTGGAGGCGCCGCCGCGATGTTGACTACAGTTTACATTGAGATGGAAATGAATGCCGACGACTCCGTCTTTGCTTTGTACTGTAGATGTTTGTGGGAGTTGAGGGTGACTACTGTCTAGTTTCTGTCCAGTTCTGACGTAGAGGCGGGCAGACTGTTGTCGGCATATTTGAGCCCCACTTGCATACCATCACGACACGTCTGGGGAATGGACAAGAATTTGGGTGGGGCCCCAAATTGACTGAGCACTTCACAGGGCACACGCACGCATGCACACACACACACACACACGCACGCGCGCACACATGCATGTGCACGCGCACACGCACGCCACATGCATACGCACACACACGTGCACACGCACACACACACACCACACACACACGCACACGCACACACACACACACACACACACACACACACACACATGCACACACTGTATTGATTGTAAAGCTATACAGCCAATAATGTGTCAGAGGAAACAAGAAAATATTGGAGAGGAGAAGAGAGGAAAGACAGATAGATAGATGTGTGTGAGTGTGTGCGTGTGCGTGTGCTAGGGCATTCATCAAAAAATCGATTTATCGATTTATCGATAAATTATCACGAGTCGACTCGCAGCAGCGCGAGTCGAAAGTTGAGCTTTTTTTTTTTTTTTTTCTCCTCCCCTTTTTTCATGCGATTGTGTGTGTGGGACACGGAATGCAAAACCTGATTGGCTTACCCTGATAGTGTGTCCTGGCTTTACCAATAATCACCTCATGCGTAAACACAGAGGGCGGAACTTAGCACAGTGGAGGGAAAACTTAAACACAGAGTGCGGAACTTAGCACGGTGGAGGGAAAAATAAGGAGAAAGGTGACAAGACGAAAACAACAATGGCGGAGAGAGAGAATGCAGGTGAAACCAGCTCGCAGACCCCGACAAATAGCCGGTCACACGTGTGGAAATACTTCACATTAAATGAAGAAAAACAAACGGTGTCCTGTACACTCTGTAAGGCGACCTACGCGTACCACAAGAACACAAGCGCTATGCTCGGCCATCTCAAAAACAAGCATGCCGGTAAGGGGGATACTAGTCGCCCAGTGCAGACGTCAATGAGCAGTTACGCCAAAAAGCCTCTATCAGACCAAAGAAAACGGGATATCACAGGTTTAATTATAGATGTAATCGTCCAAGACACCAGACCTTTGTGTATAGCGCAAGGGAGAGGCTTCAAAGCGATGCTGAATTTTTTTGAACCGGAATACACAGCCCCGTGCCACAAAACTCTGTGGGCTAATATCAACCGAGAGAGTGACTCCGTGCGAGCCAGCATTAAAGAGGAGATGAAAGGCAGGAGTGTGTCGCTGACAACGGACCTGTGGACGTCCTCAACCATGGAGCCCTACATCACGGTAACGGCCCATTACATTACAAATGAGTGGACCATGACAGCTAGAGTCCTGACTACCTCCCTCATGACAGAGCGACACACAGCTACCAACATCTCTGCTCGCCTGTCTGCAATAATCAAAGAGTGGGACATACAGGCGTTTTGTACGGTGCACGATAATGCCTCAAACATGAACCTGGCCTTGGAGATGTGTGAGCTGTCGCCAACAGACCTCGGATGTGCAGGGCACACTCTACAGTTGGCAATAAAAGCTGGATTAGTCCTACCTGAAATCGCCAAGTCCGTGGAGCTGGCGAAACGTGTCGTGAGTCATTTTCGCCATTCATCGACGGCAACTTGCGCTCTGAAGGCCAAACAGCATGACCTCAAAATGCCCAAAAAAAATAAACTCCAAAATGACTGTGCGGTTCGGTGGAACTCCACTTTCATGATGCTTGAACGCTTACACGAGCAAAGGATCCCCGTCCAGTCTGTCCTGGCAGATGAGTCTGTGACAAAGCCAAGTTTAGCCAAGGCCCTCGCGATGCGAGCATCACATTGGGAGCTGATAGAGCAACTCATTCCTGTGTTATCTCCCCTGGCAAAGGCTACCAAACTGATGTGTGGCGAGTTGCATGTTGGCCTGTCCTTCCTCTATCCCGTGATTTTCAACACCGTCAACCAAACCCTCTGTGTCAAGGAAGAGGACCTGGGTGCGATCCGCCACTTCAAAACCACTGTTAAAAAACAACTGGTAACTCGCTTCAAACTCGAGTCCGATGGCCTGGCAGAGTCAATTCCCATCATTGCCTGTCAGCTAGATCCCCGCTTCCACCATCTGCAGTTCCTCCCAGACAGCAAGAGAGATGACGCCCGCGACCACCTGCATCAGCTGCTGCGAGACGAGGAGGCCGCCGCCGAGCTGCCGCCTGTTGCCGCAGGTAATGTTATAATGCCTTAAAGTGCAGTCTAATAAGTCTATTAATAATTCTGTCCAGTAGAATTACTTATTTTGTCACAATAGCCCATGCTGTTAATATAACAGTCGGCTCTACTATGTATAATTAAAAACAACCGTGTTTCCAATTAGAATTAATGACTTCAACTTTGTTCTACCAATAGGCGGACTGTTAAAATGGTTACTGCGTGCATAAAAGCTATCAATGTTATTGTTAATTTATTATAGGCCTACAAAAAATAATTTGTTTTATTTCTATATTTATTTCGTTATTTTTTAAACTATAATAATAATTATCTTGGTGACTATGGAAATGTAGGCCCAATCCTAAATACAATTTGGCTGCAATTATTCTTGCATGTTATGTAAAAGTAAACTAATCGGCGTTATTCATTTTCATTGCAGGTGAAAATGATGATGATGACGACGAGAGGAATATCCAAGCTGAAGATGGGGATGATGGTGCTGTTCCGCGCCCGGTGATAAAAAGGTCCAGACTGGAAAGTGACTTTGAGGAACTTTTCGGTCCACATTTTGAAAGCGGGAAGGATGAGCGTTGCGGTCGCTCCACTCCAGCCGAGGAGATACAGGATTACTTCGCGACTCGTCACATTCCCACAATGAATAACCCTCTTAAGTGGTGGTCCCGAAACCAGGAGCAATTCCCGCGATTAGCCAAACTCGCTCAACGTTACTTGGCTGTGCCAGCTACCAGCACCCCCAGTGAGAGGGTGTTCTCTCTGGCTGGGAATACAATCACCCGACAGCGGTCTAGCCTTCATCCAGAGCACGTGGATACCCTCATCTTCCTCCACGAAAACCAGAAGGACAAGGCCAAGATCGTGAAAGAGGACAGCAGCGACGAGGAGGAATAGAATAGAATGTTGAATGTAGGCCTAATTATTTTCCGTTTTATGGGATTATTTAATTTTCGTTTTTATTTCAAAAGCATAATCTGGGTGAGTTAATTTAATTTAATTAAGTTGTCTCAAGTTGAGAGTGCAGTGCAGTCAGCGCATATATTTTTTATTTTATTGTAGGCCTAATAAGCTGACGTCTTTTGTGCATGCAGCAATGACAGCAATGTGGTCTGTCTGACTGACTGAATATAATATGCGCTCTGCCTCTAATTGTCCTTATTGTTTTGGGTTGACATTTCAAGAAAAGTGCATACTGTGATATGTTGCAAAGACACAGATCTTTAAATACAAGTTGCTCAAGTTGAACAGCAGTGTGTCAAGTGTGTTTTTTCTCCGCGGCCTTCCCGCGGCCGAACCCCCCCCCCCCCCCCCCTCGCCATAAACGATAAATCGATACGACTTCAACTTTACTGTCTGGCAAGACGACTGGGAAAAATCTCAAGTCGTTAATGCCCTAGCGTGTGCGTGTGCGTGTGCGCGTGCGTGTGTGTGTGCGTGTGTGTGTGTGTGTGTGTGTGTGTGTGTGTGTGTGTGTGTGTGTGTGTGTGTGTGTGTGTGTGTGTGTGTGTGTGTGTGCGTTCGTCCATGCATGTGTGTGTGTACTGTATGTTGGCCAGGCAAAATAACTTGCATTCCTGTCTGTTTCTCAATATTTCTTCATTCTTCTCTCTTCCAAAAAGCAAGGGATGACTGACCTTTAGCAGAGTATCAGAACAAGTCTCTGGTCCTCCTCTAACAATGTGTTTGTTTTCTTTTCTCTCTGTCCAGAGTGAAGCCTTTGACATCTATACTCTCTACTGTATGAACTACCCCAGGTAAGTCTACACACACAGTGACACACATCCACGCGCACGCACACACAGACTCGCACTCACACACGTACATGCACGGCACACACACACGTACATACACAGCTGGTAGCATCATTATGAAGTTAAATTATTGTCCTTCAAGCTTCCACAATTCCATTGAGATACAAGATGTGTTCTTTCAGGAAGTCAAGATGACAGCAAACCGCTAAGCGTTTCACGAGAAATAGAATATGATAGAATGAGTTTGGATAAGGGAAGGAGAGGATGGGGTATAGGATATAACATAAGATCTTAGTGCATGTGGTTGGTTTATGTTTTCACATTATGAAATGTGGAAAATGTCCAGGGAAACAGGTCGGGACATTGCCCAGTGTTGGCCTTTCACATGTGTACAGAGCCACGCAACAGGAGAGTTTCAGTTTCAGATGCACTCGCATATAACTGAAAATTCTACTACTTTTTGTCTTTTTCTTTTTTTATACATTTCCTTCAATAGAACATGACCCACAGTATGTGCCAATACAATGTGAAATATGCTTAGGAATTGAAGTGCTTATATGCAGTCTCCCATTGACACACAAATATCTATAGAAAAGGGTGCAAAGGAATAGGTACAGACGGAAGAGTATATTTTATACATAAAAATAGGCATGAAGAGTGTTCATCTTAAACGTCTCTTAAACTGCTAACCACAATTGAACTTCCGTGGTCAATAGCAATGTGTTGTTAAAATACAGACACCTCTACAACCACATTTTATCAAAACCAGCCTTCCTCTCAAAGTGAGGCTGGAAAAATACCATTGGTCTCTGTACAGACGAGGGCGCAGGGACCGTCTGAAATAATTAGGCCATATCTCGTTACATTCCTACTGCAGCAAAGAATTGTTGTTTTTGTTGTCATAGGAGTTTGAATCGTTGAATTTTCCAACTCGAACGATAATAAAAAAATAGCCGCATGGATGAACTAGTGATCTTTCTTTCCAAACACATCAGGGAGGCTTAGGAGGCTTATCTCGCCTCGAGAATAGAAGCATCATTAACACGTCGTAAATTGGCTGGCTCACTGATGTAAATTCACAGAGAATATTGCTTGTAGATATGCTATAGTGTGTCACTTCTTGCCATGCTATAAGCTTGTAGATCTGCTATATCTGAAAAATCTTGAAGATTTTTGCAAATCTTTGAATATATGCCTATACTTAAGCTAACAATTTTAACTCAAATATTTGCTAATGGAGACAACATCTTTTGAGATGGGGCCTGTAGGAATGACCGTGTTAGTGGCTGGAGAAACAGTACAGAGGCATTGGTAAAGCTTAACCAATGGTACGTAACTTTCACCAAATGAGCACTACAAACCGGCATAAATACAGGAAGCTCTCTACTCCGAGCACAGACTCCGTTCCCTGGCAAAATGGAAGCCTTTTATACCCAGCTGGAGATAATGAACTATACCATTAACAGGGGTGTCTTCAAATGAGAACGTACCATAAATACATACATAAGCATACAATAAATACATGTATATAAATAAATAACCTTAAACCATACAATGTTACAAGTTTCTGTGAACTACATGAACTATAGGCTACAAGTTATAAATCCTTCACACTACAACATAAATAATCAATCACAACAGCACATCTTAACCCCCCCTGCTATCCTGACATGGTCCCGCCCAATCCTTACTGAAACACATCACAGGCAATTGTTAGGCATTCAATCAAAACCTCAACCGTAGAACTCCACATTATTGCACTTCCAAAACATATTGCATCTATAACCCACATTGCCCCATATGTTTGTTAATCACCAAGCATATCCTAAGGTGGAACTCGTTGGCTGAGTGGCCATCTCAGCTAAACGGTATTCAACAATAAAATACAACTGTGCAAGTTAATAAAGTGCCAATATGCTGTGCAACATATAAGTAACAGAGGACCACTCTGTTACAGGGCCAAATACATAATCCTTTTGGGGTCCTTGACATGAAAAGGTTTGAGTACCACTCATAGAAACACATGTTTTTCAGAAAGCTGTTTAACCCTGCAAGACCCGGATATATTTCTACTTCAACATTACTTAATTGTGACAAACGCTCATAGACTCCAGTGAAATAGTGACAAACTCCAGTGCATTCCGTAAACTTCCGGTTCAGGGCTTTCACTATTGGTCCTAATAGTATAGGCTCTGTAGAAAACTGGTCTGATGAAGTGAATGGGAGTGATACAACTCTCGTTATATGGCTCTGGTGGTGAGGTCCTACCATCCTATATAAGTGAGACATTTATGCTTCATACAGTACAGCCCCACCGTCTAACTCCCATGTTACAGTACATGTGTGAAAGGCATTTATGATACCTACCATATGATACACATGGAGGAAATTGGCTGCATGTCAAAGCTATCTGTGTGTGTGTGTGTGTGTGTGTGTGTGTGTGTGTGTGTGTGTGTGCGTGCGTGCGTGCGTGCGTGCGTGCGTGCGTGCGTGCGTGCGTGCGTGCGTGCGTGCGCGCGTGCGTGCATGTTTGTGTGCTGTATATGTCTTCATTCCTTCCTATGTCAGTCACAGACTCACAATCCATAAGCAGTCCTCTTAAAGGGCCATTAAAGCTCACATCAACAGAAGTAGGTCAAATACTTTCAGCTTTCTCTGAATGTTTCCAGGAACCCAGGAACAGCAAAACGGTCGGATAACAGTTGTTCAGAACCGCCGATCCGACCATTACAGTATATGGAGATCCAAACTATTTCAAAAGATTTCAAGAACATTGAAAAACGTTGTAGGCTACGTTGTAGGCTGTAGGCTATGGCATTGCAATGATCGCATCATTCACACCATTGCATGAAGTACTGGTTCTGGACAACCATGGGTCCGACTGATTCGACACCGGGCAGTGGTGGGGTTGAACGCGTGTGTCGGTGGGGCGAACGGTTCTCGAGTTACATGGATTATAGATGTACAGACGTATGTACACATCACACAGAGCTAGCTTCTCTGGATGTGTTCGTCTCGATCATGCACAGATCGTCGATGAACAGCTTGTCTTGACATCTGAGTAAATGTGAATGTCCTGCAGTGCATTTGGTGTTTTATGGTCCAGTATGGCTTGGCTGGCCAGTGTTGTGGGAAAAAGGAAAAGTGAGAGAAAGACTGTGTATAGCCGCTGTGATATTCTAGTGCAGAGTCACCCCAGCTGTGCAACATGTGGAACATCCCACCTCTCATCTATACCTCTCTCCTCAGCCCTCTCTGATCCCATCTCAGCTCTCTCGCGATCTATAATTGTTTTTCTGATATCCACTAAATCAAGTTTCCAAACAGTGGGTCGGGTCGGGACCCATATGTGGGTTGCGGACTAATGTTTCATAGTATCATGTGGAAAAACAAATTCAACATGTCTTTTTTTGTTTTTGTTTTGTTTTGCACGTGTGGGTGCGTGCGTGCTTGTGTGTGTGTGTGTGTGTGTGTGTGTGTGACTGTGTGTGTGTGTGTGTGTGTGTGTGTGTGTTTGTGTGTGTGTAGCTCCGTTGCAGTCCTGAAGGAGTGTATGAAGGACGAGGGACTGGTCAGGTTCTTTCAGGAGAGACAGATGACCCTCAGCCACTCTCTGCCCCTGGAGGCCTACCTTCTCAAACCTGTCCAGCGCATCCTCAAATACCACCTACTGCTGCAGGTAAAAAAAAATATCTTTCCTTTAGATAAACCAGCGCAGCGATAGTTCATGGAGCCACGAACGTCAGGAGGCTAATTCTAATTATTCTCCCTGGATCACAGGTCACACGGACACAAATGCGGCCGCACAAATGTGTTACACAGACACATGAATGCAAATGTATTAATTTCACACTAAATAGAATAATTTGAATACATCAGAATATAAAATCTAACATAACCTTTTCTTATCCTGTAATCACGAGTTGTCCTGGCACACGGAAAAATAAACAAAAATGCACACCAATTTATACTGTGTCTGTATTGACGTTCAATAATTGGGTCTCATGATCTCATGATCAAAATAAGAACATAACAAATAATAAAATAAAATAAATGCCAGTATGGACGAACATACTGTATTGATGACCCCTGCCATTAGCGATTTAGCGTTAAACGTATACGTGATGATACGTTTTGTTCTTGTGATCACAGGAGCTGTCCAAGCACTTTGACAAGAGTGACCCGGGCTACGAGGTGGTGGAGGACGCCATCATCACCATGACGGCCGTGGCCTGGTACATCAATGACATGAAGAGGAAGCAGGAGCACGCCATCAGGCTGCAGGTACATCTCAACAACCACACTGATTCATAGATACATGAAGAGGAAGCAGGAGCACGCCATCAGGCTGCAGGTACACCTCAACAACCACACTGATTCATAGATACATGAAGAGGAAGTAGGAGCACGCCATCAGGCTGCAGGTACATCTCAACAACCACACTGATTCAAAGATACATGAAGAGGAAGTAGGAGCACGCCATCAGGCTGCAGGTACACCTCAACAACCACACTGATTCATACATGAAGAGGAAGCAGGAGCACGCCATCAGGCTGCAGGTACACCTCAACAACCACACTGATTCATATATATTTTTACGCCCTTTTTCTCCCTGATGTGACTACATCGGGGAGAAAAAGGGGGTAAAAAAATAACTCAATACTCAATTAAAGACAATAAAGAGAAAGAAAGAAAAAAAGAAATCAAGCAAGCAAGCAAGCATTTGGGAACTTCTATTTTATAGATACATCCGTATTTTTATATACTTTTCGTCTGTGTAGTCGACAAACATCGTTCGTCATAGTTTTAGTTTTAGTTGACAAAATTAACACTGCATTGAAATCATGTTAAAAGACTATTTGCCAATGAGGTCAGCGGAGGGCGCTTTAATATGGAGCCATTCTGGCCAGTGGTTTGGACCGCACAGATGGTTCATGGAGTCTCAAAGGAAGGAAGTTATTTTATTCAATCATATTTTCCTCTCAAAAGCACATTCAGAGGTAATGGACAGAAATGATCCTAATGATCTGTCCGAGGTCGTCTTCAATTTCCTCCAGTAATGACAGCATGAGATGAGTTGAACCTCATCATCAGGCCTGGGAAACACAGTAACTCCCTGGAATGTAGCCGGCTCTTCTTCCTACAAAGCCACTGCAACTATGATTACTTAGTCTAAAATAACATTTTAGACCAGCAATAAAATGTATTGTAGTGAAGATAATACCGAAAATGTTCTGTTGCGTTTTGACACTGTTTTAGTGGTAGGCCTACTGTACTTCAATGGCCCTTCAACGTAACAATATTTTGCCAATGTTACTTGCAATAGCACTTTTCTTTTGCCTTGTTTGTGGTCCCCGGAGCTTGGTGCCCAGGGCTTAAAACATCCTATAACTCCATATTTTACGTAAATTAAGTATGAAAAGTAGCAGATCCGCATGCGTTTCAAGCTAATAGATCTTCTGCTACTTTATATTTGAATTTTAATTGTGAAAATTGACAGCAATGAAATACAAGGCACAGCACTCTGTTAGTTATGTCAGATATGTGTTGTGGCAACCCAGGGGAGAATAGGCAAGATTCACAATAAAATAAGCGGCTCAGAGTCAGATTCAACATGTAACTTAAATTGTCTTTTATTAACTTGTTAGGGAAAGGGGAAAACGGGGCAAAACGTCAACTTAGGGTTCCTCCTGTCAGGGGCTTGGGTTTCTATTCACAGTCCTGTGGGCAGAGCAGAGAGAGAGCAAGTGACTACTGTATTCAGGTGGGGGAGAGTGCTGTATTCTCTCCCTTGTGGAGTTCAGTCAGCCTGTGAGATATCCCTCATACCAGCCTCCTCATGAACAGAGTGATTCCTGCTTCCTCACTCCTCCATTAGTCCACACTGACTCACCAGACAGCTTGGGCGTCGGCTATTTAAAAGCTTCTGGTGATTGCCTTACTGGCTGCAGGTGCGTCCATGTCCAGGCTCCCATTGGCTGCAATACCTGTACAGGGTGATATACTCCCTCTATCACCTCCCCCAGCCTCCTTCTGTGGGGAATAGGCCTGGCTGCTTCCCCTGGTTTGCCACAGTGTCCATACTACGTACTTACTGTCCCTCTCATGTTATGCTCGTGGTGAAACACGTGCGTCGTTTGCCTTTGTAACTTGTTCCTCAAATCGATCATTATTTTGTCCTGCTTTGACATTCCATCATACCCAGCTGTTGTGTGGGGTCAGAGGTCATATGCACAGCTGTGTTGTTATGTAATATTTACCTGTTAAAAAACACACACACACACACACACACACACACACACACACACACACACACACACACACACACACACACAGAGAGAGAGCAGTCTGCAGCAGTGCGGCAGGTATAGCTGCTGCCTGTTATTTAAAACATACACAATCTGTCATTAAACTGCTCAATTATAGAGCTCTATGGTGAACTGGAGAATGTGTGTGCATGCGTGTCGTGTGTCAACTATTTCCAGACGCAAACTGTACTTGAAAAAATGACTAATAACAAACAAGAAGTCCTAAATCTGCTGCGTGAAGCCAAACAATGCGCAAACACTGCAGCAGATTAGTGAGCTGTTGTGCCAGGAGTGGGACGTCTAATAGAAATACAACCACCGCCAGTGGCTCTCAACCTTTTCAAGGCCCAATAGGACAATCTTGAAGGCATTGAAGAGCATGTTGATTTCAATGATCATCAATCAATCAATTGTGTCCCGGCTTGGATCAAGTAGTATACTCATTTCGTGCTTATTGGTGTTACATGAAAACTCATTCTCCAAGGTTTTAGGGGGAACAAAACCATGACTTATGCCTTGTGTTTTTTCTTTAGCTATTTATGTTACATTATAATTAATATCTTAAGTGTTTTGGCAATTATGTGGGGGATTATCATCCTCATCATCATCAAGATCATCTTTACATCATATGGCAGTTATCTAAGTACAGGTATATAATTCATCTCCACCAGGAGATCGAGTCGCTGCTGGTGAACTGGACGGGTCCGGAGCTCAGCGGCTTTGGAGAGCTGGTTCTGGAGGGTTCTTTCAAGGTGCAGAGGGTGAAGAAAGAGCGGGCCTTCTTCCTGTTCGACAAGATGCTGCTCATTGCCAAGAAGAGGCCGGAGCACTTTGTCTACAGCACACACATCTTTGTAAGTTCTACCTATAACTTCAAAGACTTTGTCTACTCTACAGCAGTGGTTCCCAAACGTTTTTATGTCAAGGACCCCCAAATTGACACTAATTATACGAAGATTAGACAGTTGAAAATGGCTGTGCTCCAGTAAGTCGTTGTGCATATTGTGACTCCCATCAAGAATTCCTAAATGTATGCTACTACTCAGTCTCTCTCTGTCTCTCTGTGTGTGTGTGTGTGTGTGTGTGTGTGTGTGTGTGTGTGTGTGTGTCTCTCTCTCTCTCTCTCTCTCTCTCTCTCTCTCTCTCTCTAGTGTTGTAATCTGCTGTTAGTGGAAACATTGAAGGATGCTCTGTGGTTCAAAGTGTCAGACCAGACCATACCAAAACAACAACATATAGTACAGGTGAGTCTGCCAATGAGTGTATACTGTATACTGTGGCACTGGTAAAACACTGGTATACCATTTATAACCTCACTGCTACAACACTGGTATACCATTTAGCATTTTTAACCTCACTGCTACAACACTGGTGGTGTACACTGGTATACCACTATTATAAATAAGTGAGGATCCAGGAATTGCCTTATTTGACTGGTCGAAAGTAACCAAGTGCATTTACTCAGGTACAAAGTAACAGACTATTTATACATTGCAGTATGGCAACATGTACCCAAGTATAAAATGTCAGTATACTTCTTCCAGCAGAGTGTCTCTCGTGTGTTTTTCAGACTAAGAACCAGGAGGAGAAGAGGCTGTGGCTGCACTACCTCAAGAGACTGATAGTAGAGAACCACCCCGCTTTACTGCCTCAGAAGGTATAGTATAGTAGAGAACCATCCATCCATCCATCCATTCATCCATCTTCAACCACTTATTTCTTTTTTGGAAATATTTTGAAATAATAATTAAAAACAAAAAATACAGGGATGGATAGATGGATGGATGGATGGATCAATCGGCTATATGGTTAATTGATTGCTATGTTATTTCAATGTCATACCCCATCTCTAAACATAATAGACCGACAAGAATGTTTCTGTTAGACTTTGCTGCCCCCAAGTGGACAAGTATGCAAACTGTGTGTGTACAATTTAAAATTCACTGTAAATTTTCCTCAGGCAAGGCAAGTCCTTGGAGACAACTTTTGTCAATGTGAGTTAATAGCTTTCTTATTTTATCACATTAAATCTATTACATTTTTGTTTTCTTACATTTTATTTATAACGTTGCACAATATGTTGGATAGTTTATATATGTTTTATTATGATTTCACTGTTAGATAAACTTGAATACTACAAAAGAAAGGTTTATTAAAAAACAAAGGAAAAAAAGAATAATCTAAAGCTCCAATCCAGACTTTCTTTACATTAATACACTTTCATTATTTACCTTGCCAATGTATGGAGTATGGTTGTTGGAGATGTTATTGAGAAATGTTAACATCATCACATGATATCACATTTGCATTTCATTTAATCAACATATGGTTATAAAATTTATTTTTGTCTAGAATCTCTTCTTTAATTTAGATGTGTTCCTTAGCATATTATATGGGTAGGTGAAGTAACATATCTTCCTGTTTTTTTAGCGCCACAATTTGAACAGGAACACCTGAAGAAGAACTCTGCTTTGCTGCGATTGGACAACGGCTATCATCGAGGCAGGCGCCAATCAGGTAAGAGCCGTGTCTGAGGCCCCTTTTCCACCGGTTGGTTCCCAATGGGAACCGTTTCACTTCTTTTTGGTTCTTAGTCAATTGAGTACTTATACACAAAGACAATGATTTATTGTATTACAAATTTAAAAAAATTAAATATACAAATGAGGCATTATGTAGGAAAATATGCAAAATTATCGAAAATATGAAAAAGCTACTACTGAGGAAGGGTTTATCATGTATTAATTTACTTGTATTGATCCTATAAATACAAATTTAATATAGGTCTAGTTTTTCCCACCAATTTTGGAGCTCTGGCTCATGGACTAAGAACCAAAAAGAACTGAACCGGTTCCCTTTGGGAACCAACCGGTGGAAAAGGGGGTCTGACTGTCTCCTGGATTTCCTATTGTCTGTCGCTCCTAGGCTGTCTCTCTTAGTCTCAGCTGCTCTTCTATCTGTTACTCCTACGACCTACGCTGTCTCTCTCTCTCAGCTGTCCTTGTCTGTCTCTCGTACCGTACGCTGTCTCTCTCTCAGTTGTCCTGTCTGTCTCTGCTACACTGTCTCCCTCTCAGCTGTCGTACTGTTTGTCTCTTCTATACACCATCTCCCTCTCAGCTTCCCTAAGCTGTCTTCTCACATTGCAGCTTGCTATCGGCTATTTTTGCTATAAAAACAGGTATAACTCACTTCTCGATTATTTGATTCATTAAAAAATAATTGATAGTTGCTGAGAAAACAGTCGATAGTTACAGCCCCATAGAATAGAATCTTAACCACTTGAACCCTAGCCTCCTTATTGGAGCAAACATTCAGCGAGAATAGCCAAGCAAGCTCATACACAAGCTCATACATGAGCTAGTACATCAAGTCTTTTCGGCTAAGAGATTAGCCAAAAACAGAGCTAAGAGCCCTGGGGTCTCCGCCGGTCAAGGAGTATACAGGGTTGAATGGTCCTGTGTGTTGTGTTTGTCCCTCCAGAGCCCCCAGAGCTGGTCCTCTACACACCTGAAAAATGCAGGAAGAGCCTCCCGTTGCTGCTAGAGGGAAACCTGCCCTATAGGCGCTCACGCAGACAGTCAGGTATAGACACACACACACACACACACACACACACACACACACACACACACAAACAAATAGATGTAGCAAAGTAGCACGGTGTAATCATTTAAATGCAAAGCTTTTCAATGATCCCACCAGTTCCAGAATTTATTTAATAATATTTTTAATTACATTTTTCTGTTGTCGTTGCAGCTCCTGCCAAAGACATAGAAGCAGCCTTTCATCCAAAGGGTGAGTTTGCTCTTTGCTGATCTGGAGTATGTTTTTAATGTTTTGAACTGTCACTGGTCTGTTAATCTGGTTTGTGAAATGGTTTGACTATAGTGCCAATACCATGGCAACTATTTAATACTTTAAAGGGCTTTACACCAAGAGTTTTGTGAGTGCTGGTTTTCTCTTTTAGAGATTTTTCTGTAAAGTTCTTCTTTTTCTCACCCTGTCTGTCTGTCTGTCTGTCTGTCTGTCTGTCTGTCTCCTCTCGTCTCTCGCTCCAGGTGCTCTGAAGGTAAGAGATAATTTTTGTCTCTTCACACACTATTCATTTCTTTGCAGTTAAAAGCCAGACTGTTAACGATGCACCGTAACATATTTTGTGTATATTTCAACCCATTTAGACCTGGAAAGTATATATAATATATAATATGTTATATTTTTCAGTCCTATGAAAGCGTCTGTGTAATTGTAGATATCGTTGCTGTCGGGCAGAGACCTCTTATCTCCATATTCAAACCTTTTGTGTTTTTTTTGTAAATTAAATCACACTACAGCGTCTCACAAAAGACGAGACCTGCTGCTACTTTTGATGCTTTTGAATTTGAATAATCATGAGGTTTCCACCCGACAGAGACGATATGCTACAGTATACATATAGCTACATTATTGTTATTATTTATTACGTTTTTCAGAAAGCAGAAGGTTAAAATAAGCTCCCTGTAACTGTGGTGTGTAATGTTGTGACGTGCAGCAGTGTGGCAGTGAGGGAGAGCTGTCCCAGGGAGGGGACAGTCTGGACGCCAGTGGCAGCACCAGTACGCTGGCCTCGTCTGTCATCGAGGTGGACCCAGACAGGACGGACACCGCCAGCCTGACAGCACGCTCCTACAGCCATGAAGAACAGGTACGCAACACTAATTATGCTAAGGATGTGTCTACACGTCTCTTCTAATCAAACCGCGGGGGGCCTTGGACGTGTATAGCCTACACGTCTGTGGGCAGGGCCAAATTAGCCATTGGGCCAGTGGGGCCGTAGCCCAGGGGCCATTGGCTCTCAGGGGCTCTTCGGGGAAATTGGACCGCTGTGTAGTGGGTTTGAGGCCCTGAAAAAAGCTCCTGGGGACCTTCATTTGCCATAAAGGCTTCTAGAGAGACTTGTGACAGCGCGAGGTAGAATATTATGCTTCCCGGTTTTGGGGGGTAATGGAAGGCGGGGCTTTGCAGAGTAAAATCTGCCTCATCTGCTTGGCACTCTAGCGCCTTTATTATGAAAACTCCCCGCCAAAAGAAGTGTATATCGTCACTGTCTGGCAGAATCTTTTTATTTTTTTATTTTTTTTGTATTTATTCTTTTGTAAATTAACGGCCTACGTCGAGTGTCGAGCTTGTAGCTACTTTTGATGCTTTCGAATTTTAAACCCTGAAAAGTAACAGTTTTGGACATATGACGTGTCCACCCGACAGAGACGGTCCGGACCACTCTGAGTTAAATTAACCCTGAGACTCCCAGGGATGCAGATCATATAAAACTGGGTTTCCTTGAAGATTCAAAATAAGGTTGAGAACACTCATGTAGTGGGTTAACTGCGTTTTAGCTATAGCTATTCTCACTGCTTTTAGGGGGAGCTTGTATGTACATAGGGGCGACCACGTGTATCTTTGCCTCGATGCCCTTGACGTAGACATCCTGTCTTCTCCCTCACAGGAAGAGGAAGAGGAGGGCAGCCCCCCTCTCATCACCCCCCCCACCCTGTCCATCACAGAGGAGATCCTGGAGTTCATCAACCAGAGCCGAACCCGGGAAATACTGCAGTCTACTGTACACACTGACATGGTAATACTGCAGTCTACTGTACACACTGACATGGTAATACTGCAGTCTACTGTACACACTGACATGGTAATACTGCAGTCTACTGTACACACTGACATGGTAATACTGCAGTCTACTGTACACACTGACATGGTAAATAATTACTGCACTCTAAGGTCACCTCTGGTCCGTAGCTTTACTAGTTCTCTGTATGTTCCTCTGTTGAATGGGAGCCTGCATGTAAATAAATAATATCATTTTCGCTCGTCACCGAAACAAAGGCGGTCTTTTCGATTGTCGAAAAGCCTATTCTCCGTGCTGAGAAAATGACAAAATCCACTTTTTAGACAGAAAATACAACAATCGCCCAGAACACATAACGTTTCATTCACTCAAATGCCGCCTATAACAGATCTGGTTTCATTCCATGTCCCAACAGGAAGCGGCCCTAGATCCATCCATGCAGAGCCAGCCACCAGAAGTCCCTCCTACCCCTCCATCCGACCAATCCAATTTCACCTGCCCCCTGCCCCCGGCCGCCTGCCCCGCCCACACACAGCAACCAGGACAAGATGGAGGTCAGCTCTCTGGCCAGACCGGATGGAGGTCAGACCAAGATGGAGGTCAGCTCTCTGGCCAGACCGGATGGAGGTCAGACCAAGATGGAGGTCAGCTCTCTGGCCAGACCGGCGAGGAGGGAGAAGAAACGGACTTACCCGTCGACAAGGACCATGAAGTGCTGAAACAGGCGGCGGTGCCGGGTGAACGAGAAGAGAGAGGAGGAGGAGAGATGCAGGGAGGAGAGGACGAAAACACAATGCCGCTTTCGCCTCTCCTCCCCTCCTCCTGCGTCGCTCCTGATCCCTCCATCCTGGGGGAAATGGAGAAGGAGCGAGAGCCCCCCCCGAGCGAACTCCCCCCCGGGGGTGAAGAGAGCGCTGAGGAGGGTTGCGGCGGGGTTTCCCCTGAGGACCACTGTGCGCCGTCCGGTCCGAACCTGAGCCCACGTCTGCCCCCCAGGTCGGACCTGAGCCCCCGTCTGCCCCCCAGGTCGGACCTGAGCCCCCGTCTGCCCCCCAGGCCGGACCTGAGCCCACGTCTGCCCCCCAGGCCGGACCTGAGCCCACGTCTGCCCCCCAGGTCGGACCTGAGCCCCCGTCTGCCCCCCAGGCCGGACCTCCACCTCAACAAGAGCGACAAGGCCATCATCCAGAAGATCAGGAGCTATTACGAGGCCGCAGCCGAGGAGGTCAGGGACCAGACGGAGGATGGGGAGGAAGAGGGGGGAGGGGCCGAGGAGGCGGTGACGCCTACGGCGACGCGGCGCAATAGTTTCTCCCAAATCCCTTCTGGCTTGGTGAGGGAGTCTGTATCTCGCTTCAACCCACACATCCACCAGGGGGAGCCAGAGGCTGGACGAGGAGAAGGGTGTGGCTGGAGGGATGAAAGGCTGGATGGAGTCAGCGAAGGAGAGACGGACAAGCCCTTCAAACGCAGCAATCCGACCTCTGTCATGTCCTCTGACGGACAGGACTGCACCCAGGGACAAACGGACAGACAAACAAGGCTATCACAATCCTCTTCCTCCACTGATACCCAGTGCGGGGAGAGTCTAAAGGAAGCAGGTTCAAATCTAGAGCAAAACCTCAACAACTCTGGCAGAGATGAAGAGAATGGCGATGTATTCGAGGACAATACAGCGGAGATGACAGAGATAGTGAAGGGAGGCTGGGAGGAGAGTGATCCTGACAGCGGCGTTGTTGTGACCGACATGGAGGTAGAAACATCAGCAAACTCTGTCGACCACAGAGATAGATTCCCCGCTACCAAAGACGACCAGCAGAGGTCTGAATCCACCAAAAGCAGCACGGGACACAAAACCACCATGAACGGAGTCTGTGGAGCGAGTCGCACTGCAGAAGAAATCAAAGAGGTCCGTAAAGAACACAGCATGGATCTAAGCACCGACAGCCAACTCCAGCAAATTGATACCAGAACCCAGTCCAGCTGGAATAAATCCAGAACCAAAGACCGAAGCAGCAAAACCATTGACCTCAGGGTGAACCCGGAGGGTCTGCCCGGCCAGTCCAGGGTGGGTCGCTGGGCCCGCCACTCCAGGATCGTCTCGGCAAACCGGACCTTGTTCGAGGGTATCGGATCAGACGTAGCCGGTATCGGGCTGTTCGAAGCGGGGCCAGTGGTGGAGAACTCGGAACGGATCCTGAGCAAGGTCCAAACGCTGGCTCAGATGTACAGCACTAAAGCTGACATCTTGAAAGTCCCGCTGCATCAGAAACGGGCCTGTGTCGGACGGAACCAGTCCTGGACTTCTAGCAAGTTGGTCGGAGGGAATCAGGTCCAAAACGAGGCACAGGCTCATTATCAATACCAGACGCCCGCCCAGGCAAAGTCTAGGCAGCGTGCAAGATACCAGAGTCAGAACCAAAGCAGCGCCATCAACGGCAGCCAGGAAACGCAGTCCCGGATGACAGCGAGATCACCTCGCTTGGAGAGCAAATTGGATCAAACTCAGTGTCACGCAGAGTCCAAAAGATATCTGCCAGGAACTCCTCCTGGTCAGAACAAATACCCAGACTCCCAGTCTCACATCCTAAACCGAACCGTCTCAAAGACACAGAACCAAAGTGACAGCCAGACTGGGTCCGACAGCCATGGAAGCCTGAACCAGGACAGAAGCATGAAGGAAGACGAGAGGGTGATAAGAAGGGCAGTAAGCCTGTCAAATGGTATGTTTAGTTCCGGTGATGTTTCAGAGTTTTAAAGCACTGGTTTTCAATGTTTTGGGGCCCAAGGCACACCTTCCAGCATTTGTAGCTTTTGAACATAAAAAGGAAAATTATTTAAAATAATTGAATACAATTTTGATCAAAATAAATAATAATAATAATAATTACAATATTTGCATTTCAAATTTCCACCTACAATGATATGCCTAAAACAGCGATTACCAGATTTAAAGAATGAAAGCAGTCAACATGTAATATGGGTATTTTCAGGGTATAATATACTGTAATTTGTGTGCAGTCAATTGGGAAATGACTGCACACAAAATACTGATCATGTGTGTGTTGTCTTTTCCTCCTTGTTGTACAGTAAAGGCATTTACTGTACATTCCCTTAGTTTCCCTTAGTTAGATGATCAATAAAAAAACGTTATTGTGTAAATATTTGGTGGAGCTTTTTCTTTTTTTCAGATTTGAAATTTGAGTCATGTGTACATCATTTATGTTTACATTATTTATACATCCTTGAAAAGAAAGTATAACAAATTAATTGACAGACATCTGAGTTTCTTGTTGTGTTACATTCCCTTCAGATTTCCAGTTGGGCGTCGTCATTCCCTGTGAGCCTCTTGTTTTTGGCCATGCGTTGGTCACAGAGCAGATAGCTCCTACAAGCCACCAGCAGGTGAATGGATACACCCTCCTCTCCAGACCCAGGGACTTAGTCTCTGCTCTGCCCCAGGAACCAACCACCAAGCGGGGCTCTGTCTCCAGCAACGCCTCCTCCACTTCCACCAGCCCCAGAGCAAATACCCCCACGCTCCTATGGGATCAAGAGTCCAACGTGGCCTCAGATAGGAGCCAAGTATCTGAGCACTCCTCCAACGAGCCCCCCTCCACTTCCACGCCAGCGCAGGGGGAGCACCTCTCAGCCCTGCCCGAAGATGGCAGCCTTGGACTGGGCTGTGCTTTTAGTGGCGGCCCTGTGACTTCCAACGATATCCAGGATGACTGTTGCTCTCTCCCCGTGCAGAACGATGGCTTGCCCGCAAACGGAAGCTTGGAGCTGGGGTACAGCTGCAGCGAAGACCCACTGTCCTCTTCCAAGCCCTCCGTAGGGTCACACACACCTCTCCAAAATGCAGATGTAACAGTAGACGGTGCCGGAGAACAACAGGACGAGCATGTACAAGTTACCCAGAGCAGCCCAGATTTGCAGGAACTCCAACAGCAAACAGTTCAAACTGAACCTGAACATGTGTCTACAGCGCCTCCTGGAGGTCCAGAGGTGAGAGACAGTGTAGCATCCAGTCAGACACTGCAGGCACCCAATGACAACGACATTGATTTATCTCAGTCTCTTTTTACATCTACAGCTTTATACATGATTTATAGTTGTTAACTCACTCTGAAGATCTCTTTTTTTAATATCAATAATTACACAACTGTGTTTTGTACGCACTCGTAACACTCCTGTGTGATGAAAAAAGCAAATTATTTATAGTTGTTAACTCACTCTGCGCAGAGATCACCTTTTGACGCCTTCTGGTTAAAACGCCCATGGCACCAAGATCTATTTTTTAAATATCAAATTGATTACGGTTCACTCGGTTATAAAATGTCTGAATTAAATAACATTCACGGGACGTGTTACGTTACATAGTGATTTTTCACTTCCTGACTCGCAGTTTATGGGTAATTCGGCTTTCAAACTAAGACGTTATGAGTTAATATAATCTTTTTTACCCTTCAGATCTACAAAGCTGTGGACCCAGGCCTGGCCCAGAGGGAAGCCCCCTGCCTGGGGGAGACAGGAGGCTCCGTTAGGGAGGTCTCTGGGAGTCTAGACCAGGTTTGGCTGAATGGGGGCGAGGGTGACGAGGGCGCCCCTCTGTCACAGACCAGGACGTCTGCGTGTGACTCAATCCCTCCTGTTCAGATGAATTACGAGATCACAGAAACGCTGGTGTTCACGTCCCCTTCCCCAACACAGTCCTCCGACACAAACTTTGAAGCGACAGCCGTTTGCGGTCAGAGCGTCACAGCGTTGGCCTCGATGGGATCCAAAGCCAGCGAGAGGGCCGCGTCCCGCACCTGGTCTTCGGTTCCAACCCCAAGTCATACCCCGACTCCCACTCCTACCACTCCACCACCGGCCCAGGCTGTGGACTGTCTACCAACATTCACCAGTCAGAGGCCAGACAACTTGCCCACCACCACCACCACCACGAGCACATGGGCTCTGACTGCCTGGGACTCAACCCACATGATATCAACTGAACAAAGGTTTGTCTTAAAGGAGCACTTGACCCATTTTCAAACTAATCTTCCTATTATTGGACCTGTGCCGACGGGCACTTTATCTAGTTATTATTATTATTATTATTATTCCTTACAGACGTTGTTGAGACCAGTCTCTTTTTCAGTGGAGCCCGTACCAAGATTGAAGCAATCAAAAACATTCACATGCAGTAAATAGGCTTACAGCAACATAAACACAAAATATATTATAAATGCAAACATGCAATTCGTTATACAGTAAAAGCGGTTGCAAATTGCAATTATCAATCCTCCTTATATTAAAAGTAAAACCAATTACTGAATGGTATACCATTCCATTGAAACCATTAACTTGAATTTTTGCATTTACTGGTTAGCAGTGTGTTGTGACACGTTGTGATCTTGTAGATCTGCTTTTTTCGTCGTCTGTTTGCCTATTCTGCCCAGCATAAGGACACTAACAGAGTGCGTGTGATTAATTCCTCCCTCTCTCCTTCAGCTCCACAGAACCAGACCACAGAGTAGCAGAATTCCACCACCAAGGTTCCCGTTCCTCCTCCTCAGTGGGTCGGTTCTCCTCCAGACCGTCTCCAGAGAGCCCCAGCCTCGCGGAGAGACCTCCCCCGGCCGCTGTCCCCCCAGGCCCGCCAGCAGACGTCCCTCAGCCCCCGTCCGCTTTCCGCCCGAGCCTCAGGCGTCGCTCCCCTTCTCCCGTTCGAGCCTTCCCCATTGCCTCCATGCCGGCTCCTACCTGCTCCTCCCCGCCTCCTCCCACCTCCGCTCCGTCCTCCTGCTCCTTCTCATCCCCTCGAGGATTCACCTCCTCCCCTACAGCCATGTCCAGAGGGCCTCCTTGTTTCTCCCCTCCTCCCGCCGCCTCCTGCAGAAGGAGCTCATCCATGAGGAGCCTCCCTCCGTCCTCTCCCACCCCCTCCTCCTCCTCGGCTTTCGCTCGCTCCTCCTTCCAAACCTCCAGGTCCTCCTCTGTGAGGTCAGCCCCACCTTCTCCACCACCCACCCTTCCTTTCTCCTCTACTCCTCCTCGCGGCCTCCCCGCCTCCTCTCCCTCTCCTTCTCCTTCTGCCACCTCCTCCTCTGCGTTCACCAGGTCTCTAGCCGCCTCCTGTATCAGCCAGTCCATCAGTCAGAGCATGGCTAAAAAGAGCACCACTTCCCAGCAACAAGGCACATCCCAGACGACAGGCGACCAATCGTCCTCCTCCAATTTGCCCTCCCACGTACGTCTGCGCTCTCCTTCACCTAAAGTGGCGACCAGCCAGCGTACGTCCGGCGTAGCCGCTCAGAGCACTGGCCATGCCCAGCCGGGAGACAACGGTGGTGACGGACACCGGCAGCCCAGGTGTCCCCCAACCTCCTCTCCTCTCCGCTCCTCTTGTCCGTCTCCGTTCCCGGTGGAGTCGCCGACTCCCTATCGTTCCCAGCGCTCCCCATCCCCCTCGGTGCCCCTCTCCCAGTACCAGCCTCCCCGCCCTGGGTCCTCCTACTACCCCGGGCCCTCTCCCTCCTTCCTTCACTCTGCCGCCCCTGACTCGTCAAGTTTCGCCAGCATCAACAACAACAACAACAACAACAGTGCTAACCTTGCTGCTTACGCTGCGGCTGGCAATGCAAACAATGGCATGAATAGTGTTAACGGTAACCTAGGTAATAGCGGTTGGTCAGTCGGCCCTAGGAAGCCGCCACTAGCTAACGGCAGCACTGGCGCTAACAGTACATTCACAACCTTGACGCAGCACTCTCACGACCCATGGTCCGGATGCCACAACCGGGTGGCGCGGCCGTTCTCGGCATCGGAGCCGAGCTCACGGGTTCAGTCCCCGTCGCCATCCCCCTGCCCGTCCCCCTCCCCATTTGCCGGCCTCCTGTGCTCCCCGCCGCCTCTCTCTCCGGCACTGCAGCGGAATTACTCCACCCCCACGGCTGGCAAACCTCCTCACCCCCGGAATGCGCGGGGGCCAGTGGGTGCCGGTACCCATAATCCGTTGGGGCTGACCTTGGAGATGCCCCGGGTCTCCTCGGGTTGTCTGAGCCCCCCCCTCCTTTCCCCGCCCCTCATCGGCACATCGGTTAACGCCTGGACCAATAGCGTGGTGGCGCCTCAGCCTCGCAACCCTCACCTCAACTCCTCTCCCTTCCCTCCCGCCTCCTTTGCCTCGCCCGCTGAGAACCACTCTTCTTTCCATACATCCTCTTCCTCTTCTAATTCCTATGCCCCTGCGTCTCTGCGAGGTTCCAGAGCCTCCTCCCCATCTCCTCCCCCTCCTCCAGGCTCCAGGTCCCCCCTGCGCTCCTCTCGTTCCTCCGAGATCACCTCCCAGGGTTCATGGGGAAGGAGTCTGACCTTCTCCCCCAGCCTGGCTGAGAGGCCCCCGAGCCCGGCCCGGAGCAACCCCAGCGCAGTGCGGCGCTCCTGGTCGGAGGGTGGGCAGAGGTCCCTCAGTTTCAGGGGAGGAGCATTGGAGGAGTCCGTTCTGCCAGGCCCCAGGTAGGCAATCGCATGATCGCAATTATTTAAGATAAATCACAATGATTCTAGATACATCGCAATTATTCTAGATATATCACATTATTTTTTGCATAATCGTCAGAAATAGCAAAAAGAGATGATCTGCGAGCTTGTAGATCAGCTATTTTGTCTATTTTTAAGTTTTAAAAGTATAAAATATATGGCCTATTTTGGCATTTATCAGTCATATACAAGTTATTTGACATATCTCTCATATGTACTGTAATTTTCATTATGTTTAATGAAATGTTTTTCCATGTGTTAAATGGCAGACAATTAAATCATTAATCTTCATTATTTGTACGACAATTAATTGTCAACTCAAATGTTATGATTGCGACACCCCTTGCTCCAGAAGCAGCACCTCAGCCTGCCTCCAGGGCCGGCCTCCGAGCCCCAGGTCTGGCCTCCAGTCCCCACTCTCGCCTAGCAGGCTCAGCCCAGGGAAGGTTGCTCACGGTGAGCAGTATTTCACCAGCGGACCCTGGCCAGATGTCCGAGAGCCCCCGGTCAAATATGAAGGAGCCAACAGCCCTGTTAGAAGCATCACCTCCCCCACTCCCCTCCAAGGTTATTATACCAATTTTCATTTGTATTTGTATTGTATTGACTTTTTGTTTACAATTTTAGTTGATTTGCTTTTTAATTGGGTTTGTTAGTTTAGCATAGATTTAGTTGTTGAAAAGTTTAGTTTTAGTGTAAGTTTTCCCATTTACAAGCTCACAACGTGGCGACATGTTATTATTAGTTTTTATTTATTTCAGTATAATAACCCTGCTTCTCTCTCCTGGCCAACAGATTGGGCAGACCCAGAGGTAGAGGAGGGCCTCTGTCGGACCCAGCTCATCTGTGCCTACGTTGCTCGACCTGCACAGAGCCCCGCCCCTCCCCCGGCCTCCCCGCACACACTCCTCGTTTCTCTTCCGCCGCAGCACCGTCAGCTCGAACCGCACATTCATCTCCATTCTCCATTCTCCCCTCCTCAGCACCACCAGCCCGCTCCACAAACCCAGCACCACTCTCAGCACCGTCAGTTTGAACCGCACATCCAGCTGCATCCCCCCCTGCCTCAGCAGCACGAGCCCCAAGCCCAGCTCCGGAGTGCGGCCCCGTCTCCGGCGCCCTCCTCCTCCTCCGAATGGAGAGCGGCGGGGTCCGCCCAGCGGTCCAGCTACGCCACCACGGTCAACCTGCAGATTGCGGGGAGCGGCCGCATCACCTCGTTCAGCACGGCCCAGGTCAGCCTGACTCAGACGCTGCAGGGCGGAGCGGGGGGAGGCGCCGGGACGGAGGGCCAGGGTCACAGAGGGAGGAGGGTCAGCGTCAATGGACTGCTGCACCTCCCCGCAACTCCCTCTCCTCCCCCTACTCCTCCTCCTCATCCCACCCACTTTCAGCAGAACTGCAGGAGACTGTGAGAGGGAGCGAGCAGGATGAATAGGAAAGTAGTGATCAATGCAGACAATCATGTGTATTGGTACAGACGATCAGCTTGTGTAGTGATATAGACGATCAGCTTGTGTAGTGATACAGATGAGCTGTGGGAGTGAAGGTGGGTCCAAAGGAGAGGTGGAGACCATTGATGGACACAAAAGAAAGGTGCTGCATACAGCAGGGATTAAGTATTTTTGTAGGCCAACCCAGCGATTAGCAGGGACATTTTGAGAAAATAATATCCATAATAAACAATTTAAGGCTTTTTAAATCAAGACCCGTTTTGTTCAGTAAGATAACATTCACACATCAAAACTTTTTTATTTACTATTTTTGAACCGCACACCTTCAAAATATATGGATATTAACGGGTGTAAATTGCGTATGTCCTAGAACAACGTGTGAAACACTCTTGTGAAGCTGATGTTAATCACAGACCTTATTTTCTGCATCAATAGAGAAAAGCATTGGGAGATCTGATAAGGGAACCCATCGTTAACAGTTAACACAGTTCTGGGTTTAGGTTTTACTTCAAATTGTCAAACTCAAGAAACAAGAGTGGGATGAAATGTAGCCTGAAGGAGAGAGAGAAGAGTGCAATATTGGTCAAAGGGAGACACATTGGATTAATTTGTAAAAGATGGCAGAAGTTGACAAAGCTCTACCTGGGACCTGAAATGAACAATACATCGTAACCATTATGTGGATGGAAACAGTCTCTGGACAGTAACGTGGTGTTTATTAACGATCTGACCGTACTGTGACCAATGATACACACTGTCGGTTCCACACCTGACCATGGCAATGACCATACACACTGTCGGTTCCACACCTGACCAATGACCATACACACTGTCGGTTCCACACCGCCACTTGATGACACCACCTGATCAATGCATATCAAACTGGGGGGTCCTTGAAATTCAAAAAGGTTGAGAGCCACTGGTTTACTGTGAGGAAGTCCTCCTGTGCCGTCTCAACCAAACTCTACACAACTGTATGACTCTCCTCTTGGTCGGACGGGATGTGTGTGGGCTGGACAACCACACACTGTCATCCCTTAAAGAGGCCTGAACACGTGGCTGGTGCTTCATTCCATGTTGTGAATGCAAACAATTACCTTCAGCAGTGACTTTTTCTTTTTACCACTTAAACCCTATTGTATATAGCCTACTTCAGCCACCCCTCAAGGGTCTATACTACATAATACTAGGTTACTTGTTCGTCTCCTTGAGTGCCCCCCCCCCCCAACCAAAACTCACCAAATCCCTTCACCACTTATGAGCTTGCAGATCAGCTATTTTTGCTGAATGTTTGTCTGCTTTTGCCCGAATTATCACCTATTGCATATCCTTGACTATTTTGACATGCCCAGAACGGGGGCACTAAAGGGTTCATGTGGTTAAAGATAAAACTATTTTACAGATATATTTTACAGGCCTAGTTAATATGAAGTCATTGACCCATCCATCATATTTTGGAGAATAATGACATACTGTTGATGACATATTGTTACGTATAAAATAAAGTAAAAAATAATGTACAAACCCTCTCTCTAGCCAAATCAGTGGACACACACACACACACACACACACACACACACACACACACACACACACACACACACACACACACACACACACACACACACACACACACACACACACACACACACACACACACACACACACACACACACACACACACACACACACACACACACACACACACACACACACACACACACACACAATCCCTTGTCTGAACTTTTGCTGTGGAATGTACAGTATAATTCTGCAGAATCTCCATGGATTATGGAATATATATCTATTCAAAGAATGATTTGTATCATCATATCTTTATGCCAGTATCTTGGGTTGGGATTATGAACATCCCTCAGCCTGTGTGTCAATGTCATTAAAACAACCAACAGTAACTTCCAAACTGTCCAACCAGTGCTGTATGTAATCAAAGTTGCTTCATGTATAATAATAATAATAATAATAATAATAATAATAATAATAACTAGAACTGCACTCTGTCGAGTGCATACTTGCTTGTTGCACACTAGTAGGCCATAAATGGCCTACTAGCGCGCAAGTACTTCCGACCGCTACAAACTGTCAAATCTCAGTAATGACTACTTGTGCCTGATACGGCAGTGGTGCCAGATTACATACATGTATACATAGGAGCATTACCTTTAATCCTCCCAACACTAAAACATATCGTCATTACGTCACCATCGAAAACCAATTACACTCTGGCATTGGGTCCTTTAATCCACATCTTTATTACGTCATCATTGAGAGCTAGTTATACATAACTATGTATATGTATATGTAATTTGTAAGTTGATTAGCGGTATACTGTGGTTACTTTGCGCCGTACGCACCGTCCCAGCCGTCCCGCCAATTTTGATGCGTATGCACCGTCCCAGCAAATTGTGCCTGATACGGCAGTGGTGCCAGATTACATACATCTGTATAACTAGCTCTCATACGCATCAAAATTGGCGGGACGGCTGGGACGGTGCATACGAGTCCTGGGCGAAACTAGTACTTGCGTGCTCTGCTTGCGCAAGTAATTATTATTATTATTACTATTATTATTATTATTATAGTTTTAGTAGTTAATAGTAATAGCCTGGGTTGATGATTAGCATGGTGATAACTTTAATTAATTAATAATTCATAATATTTGTATCTTTTTTCAGCTTCTTTGAAACTTATTCTGTTTTATTTGTATTTTATTGTTTTTTATTTATGAAAGTATTCTTATTCTCTTTGGCACTTACCTAACATCCCTTATTATTATATGTCTGTATTTTGCACAGTGTCCTCAGCTCTCTCGTGTGTGTGTGTGTGTGTGTGTGTGTGTGTGTGTGTGTGTGTGTGTGTGTGTGTGTGGTGTGTGTGGTGTGTGTGGTGTGTGTGTGTGTGTGTGTGTGTTCTAGGACTTGTCTGTTAAGTTCTCCTCGACTTCGGACCAATCATTCGTATCTGTCTTCTGTATTGGGTTGGTTTCCATAGCAACTAGTTGTTCCCCATCTTCTATATGGTTTGTTCCCCATTAAAAATATATCGTCAATTCTGTCATTTCATTGGTCAGTGGTTGTGATGTAAGAGCTAAATGTCGGGGAGAACATTGGTCAGTAAGCTAAATGAAATGATCCAAGCGGTATAAGTTTGATCTCTCATGTCACGTGGCGTGGGAAACCAGGGTTTGAAAGATTTGGGACTACACCTGAACCACTTGAACCCCTATAGAATCTCTGTTCTAGGATTCACCAAAAAATGTGATGATCCACAAGCTCACAATGCATCGCAATGCAACACACATGTGAGCTTGTAGGTCTGCAATTTTCTGTGAAGATTTTTTGTGTAGCCCACAATATTGTAAACTTCATCATATGGAGGGTATGCGCATGACATCATCATCATACCCGGAAGTTATGCGGGAACGCCTACAGAGTGGCAAAAAACTACTTTCTGATTGCATTGAACGACATAAAAATCACTTGATTTGACACTCGATTAGCATTTTATGCATGCACACCCTCTATACAATAGGGTTTAAGTTGTTACATTTATCCAGACAGTCAGATTCAGTGGTGGAAAGTAAGTACATTTACTTACTGTATTGAACTTCTACTTGTATTTCTACATTGCAGTATTGATACTTTTACTTAAATGAAAAATGTGAGTACTTTTTCCACCACTAATGCATGGGCCACACAGGGCCACATTCTAAGACACACAATAACAGTTTGTTTGTTTTTGTCACTAAAACTCAAACAGGTGACTTAACCGCTTAAGCCCCAATTTTGCCCTCACTCCTATTTCTTTCTTCATTTTTTTATCAGTTTTGAAAATGTTCAGATGGTGGCGTTTATTTCTTTATTCGTTTATATTTTGCTTCTCAGTCTGGCTATCATCCTGTTTGAGCTGGATTTCCAAACACCATGCAATTATGTCAGGAAGTGACTCGAATAAAATAACTAATCTGCATAACGGAACGAATCAGTCAGGCTAGAAAAATGTTGGGAAATTGTGAAAAACAAATCTCTCTCTCTCTATATATCTCTCCATATATATATATATATATATATATATATATATATATATATATATATCTTGCAGAAATTATGAATTTTGGGGTAAAATGTGGAAAAACACATACAATAAAAACATTGGGGATTTCTTTTATTGGGGGGGGGGTATAATCACATGACCAAAATAGGGACACTATAGGTTTAAAGTGGTTAAAATCTTATGGGCATAATGTGTGTGTTCGTGTGTATTTTTATAATATTGTTTATTATTGATCATAGTGTGTCATAATATTTGGTGTGTGCATGCGTGCGTGCGTGCGTGTGATGGGAGGGGGGAGGGGGAGCTGTCAGTAAGGGAAATGCCAAAACTGTTTGAACAAACGATGAAATGGAAAGACAATTAAAATGTGTGTTTCACAGCTTTAAACACAATGCTTCAGACTCGAATTAGTAATTACTGACCCGTGTGTGGCCTTAACACTGTCAGGCAGAAACCATATCCTTCTATTGTCTCCAACAGGCCGATTCCGAAGGCATGGGGAGAGAGTTTTGCACTGTGTGTGTGTGTGTGTGTGTGTGTGTGTGTGTGTGTGTGTGTGTGTGTGTGTGTGTGTGTGTGTGTGTGTGTGTGTGTGTGGCAGACACTATAAATGTGTTCTCTTGTACAGTCGTACCGAGCAGATCTACAGGCATATTTTTCCATATTATTATGAATGAATCACCTTAAAAGCCCTTCAGTGCTCTGCTAAGATGCACCTTATCTTTGTGTCATAACTCTCATGGTCTATAAACCTGATTTATACTACTTTACTGAACTGAGCGTGAATTGTTTATTTTTGCCAAAAGACATTCCTAAAGCCCAGCTTGGAGCCCAGTGCGGGTCTCTAAGTACTAGGTACTTATTCCAGGTAGTTTTATTTTACTTGTGTAATTAAAACATTTCTATACCTCATTCGACTCCATCTCAGAGGCACATTTCTCCACTACAATTATTTGAAAACTTTAGTTAATGCTTTGCACATTGTGTGGGCTTGATGGCAGACATTATGAAGGAGGCCTCCTTCATAATAAATGTGTTCTCTTGTACCGTCGTACCGAGCAGATCTACAGGAATATTATATTTTATTATGAATTAATCACCTTAAAAGCCCTTCAGGTTGGCAGAGGAAGTGTAGCGCCCAGGATTACATTAGATAATTGGCACTGGGTGAAAACACACACACACACACACACACACACACACACACACACACACACACACACAATGGCCCTGCATCACAACACGTGAGCTTTTAGATTGGCTATTTTTGGATAACTAAGGTAATCAAGGCTTGAGTGGTTAACGTATGTTTTGTAATAATCTAAATGTGCAAAGCTAGTTAATAATTGTAGTGGAGAAATGTGCCTCTGAGATGCGGAGTATGAGGAAAGTATGAATTTTTTAAATTACACAAGTAAAATAAAAGTACCTGGAATAAGTACCTAGTATACTAGACCTGCACTGCATGGGCATTGGGCTCCCAGGGCTTTAGGAATGTCTTTTGGCAAAAATAAACAATTCACGCTGTGAATTCCCTCCTCGATGTTGTAAGATGATAAGAGCGCCCCTCCCTTTGTATTATTATTACTCTTAAAAAACTGTGTGTGTGTGTGTGTGTGTGTGTGTGTGTGTGTGTGTGTGTGTGTGTGTGTGTGTGTGTGTGTGTGTGTGTGTGCTTCAACATTATGGGGTTGCTACAGTACTGTTGCTTATGTAACAAAATGCAAAAAAGAGAATGCCAGAGAGAGAGAGAATGCCAGAGAGAGAGAGAGAGAGAGACGCGTATGGTATTCTCATTAATCAAATTCAGACATATCCTCCACTGTTGAATCATCCTCCCACACTGATCGGAAGACTTCCTAACACAAGATATAGAAAAAAAACAAATTGTTCCAGTTTTGGCTTTGGAGGAACATTTCCCCACATTTTGAGGAACGTCCGTGGCCTGCAGGCACAGATAAGGTAGTCTACTGGAGTGAAGAACAGAGACCGCAAGCACAAGGTATTTATATTTTACAATAATCTGAATCAGCAGTATTGTCACACCACTGGTTTACAGGCAGTGGTGTGTACTATAGTTTTCAGGAAAGTGGAAGTATAGGCTAGAGATAGAAAGATAGAAAAGATTAGGCATTTGTAGAATGAATCGGCCTCAACGTTTCTTCCAACAGGCTCGTGGGATAACGGTTGGTATGTTCATTAGTGTGACATTGATAAAGGAACAAATTGGATGGACACAGGTGGAACACATACCAGGAGGCCATCTGGGATTCGCTGTGTAACTGGGATTATTCACATTTTTGGAAAGGGTTCATTTTTTAACCTTTGATATATTCAACAATTGTCGGCTGAACACCAGAACAGCTGCCCCCAGTAAAACCAGTGTCCCACTGGGAGCCACCCCGTAAAAACCAGTGTCCTACTAGCAGCCACTGGGAGCCACCTCGTAAAACCAGTGTCCTACTAGCAGCCACCCAAAGCACTCAGTGCCTATACTGAAGCAGGCTGGGTTTAGGATGATTAAGATTAGGGCTGCAAGAGTTCAATCAATGACTTAATCAATTATAAGAAAATAAATAAAACAAGCATTTTGTAAGCATGTCTTGTTTTAATTTTAGTATCAAATGACAATAAATAAGTACATGACCTTGATCCAGTTTTAATTTTGACAGCCAATTCTGATTTAGTCTTATGTATCTATCTGGTTGTAGTTGTGGCTTTACAGGTAGGCTACCAGACAGACAGACAGAGTGTGACAACACCTAAGGATAACCTCTACTCATCACTGTGAAGACCGTTCCGTTCCACCGACGCCAATGCCACCGTAGTAAGAAGACCGTGGATAATAATAACACAAATATTTTAACAATAAAGTAATAAACACATTGGAATTTGGAACCCATTGCCAGGACGGATACAAATGCACAGACAGAACAAGATGCGGTGACATGCCGACCGGAGGACAGCACAGCGGAGCCATCTTACTGTGTCTGTCCGTCTGCCTGTGTGTCCTGGACATGCCCAGACAGACACATGGACAGCAGTCAGTGGGGAATTGTCTCATGGGCTCGGAGGAGACGTCCGAACTGGCACGACAATTCAGGGAGCAAATCAAAGTCAAGGTACAGTAGGGCTGCTTTTTAGTGTCATTCTGGATTATTATTGTTTTTTTTAACAAATAGGCCTACTGTATTGAGCAATAAGGGTTCCATTTGTGAAAATAATAAATAAGATGGGGCCAATTTCTTACTTACTTTTTATACACCTCAAGTCAAAATGAACTAATGAGGCGTTGTTTCATATGACACAAAAGGACCAAATCAAATGATCAGTTCATCAAGTAAGATGAGTTAGTTACTTATGTGGAAATGTATACACAGAGTGGGAACCCAGAAGGCAGACAATTCACCCCATAGTGGAGATGGAGTGATACCAATACCATAGTGATACATGGATATTGAATATTCCCTTGTTTAAAACATTTGACTCCAATGTAAACTAAATTAAATAAGAAGGTTGACTCAGGCTTTCTTTTTTTACGTTTTTGATTCTGGGAAGTTATGCAAATGTGGGTATATTTTCCTATATAATGCCTAATTTGCATATTTAAATGTACAATTTCAGAGAACTTGTAATACAATAAATCAATGTCTTCATGTAAGTGATCAACTAGGGAAGTTTCATGCCGATATCTATTTCTTAAAATATTTCATCCTATTCATCTATAGCCAGGTGATTTATATGAAAAGGCTACAGGGTTATCATACATACATTTACTTACATATATTGACCCTATAAACAATTTAATATAGGTATGGCTTTGACCATGGACTAATTTTGTAATCATAGCCCAATTTTGGGGCTCTGGCTCTAATAAGTCAAAGTAGCCTTCGTGTACGCTGCCCCTGCAGCTTGCAAACACATCTGTGGTTTATGAGTTTGTGGATCGGCTATTTTCTGTATTTTAGCACTCTGAACATTGTGAAAACATTAAATAGGGCTTAAGCATTTCAACATTTTATGTTGCAGAAGTAAATAAAAGGTGGCAAGAGTGACAATGTGTGTCTTTGCCAATAATTAAATATTTGCTGACGCTGCTGTTAGGAGACCAATGCAAAGCTGTATAAAGAATAATATTTAACTAACTCACAGTATAATCACTCTGAAGCCTACTGATGATCCAGGTTCAAAGAGAATGTTTCAAATATGCCCCTGTTAAGATTGGTCACATATTAACTTAAAGTCTCAGGAATGTGACTGAAATAAAGTAAATAAGTAATTGATAGCAATTGATACACTAGGCTGGGAACATGACCAATCTTCCCGTATGAATTTCATCTGCTCTGGCATTGCCTCATTTAGCTTTACATGCCGAAGATAGCTGACACCTGAACATGAGTTCTCATCGTGTCGCAGCGTGTAATCCGTGTATAGCCTTTCGTAGTCAGACAACTATTCCACAATCTCAAATCGTTGCTGTCGGGGGAGGAAACCTCCCAACTCTATTTTTTAGGGGGGTTTTCTACTCAGTCTGTGTCTCATAGGATGGCTGTGGCCAGTTCAGAAATCTGTCCACCAGTAACATCATCGTTGATCGGCAGATTAAAAAACAAACAAAAAATAAACAAGATTTTTATATCGTGAGAAAGATGGCTTCAATTTTCACATTGCAACTTTTCAAGAAAAGAAAGCCTGCCGTTTCTATTAGCTTGGATTCCAAATCGATGACGTCACTGTTTTCTGAACTGCCCACAGCCCTCCTATGAGACACAGACTGAGTAGGAAAAAAGGGTGCTATTTTAACATGATCATTAGCGAGGACCAATTATATGAAGAGAAGTTGAAAAGTGGTCTTTTAATTTCCTGAAATTTTTATATTTTTAATTTCCTGAAAAATGGAGTTAGGTGGTTTCTTTCTTCCCGGCAGCAGATAAATCAAATGCAAGAGTCTGGGAGTCTGGGATTACACCTCTCGAAACCCAAGGCTGGAAGCCATCGTCTGTTCATCACTTCTGTGCGCAAAAATATATCTTAAGGTAGGCTAAGTACTGGTACTGTTTGGTTAAAACAAAAGGTTTTTTGTTAAAAGGCTAATTCACTATATTCTGATAGTAATCATTGCTATAGGAGACTCATGTTACTGAACAGTCTGCTCATATCTTTGTGTCATCAATTACAATTCCACTTGTTTAATCTGAATCCTGACTGCGTTCTCCATCCTGTTTGGATTAAATTGGTATCCCGACCTGAAAATGTATTTTCTGTTTAATAAAAATCTGGAGAGACGGAGACTCCTGAACATACACTCCATAGCAATGAGTACTATCACAATAGTCAAGAGCTTTTAAACACTTATTTTAACCAAAGGAAATCACTTGCCCCAAGTTAAATACATTTACATAAAAATAAACTATTTTAGATAAGAAGACCCCAACCTTCACTTAATGCGGCCTGCAGGTTAATAGCCAAATAGACCTACTGATATTGAATTCAACTGTTACAATTGCAAACATGCACGCCCACTTTAGTATAGGCCTACATTAGTAGCATAATGACTAGTATTACTATCTTGTCTTTTTTTGTCCAATGTATACTGTATTTAAGTTCATACAGTTAACTACCGGTAAGTATCACTAGAAGTAGTACAGAAGATGCATTTGAATTACATTTTATTTTCAACTTTTCAGGATTCCAATTTAAAAAAAAGAACAAGAATTCAGGAATCTAATTCAGAAGTAGCAAAAATAGCAAGATCAAAATGTGTCGCAGTGCGACGTGTTTTGAGCTTGTAGATCGACAATTTGTGTTACTTTTGTGTGACATAGAATGACAACATAATAAAGTAAAACACAGAGATAAGAGGTTTCTGCCCGACACTATGCAATGTGGACCTCTGGAGTGAGTGTGGAAATAGTGGCCCTCTCCATCATCCAACCATGCTCCAGACTGTATGACGGAAGCATTTGAAATTTGGGGGAGGCAACAGTTCGGCTCACTAGATCTGCTATCAGCAAAGAGATTTGATGTAGAGGGGAAAAATTAGGTAACCTCCCTGTATTCCATTTACAGTACACCATGCAAAACAAATTCAAAGAAATGATATGTATTTGGATTGGAATTGCTTACCAGCACGAAGTATCCTTTCATTCACAATAGCTTTACTCATGACATGGACTACACTAACAATAATTAAAGTCAATAATCAAAGTAGCTATTCTTCTATAAAATAATTTGTAAAGTGATATACTGTAATGTGAAGTAACACCTGTGTAAGTGAACGCACCGAATTCCCTCCTCGATGTTGTAAGATGATAAGAGCGCCCCTCCCTTTGTATTATTATTACTCTTAAAAAACTGTGTGTGTGTGTGTGTGTGTGTGTGTGTGTGTGTGTGTGTGTGTGTGTGTGTGTGTGTGTGTGTGTGCGCGTGTGTGCGTGCGTGCGTGCATGTCTGTGTGTCTTTCTCATCAGAGTCAGACGTACGGGTTTGACTCCACACTTTACACCCCTACGCTGCTCAACTATCACGTATGTGTTTACAACATATTGTCATTTGTCACTTTATGTTTTCTACACGAGTGGTTTTCAGCCATTTTCATCAATTATTTATTCTGCATTTGAGCCACTGACCACCATTTGATGAGATTTAGCCTCTCTAATCCTAACCCTAACCCTAAAACTTTAAACTTAGAATATGTTTTTTTGCTGGATAAGATTTTATCCACAGTTTCATGGTCGCTCCATCGTTTTATAGTATTCTGTGAGAAGGGAGAAGACAGGCAGAGTGAGATATAGAGCAGGGAAAGGGAAATGGTAATGATCCATTAACTTAGGCAGGGAAGGTACACACCTGGGAGATAATGGATTAAAATGACCACGCCTGCCTTGGTTGCCTATACCAATGATGTCAATCGTTGGTAAGTTTCTGAACTGTCCATGGCCCTCCTCTGAGACACTCATTAGACAAAGAGTGAGTTGACAGAAATAATGCCATCTAATAATGGATTAGAGGACCAATTATATGAAGCTATGGTCGAAAATGAGTGAAGTGGTGCTTTAAGACGTAACTGACAATACATGTTGGGTTTCTGGCTCTGTATAGGTAAAGTGTCTTGAGGCAACTTCTTGTGATTTGGCACTAAAATAACATTTAATTTAAATGCAATA
The DNA here is from genome assembly GCF_963924005.1 of Protomyctophum bolini. Taxonomy (NCBI): domain Eukaryota; kingdom Metazoa; phylum Chordata; class Actinopteri; order Myctophiformes; family Myctophidae; genus Protomyctophum; species Protomyctophum bolini. The sequence continues at coordinate 15,119,308 of NC_137870.1, forward strand.
AAATAAATTAAAGGTTGAAATACGGAAAGTTTCTGCCTGACAACAATAATATTAATGCTATTATGACTATTATGTTTTCTCCAGCAGAAATGTCCCAGCTCCACAATCAGCTGCTTTGCTGCAGAAGCTAAAGTACTCAGATGGGAATGGGAATGCTACACATCACCACCCGTACCCAGAGCTCCCCACCGAACCCCTGCCTATCGCTTGGCCTATCGCCTAGCCATTCTAGAGAAGATGGTCAATGAGGTGAGGGAGAGATGATTGGATGCATGCATACACACACACACACACACACACACACACACACACACACACACACACACACACACACACACACACACACACACACACACACAGTCACACAGTCACACACAAACGCACTTCCAAAAGTAGAGAACATGTGTTTGATTCCATGAATGCAGCAGCAGCTGCTCAGTGCTGTTATGGTGAGTCAGCCCCTGGGCATTTCTGAAGCAGCTGGCTAATTTGCTATATAGCTAATTAAATAATGGCTAATAATAAGTAAATAACAAGGAGGCTAAACATAGATTAGGAGTTATGAACTGCATGGTAAATATATGAAGTGAACCTTAATGTCATCCACATGTGCATTTCAACAACGACTAATCATTGATCATTCTTTTTTATGTCCTTTGTTCCCCTTCTGGAATTGTATCCAGCTGCTGAATGCACTTTGTCATTTATTCAAACTAGTTTTGTGGTAATTTTGTGGTCACTGCTACAAATCTTAATAACTGTCAACCTGCCTGGCCTCCCTACTTCATTTATTCATTTTTGTCATCATTGGTGAATTTCCTATTGTATAGTGTTCCTATTGTGGGGGTGAACATTAGGACTAAAGAGCTGGTCTACAGCACAAGCTCACAACGCCGTCGCAAACGTGACATTTTCAACCCTAAACCTCAGTCTTAACCGGCCACGTAGGTCGCTAACCCTAACCTCAGTCTTAACCGGTAGGTCGGACTAACGGGATGTCGGACTTATGGGCAGTCCCCGGGCACGGGGGCTGGAGTGGACAGTGTTAATGGGATGGTGAATGCCAGAATGATTGATTTGTGATCCTGCAAAGGGGTGTTGATCAGTTCAATGTGATCTGGATGTCTTGATCTGGGTGATGATTAACTGGATGTCTTTTTTTTTTATGGATTCATGTACATTGTATTTATTTGTGATTTGAAGATGATTGTTTCTTTTTCTTTTTTTTGTATAATTTTTATCCCATGATTTTGTAACCCATTTTTCACCCCTGTGTCAATTATCTAATGTAATCCTGGGCTCTACACACCCTCCGCCAACCTAGTCCCCATATATGGGGGACAAGGGGAGAGCAACAGACTTGAACTCATGCTTCCTTCATGCCTGAGTGTCCAAGTTGCTCCTTTACACCTGACAGGGGGGAGTTTCCCTGGTTGGACATAGCGCGTGGAAGGAACACATTATTCCAACCAGTTCCTTTCCCCTCCATCAGGCGCCCCGGCTGGTCAGGGGGAGGCAGTTTAGAGACCAGGATTACTGTATGTTTTTTGTGAGGGTACCTACCCTAGGGGACACAGGGAGATGCCTGGGTATGGGCACTGATGACGCAGAGGAGAAAACACGCCACCAGCACCCACAGCGTCCCGAGTGGGAATCGAACCCAGGACCTTCTAGCTGTGAGGCGACAGCACTACCAACTGTGCCACCGTGCCCCCAGATGATTGTTTCTATTCTGTAAATGACTTTTTGAGAGATTGACAAGAGGTAGTGTAGTAGTGACTCTTTCTCTCTCTCTCTCTGTCTCTAAGTCTCCCTCTCAGACTGTAGAAGCAGGGTGTCCACAGTGTGAGTTCTACGTGAAGAGATCAGCGGAGATGTTCCTTGATGCCCTGCTGGACGTTTTGTACAGCATCAACTCCCAGAGATGTCGTCGCTGAACTTAACCGGGCCCCTAAGGGGGCCCCATGCATGGACACTCAGATGACTTGGTCCCTCCGTGTGGCCCCTGAACACTCGGGTGGCCCCTGGGTCTTTGTCTACCAATTTAGATGCACTCTATTCCTCAGGCTAAAATGTCGTCTTTGCACACTTTTTTTTCTGGAGACCCCCTGGAACCCCCTCAAGGATGCCAGGGGGTCCTCAGACCAACCCCCCTTCGAGAAGCAGTAGAATTAACGGCTGTGTTCAATGATAACATGAATATAATTTGTGCAACAATAATAATAAAAATGTGTCAGTGTGTTTACAAACAGACAGGTATCAGTGTCATGAACAGTGTGAATTCTGCTTCTACATTTGATGGAAAGAGTGGACCGTTATCAGGCATTTCTCCTGTGTAATGATGCCCTCTAGTGGACTGTATTCATCACTGCATGGATGTTGGATGGCTCGTTTGTTTTTCATTAGTTGAAGCAAGGTTGTAGTCCTTGACAATGACAACATGTGTCAGACACGTGTGCATGTGGGTATGATGTGGATCCATCATGGAGAAGTCTTTTATTTTGTGCTATGAAATTATTTTGAATAATGATTGAGTTCTTTTGTAAATAATGTATAATTGTGATTTTTGAAAATATTTTGAAAAACTATAGAATTCAGGAAAAATGGCCTTGTGACCCACCGATGGGTCCCGAGACTCCCGACCCACTGAGAAACACTGTATTAGAGGGTCTGTGTTCAGAGCTACAATAGAAAAAGCAGCACCAAATGTCTGGTGTACACTGCCAATACTGGTTCAAGAAGTTTATTTTGTTAACCCATTCAGGCCTGACGTCGAAATAAAAAAAACTTTCTGAAAATATACCTATTCAAAGATTTGTGCCGCATTTTTACGATTTTTCAAAAATAGCAGACCTACAAGTTCTACAAGCTATGAGCTTGTAGATCTATTTTCCAATAGCTAACGTATAACAAAATGGGTTAAAGTGTAATGTCACTTATTTTGCTTTCACACTGAAAAACTAAATTATGAACCGAGAGAAAATTGAACATGTCTTATAAAATTAAACAAATTGCCTGTAAATGAGCTTATAATGGCAATATGTATACAAGTTAGAAAAAAAAGAAATCTTGATGAAAAACAAAAACAGGTATGTTTAAAGAACATTGGTAGTAAAAGTATATCCATAAAAAAGAGGGATGTCATTAAGGGAGTAAGGGAGGTGGTCAAATGGAGTTGTTTTGTAAAAACTGTAAAAACTGTTAAATGCCCGGATGCAAACTGTAACCCAGATGAAACCATAGAGAACCTGCTAGTGGACTGTCAGAGGTCTAGAGATGTATGGGGGAAAATGCCACAGATCGGTTTTAACGTTATACTTATAATGCAGTATTGTATGGAGTCTTTGATGAAAAACATGTCTGCTATGGAACAAGACTTTTATTGGGCTGTGGTTTGCACTGTGGTCAATAAGATCTGGAACACCAGGAGTGATCAGGAGGGCCATCTCTGGAGAGGTGGTCTTCATACAAATAGTAACTGAACTGAAAAGACAGAGAACCCTGGACTCAAGACAGAAAAACTGATACCAATACTCTGTGTGTGTATTGTAATTCCTTACTACTGTACTGCCAAACTCAATGTAATATGAGTGCCATGAATAATTTAAATAAAGCATATTTAAAAAGGAAAGCAGGACATGGGTTTAAAATGTATTTCGAAACTTAATTGTATTAAATATTGTAGGGTGGCATTTTGTATTGCCGCTATGTTTTGTATGTTATTTTTTATTCCTCAGGTACCCACACTTTCTCTCCATAATAAGGACACACGCTCTTACACCAAATGGTAGGGCTGTAACGATTACAAATATAATTTATGATTAATTGTCACACATAATTGGGTGCTTGAACATGTATGAACTCACGCATCACTAACATGTCCTACACATACAAGACAAAGGAAGTGTCCCTCTCTCACAGAGAGAGAGAGAGAGAGAGAGAAGGATGAGGCTACATGCTTGGCAGGACTTAAGAAAAGCCCTACATTGACAGAGGTGTTGACACAAGCCAGCGTCATATGAACCAACCAGAGAGAGAGCGAGAGCAAGAAAAGAAAGAAAGAAAGAAATAATTATGGCCACGGCGGGCCATGAGGAATTGACCAGTACATAGAGATAAGTTTTGCAGTCAAGCCAGTCATTAAACAATAGCCGTCACAACACACAATCTTCAACACACCCACAACACAGCAGCCGCACACTTAGTAACACTAACTAACTATCTACTAACTGTAGTGTAGATGAACATCAGTCTTCATTTTGAAATGATGTGAAAGCCCAAAACCTCTAGCTTGAACTTAAAAGGCTAATTGAAGTGGCCAAGATCCACATGATAATACTATTCTGTTACAACAACTCAGTTTGTTCAGTGGCAAACACAACACAACACAGACTGCAGCATCCACCCAATCCCAGAGCAGACACAACACAGACTGCAGCATCCACCCAATCCCAGAGCAGACACAACACAGACTGCAGCATCCACCCAATCCCAGAGCAGACACAACACAGACTGCAGCATCCACCCAATCCCAGAGCAGACACAACACAGACTGCAGCGTCCAATCCCAGAGCAGAAACACAACACAACACAGACTGCAGCATCCAATCCCAGAGGCACAAACAGTCACTGACTGAACATGTTTCATTAATTGTCACCCAATCATTGCGTCCTAAAATGACAGCAACAGCTTGAAGTGTACACACAGCTTAATTTGCTTACAACACAAGCAGCAGCAGCAAAGATGGGGAAAAGGGTTCGTACCTTGATTGAGCTGTCTTCTACTTCAGTTGTAGAAGAAGGGATGGCGGCCAGCAGGGTCAAAGTTTGGAACCCACCAATGGATAGAGAGAGATAGAGCAGTCCTCTTTTAGTTGGTCCTCAGATGAGCCCTCCAGCGGGGTCTCCAGTCCTCTCCATCCTCCATACATCCCGACTGTGGCGACTGTGGCTCAGGAGGTAGAGCAGGTCCTTGGGCAAAATTGCTCCAGATGTGCAGGTTGGTACCTTGCATGGCTTCTGCCGCAATCAGTGTATGAATGTGTGTGTGTGTGTGTGTGTGTGTGTGTGTGTGTGTGTGTGTGTGTGTGTGTGTGTGTGTGTGTGTGTGTGTGTGTGTGTGTGTGTGTGTGTGTGTGTGTGTGTGTGAATGTAATGCATATGTAAAGCGCCTTGGATAAAGGCGCTATATAAATGGCACCGTTTACCATTTAATCCCAGTGTCAATAGCACCGACCAGCCTCATTCTCCTCCTCCTGGAGGCCATCTTCTCTCACCCACCGTCGGTATCACTCCATACAGATGCATGTTGGTAACGTGTTCATCCTGGTTGATGTTTAGCACTGCACGTAGCATTCTGGTCTGGTGTAGCACAGTGGGGCCAGGGACGGTAGAGCAGGCTTCAGGGTCCAGCATTCACAGCTATATAGGAGAGCGGACATCATGAATGGTAAATGGTGCATTTATATAGCGCCTTTATCCAAGGCGCCTTACATAGATTGTGCATTACATTCACCCATTTACACATACATTCATACACAGATGGCGGCGGAAACCATGCAAGGCACCAACCTGCACATCAGGAGCCATTGGGGGTTCATAAATCATAAATAATAATAACTTGAATTTATATTACACCTTAAAAAACACACTTTACATCAACAAAAACATGCTATTTTTTCATGAATATACTATAGTAGAGTATTTTTTTTTACATTGTATGGTTTTATTACTGTAAATTGTTTGACATTGACTTATAATAATAATTATAGTTGAATCTACTTGTTCAGTTATTGTTATTTTAGTATTTAAAAAGAAACATTTGCACATAGCTTGTAGAAATGCCTATTCTCATACTTTAGTGTGACAGTCTTGTATGAAGAAGTATAGGGCATTAAGCCATTTTGGGGTGTTATACTTTAAAATAGCAGATCTACAAGCTCATAGCGCGCTATAAACTTGTAGGTCTGCTATTTTTGAAAAAAATAGTGAAAATTTGCCTCAAATCTTTGAATATATATTCTTTCAGAGTTTCAGTTCAAATCTTTGCTTCTGGGGGGTCCCTGGAACAACATATTTTCAATGGGGGTCGTGGCATATTACATATCATTTTTGGGGTCCTTGACATGAAATATTGAGAACCACTGATATAGAAATATGCGTTTTTTCAGAAAAAAATATATTTTTTTAAATTTCAGGCCTAAATAGGGGATATGATATTTCTGCTTAACAGCAAACAAACACAATATTATTCACTTCACAGGCACAGCACACAAACAATGCTTTATATCCTGACTAGTTCTTTCATTTTACTTTTTGTAAATATAATTAGTGACATGACATTACACACAAACAAACAATTCACCTCTATTAACCATGAATGCTAAAGCAGCTAATTAACAGTAGCTAGGTAAGCTAACGCACCTGGTCTCTTGGGGAATGGACTGCCTTTTTTTCCAAGGACGATAATTAAACTTCTCCTCCTGCTGTCACCGTCATGTCTCTGGGCAGTTTCCACTGACAACACTGACAACTCTCCTCATCTTCCATGAGGTGGAAGTTGGTACGTTTAAACTTGTTTATTTCACTGTTTTACTAACAATAACAAACACGAAGGAGTTTGAGTCAAACAAACACTGTGTGGGGGGGGGGGAGGGGGCGGGATAACCAAAGCCCTTTAAAGTGCCCGCGCGTGAAGCCTGCTTAGGGAGTGTCTGCCAATAACTTGCATCACAGAATAGAGTGAGCGTTCTTATTACGTTTTTAACTCAAATCTATGCTTCTGGGCCGGGGGTCCCTGGAACAACATATTTTCAGATGGGGGTCGGTGGCCAATTACATATATTTTTTGGGGTTCCTTGACATGAAAATGTTTGAGAACCACTGACATAGAAACATAGGGTTTTTCAGAAAACTGTCATGATTTAGAAGACATTTTGTAGAATCGTTCTCACGTCTAAATGGGTTAAGACATTTAGGACTGAGGCTGCCGATTCTACAAGATGTCTTCTAAATCCTGACACTGGTGCTCAAACTATATAGTTCATGTCAAGGACCCCCAAAAAATGTAAAAATTATCCGCCGACCCCCATCTCAAAATATGTTGTTCCTGATCTGCAGGGACCCTCTTCACCCCAGAAGCAAAGATTTGAGTTAAAAACGTTCGCTGTGAAAGAATATAAAATTCAAAGATTTGTGGCACATATATTCACAGATTTTATTTTATTTTTCAAAAATAGCTAAAGTTGACCTTCTGGTGTACCCATACGCCTTCCTCCATCTCCAGTATGTCTGTTCCCAGTATTGTTTACCTCCCATTGTTGCCGTCGTTCTGTCGTTTTTGTCTCGCTATATACCTGTATTTTATTCCCTTGTCTTTCTGTTTTGTTTTTTTGTTTGTGAATACTTGTAAATGTATGTGAAGTTGTTTGTGTGTATGAGTGTATCATTTATATATCCTGTGAAAGTATGCAGCTGAGGTTGTGAAAAAAAAGAAAAGAAAACAAAATCAGTTGTTAGAAAAATGTATACCTGTAATTCTGTGAAGTTGCCTAAACTGAAATAAAAACAAAGTTAAAAAAAAATAGCTAAAGTTAAAGTTTAAATAAAGTTAAAATAATTGGTTAAAGTGGTTAAGAGCTATAAAGGTGACACAGATGCGTTCCAGGTCTCAATGGGTTAAGAGATAAACTTCTTGAACCAGCAAGTGTCGGTGTGCGGGTCTCTCCTCCTTCCTTAAAACGTTTGCTGTTCTGCCAGGACCGATACACACCTGCTATAAAATTGAACCGGGTGTGCGGAAGTCATCTCTCGAATACTTAAAGATCACAATTGTGTGAAGTCAGTGTCAAAGTTCAGTAAAACGTCCATAGACTTGGCCGCCACTATGTCATAGTGTACCGTGGCACCCACTACATAGTAAAAGGTCCATAGACTTGGCTGCCACATGGCGTCACAGGGGGCCCGGGGTACACAAAGCCACAAGTTGGAGCTTCTAGCTCCAGCTTTTAGTGTATGTTATGTGCTAACACAAACTTCGTCCTACACAAGTAGTACTGAATCCCATTGACAATTCGCGTGACACAAACATTGAAAGGAATGTGATTACGCAAATTCTGATTGGCCGAATGAGATAATGTATGATGATAAGAGCACCCCTCACTTCACACGTGTGTAATTTTTTCACAAGGTAAATAATGAATAATAAATATGGAGACATACATCATAGATGACTGATATCACAATTCACAAAGTGATATCACGAGTGTGAGCTCCACAATGGAGCCACATCGTTTCCCCGTGAATCCCATGTTTCACTGTTCCATCCATATCGTCATGATGGGCTTCGTATCACCATATCCCATCTCATAAAAGCAGTGGTGGAAAGTAACTAATTATTACACTTGCTTCAGTTAAGTGCTGCTGTGATGTTGTTTAAACTCTATAGTCCGGTTCTGATCTGCAATGTGTAACACATGGTTACACTCCAGATTGTAATGAGTAGTTTCATTACAATCCTAATATTTCCGGATCTTTTATTGTCGTTACCAAAAATGCTCTACAATGTGGTGTTACTTTCACTTAATTACTATACATTCCACCAGATGGATTTCCCACTCAACTAATAATAAAGAATAAACTGAAAAAAAACCATCAAAGAAGCAATGAGAACAGTTTATGTAGTCACATAATCTTGCCTTTATAAACAGCGATCCATGGAGTAGATCACACCGTCACATTGCAAAAGTCTAGATTAAATAAAGTTTCACTGTAAACAAAATGTTTGCAGCTCTGCTCACAGCTTTGCTACAGTTGCAAGCATCACCTCCAGCTGAATTCTTCCAGGACAACAAGGGGCACAAATCCCCTTCCTAACAAAGGCAACCTCTAGGTGGCATAGCTGCATTTTCAGTGCCTTTTGCAGGACAGTCTAAATACATGTTATTACAAAGACAGAAACAGTCCTTTCACACATGCTGTTTGCAACTTCAATAATGTCCGCCAATGCTCAGCATCTTATGCAAACATAATTTACAGTGTTAAAAACTGCATCTCTATAGATCAGTGGTTCCCTTTTTAATTTCTCAAAAGGCCCTCGACAGGCTCTGAAGGGGCCCCTGAGAGATCCACAACAACACAGTACTCCTGGCCCATGCTTTACTGGCTGACAGTCAATTATTTATATCCACGTCTGATATAGAAAAGAACTCCCCAACAAGACCAATGCCGTTATCAGATAAAAGTTAAGGTGCCTTCAGTTTTGGATGAGCGTCTATGTGAACACTATTGGCCGTGTTCAGGGGAGGGAAGCCGGGCGGGCGGGGAGGGTCTGAGGGTGATATTTGACTCCTGCAGGCTGGAGCAGTGCTTGTCAGCAGGGAATGTTGAGGAGAACCCACTGATAGGTGAGTCACTCAGGACACAACAGCAGTGGCCATCAATTGGCTTAAAATTAATAGGGGTAAACAAATATTGGCAAGTCTAAATTTAACCACTTAAAGGACAATTTTTGTATACATATTCATAAATAAACAATCTACAAGGCAGTTGCTCAGCAGTGCTAGATGCTGATGCTAGATCAGCTATATTCAGTGAATGCTCCCTCCCCCTTGAACAGGGAAGCTAGGTTTCAAGTTGGTTAACAACACTAATAGAGGTCTACCTTTTCATACACATGATATAGCCAAATAAATTAAAATGTCTTCATTTTGTGTTTTTTACATGTTTTCACCTACATTTCCCAAAATAGAGGGTATGCGCGTGACATCATCATCAAACCCGGAAGTTATGCAGGAATGCATACTGAGTGGTAAAAAATACTTTCTGGCCTTGACAACCCATGCATCCAAACAGAAAAGTCCAATCTGGTTGAAGCGTTCGTTAAACAATGTTAAAGTCACTCTTCATGTTGCTTTGCCACTCACTTTAAGCATGCGCATACCCTCTATAGGAATGCAAGGATACAAAAATATAACAGCATGAGGATTTCAGTCAGATAGCCATAGCCTGTCCCCATTTCTTCTGTTTATTGTTATATTATGGTGGTTAATGATGCCCTCCATTCAGATAAGCATCAGGGCAGGCTCATTATGTTGTTGTCAGAGGTTGCATCGTCATCATGTCCTCAGCTCTGCGGCTTGTCATCGTCGTCCCTGTTGGGCCCCATGAAGTCCACGCCGTCCACGGGGATGTCCTTGTCGCGGATGGCCTGCCGCACGCAGTGCTGGTATTTCTTGAAGGTGTCGGTGCACGGGTCCCCCCCACGGTCCCCCTTCAGGAACTTCTCGGCGAACCAGCGGTTGAAGCACTGGTCGTACTCCCGCTTCAGCTCGGTGCAGCCCTCTCCCACGCTGTTCATCACGGAAACAAAAATGTCCCCCGAAACAACAAATGTTGTTTAAACAACGGAGATATCCCCCAAACAAAAGAAAATGTCGTTTAGACGAAGGACAATGTTCCAAAAACAGAGAATATGACGTAAATGACTTAAATACTGTTTAATTCCCAAGTCCTCCGCGTGACACGGCACTACTATGACTGTTTATCTTCCTTACCAGTACATACATACAAATGATCGTGTCGACGTTGCCGAATATAGCAGATCTATAAGCCCACAATACGTCACCAACGCAACGTGTTTTGGGCTAAGGTTTTGGGCTTATATGTCTGCTATTTTTTCTTCCTAACTTCCTTCCTTCCTTGCTCCTCCTCCAACTCTCCTTGAAACGTGCGTTCTGATTGGTGTACCCGGCGAGACGTCACTGACAAACACATGTGACGTTTGCGGGGCTGGCCCATGGTGGGGGGTGGGGGGGGGGGCTGGCCAGCAGCGAGAACGGTAACGGCTGGTACTACTTGGAAGCGGAAAGCCTGGTGAGGCGAGGTTACTTGGAAGCGGGTGTTAAATACCATAGACAATTTAGACATGCAGCATAAGGCCAGCACTGCCAGCAGCCACGCGTACATACACCATACACGCGGCGCACGCATGGACGCATCCATATATAACCAGTAAGACGCGCAAACGTGGGAAGCGAACGCAGCTGAGACCCTGCAGATCATGTCTGTCTGTCTGTCTGTCTGTCTGTCTGTGTGTCTGTCCCGCTGTTACTGTATGTGGACCTGGCCCCTTTTGTGCCCATATATGGAGCTGAGTGATTGCTGATGCAACACACTCCATATTTGGACGTATAGCGGGACAGACAGACACACACACAGACAGACAGACAGACAGACACGATCTGCTAGGTCTCATAGTAAGTGCTCAGTGCATTCGCAATCATTCACCACCATGTGATGTGACCAATTTTCACATCAAGTAGTAATAGGCTAATCAATAGGTAATGAGGGCAGGCTAGTCAACTAGGTCTACGTACATAGCCTACAGTACATCCTCCTGGTCTCTCTTGTTTCTTTTCACAATACAAGTAACCATCCATACCCATACATCACTTACGTCAGTGGGAATGAGGAGTGTGTAGCCTACCTAATTATTATGATGAAACATGAATTAACTTTGTGACTGTCATTTATGTAAATAATTTATTGATTTTGGAGAAATACTAGGTACAATAATCTCACAAAAGAAGGGGGTTGCCGGTTGCAATTAAAGATAATGTCCAGCAGAGGGTATTGGTGGAGTTGATGGAGTTGGTTGGGTGTAGCTATTAGCAAGGAGAACCTTGTAATTATGGCTGCTTCAAATGTGAATTTCCAATTAATTACAATTAGCCAGTCTTTTTTTATACAATTACACAGTTAAATAATAATAATAATAACAACAATTTTAACGTCTTATATAGCTCTTTTCTAGGTCCACTCAAAGTTGCTTTACAGGACCAAAATAAAAACAACTTGGATGAATTTGGATGAGTTTATCCAAGCTGGGTATACTACAGTATACAGTATTGTCGTAAAAATGGATGTTAGAAAAGCAAAGCAAGCAACCCTCAATTAGTCCGAATGCAGCAGATTTTTGGACATGAGCAAGAGTCATTAGTTCATGATGGGCTGGAGTGACCATGTGTGGTATTGCACAGCCTCAGGGACCCCACTTTGGGAACCAGTGGTTTTCTATTTGACTCCCTGGTATATGAGCTCAGCCATGCCATCCCTGATGCCTCGGCTATACTCCAGGCAGGCGCGGTGGACCCTCCATTCGTACAGGCCGCTCTTGCGTACGTGTCGCAGGAAGTTGGGAGCCCCAGGGAACAACACGTTGTCAGCCAGGATCATGGAGCCTTTCCCCAGCAGACCAGAACCCTCCAGCAGCTAAAAACACAAAGAAGGTCTATAATAATATAGCCTACATTGGAGATTTATTTCTACCAGCTCACATTCTGTATAATGAGTACTTTTACTTTAGGCAGGTAGCGTATTGTATTTTGATGCCAATTATTTTGTATTTTTATTCTATTCAAATGAATACAGGCCTTAAAGCACCACTTCACCCATTTTCAACCTATTTTCATGTAATTGAGATAATCTGTAGTCAAGATTTCAAACTTTGTGTTCTGTTTTTATAAATGCACGATCCATGGTTTCTGTTTCAGCATGCAAACTTGCATGGAAGAGAAAAACTGTAGTTTCTATTAGTTTTGAATCCCCATGATGACACTGGTATGTTTGGTCCACAGCCCACCAATGAGACATTGGGTAGACCGAAATTGTGCCACGGTGAGCATTTTAGTGAGGACCAGTTATGATATAAAAATGGATGAAGTGCTCCTTTAAGTAAAATACCTGAGAACTTCTTCCATGACCACCACTGGATGGGAAGGTTCCTTGTCTTATGCTTTACCTGTAGACCAGAAGGTTCCTTGTTGTCTTACCTGTAGATCCGGCTTGTAGCATTTCTTCCAGTGGTCCATGAAGATAAAGTCCAACGTCTCCACACCGTATTCAGAGCGCAGCTGAGGAATGACCTCATCCGAGGGCTTCACAATCAACTCCACCTGGACACAAACAGGTCAGTAACTATTTACTATTTGGTACAACCAATGGTAAGCAGGGTCAACATATTCTCACACCTGTTGCATCAACCAGGACCATGCGTCACGCGTCACCTGTTTGACGCAGAAGACACAGCGACAGCGTCAGCCGTTGATGTGATGGGAGAACTTAAATGGTGATGAGTCGCCAGAAGCAGCATCACTCGGTGGTGCCTCACAGGGCTCAAGCATACTTGACACGCCTGTCTTGTTTTAATCTGAGTCCTCAAAATATTGTGACTTTGGTCCGAGTGAGAACTGCGCGTCCCAGGGGATCCCGTCTCGTCAGGCGGCTGACGCATCACGGTGGGATGTTGCCCCAGCTTACTACAGTTCAACTTGAGAGTGACAATGTGTGGACAGTGCAGCAATTGGGGACCAACTCCAGTAGTAATGCCAGCCAGTAACTTGCTCAAGGGCATTGGCAGATGTATGTATGTATGTACTCTGTATTTTTGTGTGGGAGGGAACCGTAGCAAACCCCCCATGTTTTGTTCTTGCTTACTGTAAGTCACTCTGGAGTACTTGCGCGCTCTGCTTGCGCAAGTAACTACTGCACAACGTGTGTGTGTGTGTGTGTGTGTGTGTGTGTGTGTGTGTGTGTGTGTGTGTGTGTGTGTGTGTGTGCGCGTGTGTGCGTGTGTGCGTGTCAGTGTGTGTGCGTATGTGTGTGCGTGTGTGCATGCGTGCGTGTGTGTGCGTGTCAGTGTGTGTGTGTGTGTGTGTGTGTGTGTGTGTGTGTGTGTGTGTGTGTGTGTGTGTGTGTGTGTGTGTGTCCGTCCTCTCACCATGTCATCATCAAAGCCCGCCAGGCGTATGACCTTCTCGGCTATGGTGGCGTTGCCCTGGTCCATCTCCAAGCTGTAGATCTTGGCACCGGGTGGCAGTGCCCGGGCGATGCGCACCGTGCTGTACCCGCAGTGGGCACCCAGCTCCAGCACTGTCATTGGACTGCGCTCCAACAGCAGTCTGTCCAGGATCTTACCTAGAGAAACCAACATTTTAAGGATTTATTTATGTCATAAGCGCATGGTAAATGTCTTCATAATACATAATACAATATATCACTCAGACTCGGTACTTTATGGGTATAAGTAACAGTGTCTCTTCTCCAGACCAATTATGGCAGAGACAGCACAGTACTTTGCCTCCTTTTTGGGCATCCCAAGTTGTTGAAACCCTCTAACAACCAGTCTGTGCCGATGTCCTAGGTACCTAGGAACTAAGCTACCAAATATAAAAACAAATAGTCTGCACCTATAGCCCAGCTCTGAGATGGTTTGTTGAAGTGGTTGGTATTTAATGACCTTGGTCATAAGCTAGGCAATAGTCAAAGGCTTAACATAGAACCTAGGGAACATAGGTACGCTCCCTAGGTGCATGCCATCTCTAATACAGACATTTTTCTGAACTTTTCATCAACCACTACAACATCGGTGTATTAGGCCTACCGGTAGGTGTCAAAGATGTAAAGATGTCTGGGTTATAACAGAGATGAAGATGGATGGAATCTGACACTTGTCACTGAGGTACATTGTCACTGAGGTTGCGTGATATTTTGTCCTGCAATGCGTTCCACTAAACACCCCTTTGTGTGCATAGCAGCCATTCAAGACTGTGTTTCAGTGAGCTGTTGTGGTGTGGTGCAAGCAATGAGGGACCTGAGTGGAGGGGAACCAGATGGAAAGTTTGACGCCATTGACAATAAAGAGAATTTAATGTTTGTTTTGTCACCATTACATCACCTAATCATAGCAACATGAGTTAATACGGGTGTGATTTTTTTAAATGTCTATGACTAAGAATAGAGGCGTTCATTGGTTAATCCTCACCTTTTTTGGGCCCGATGGTGCTGATGTACTCCACCTTGCTGCACCACTCATCGAAGGCGTTCAGGATGGACTCGGGGTCTCCGGGCGTGGCCTCGGTCAGGATGTACTGGAAGGCGCGTTCCTCGCGGCTCAGCCCGGACTTACAGTCCTTCCATATCCGCACCAGAACCGCCCAGTAGAACAGTGCAAAGTAGTGGCGGTAGCGGATGAGCAGAGTCAGCAGCAGAGGCAGGAATGCCAGGGCGATGGCAGGAGACACCATCCTGATGTGTGTGAGCAAAGCTACATCATTTAGCATGAATCAGTTATTCTAGGACCCTCAGTTTGACATGCATTAGGCCACGGCCCCCCATTTGTTACCCCCGATCTACACAGTTAAATCCAGTGTTCAGACCTGCAAGGGTCACAGCAAGGGTCCATTTGATTTCATTTGACACACTAAACGCAGGGTCTACAACAGGGGGTCCAGGACCCTTTGGGGATCGTTTTATCGAGTTATAAATTTTGTGTGATAGGCTTTGTATCAGCTCTGCAAGCGGATCAATCAATGATTGATGAACACTGCATGGTCCTGCACTCTCACAGTCTACAATATGTAGGCTAATAGCTATTTAATAGCTGTATATGTACTGTAGCTGTATACAAGTGGAAAGACTATACAAATATTTAAATTGATCTGATGAATCATGCATGACAATACAAGAAATTGTATTGTCACATCTTGATTCATGTAAACGCAATTTGAAATACAACTCTATAGAGACTACATTTTATTTATCTTATTCTATGTGATCGTTCAAGAGCTGTGTGATGTGATTGGTTAGCTGATTTGCTCATCTACATATGACGTACATTTTCCCTTCATTGTCAATGGCATTTAATGTTTGTGTTGCCTCACATTTACATCATATTTGAGGCACATATGACCTAAATTGTCAATGGCAAATATGAGACGTGAGGGGACAAAAGCTGTATAGGAGGGGCAAGCGCCCCTCAAAAAGGAACCGGCATTGTGTATTCTAAAAGCATAGTCCCTAATACAAACTACTGTGTATAACACTTCCTTTAAAAACACACAAACTCACCTGTTACACAGCGGGTTTGGCGAACGCAGAACAGCAGCACATTAAGAGCACAACGGCGGTGGCACTTCAGTGGCGAGTGAGCTTTAAAACAGTTGTGTCACTCTGACTGTGTTCATTGGAACACAGGGGAGGTAAATGAGCCGACCGTTTAAATAATTCATACATAGCCCCGCAGCCAGTGAATTTATTCAAACATGAGGCATTGGTCCCAAATAAAACTATATCATAATGACCAGTTAAAGCTTACAATAGACCTTGTACGATAATGAAATTTGCCTTTGTTAGCCACAATGGGATGAATACATGAAGTTACATGTAGGCCTACACTTTAATATAGTTATGATGCTGCCTGGGAGGAATAGAGAGACAGCTAGAGAGACATCAGTGTGAGAGATGTTTTTTTTGGGGGGGGGGTATCGGGTTAGCAGCAGTGACAGGTGCGCAGGCGTGTGTGGAGTTCGGTTTCACACTGAGAAAGGTCCAGAAAACTGCAAATACTTTACACTAAATACAGCGGTTCTCAAACTTACAAACTTCTCTTAAAAGGAACAAATGAGTGTCCATTTGGGTGAATCCATTTGGTTCCATTTGTACACTCTCAGAGTTGCAGCAGCATACTGTACATGTAATGTAAGGGTCCATTTGGAACCATCTGAAGGACCCCTGAGGATCCCAGCACCCCAGCAGTATCAGAGTAGTGCTGGATGATATGGATATTTGACCATTTGTAAAATGACAATCTCACAAAACGTGCGTTGTGAGCTTGTAGATCGGCTATTTTGGGCATGTTTGACAATTTATTAAAAGAAAGTATAAAATAGCGCTGATTTGTATTTTGTAGTTAACATTAACATATACTGTATTTGTATGTATCTGTCAAAACACAGACAACTATATTTCCATTTCAAAGACTTTTTTTTGTTTTCCAGTTCAGGTACAGCAGATTAAATACAAAAAATATATATATATCGAAGATGACTGACATGGAAACATAGCTTTTTCAGAAAGCTGTCAGGATGTAGAAGACATTTTTAGAATCTGATCTCAGGTCAGAATGGGTTAACACAAACCTTCTGTTCTGGCTGGCCCTCCCTGGCACAAAACCTTTTCAGATGAGGCCCTGCGGCCAAATACATATCACCTGGGGGTCCTTGGTACGAAAACATGTGAGAACCAACCACGTGATGTAAGCAACAGCAGCAGAATGCAGAAGCTATAATCAGATTAACAATGGGTGTGTTCAGTTGTGTGATTATGGAAACATTGACCAGTGGACACACCCATGGCTTGGGCACACAGTGGCACACCTATATCTAACACACCTAAAAAGGTCTTGTTTGAAAGTGGTTAAAATCATACAGTCCATCAGGGTGGCTCATAGCTGAATGGGTAGAGAGTTTGTCTGGGAATCATCCCTGGTTCGCGTCCCACCCCACTCTCTGCAATAACTTTAAAAGTGTTGATGGGCAAGACACTTAAACATCTGAGCAGCCATGACCTGAGTGAAGCCTACAAACTATAAAGGTCTCCCTCTCTTTACTTTATTTGTTCATGAGCACATTAATTAACACTGAATGCATGGCCTACGTAGCTTCACTGTACTTAAGTTTACTGTGCTGTATGTCATCATATGCCATCATATAGTCCAAGTGCAGGCAAGTTGTTTTGTTTGCAGTACTACCTCCTGGTGCCTGGTAGTCCTTTAGCCTCAGTGGATTGCTACCTGCTGAGTGCTGACCCATTTTGTATCTTTGTCTTTATCAGTATTAGTAGTATTTATTTTTCTAGAATTCGTCTCCTTTTTCTGTAGCCTGTCTTCTATCTCCTTTCCTGCTGTAACCATTGGCAACTGAATTGCCCCAGTGCGATTATCAATAGGTCTAACTGGAGGCTAAATCAACAGAAAACCAATAAGATGAGGTTACAATAATCACGTTATTGTTGTGTATAGTGTTCAGTGTTTCCCAACCTAGGGTCCGTCGGTCCGAGGACCGCCAGGGGTCCTTGAGGAGTTACGGGGCTGACAACGCATTTACACAACACTGAGTAGGATATAGCTTTATCCCAATTTTATTAAAAAAAACAAATAAAAATAAAGTCATATCAAATGGGGGTCTTTTGCCAAATACATTTCAAACTGGGGGTCCTTGAAATGACAAAGGTTGAGAATCACTAATAAGTTACCTACATTAATAGGCCTACATTACAATAAACTAGCATTGGCCGTGTGTCATGACATGATGACATTTGACTGACATGTACAGAATAATCACAGAGGAAATGATCAAAAGGCAGGTTGTTTGTGTGATTTAGATGTTCAGTTCATGACGAACACTGGTGGTGTTGTCATGGTGTGGTGTTGAAACGGAGCAGGCTTGTGATTTCCAGTGGTGTAATGTAACTAAGTACTCTAGTATACTGTACATAAAGGATAATTTCGTGATAGAAGGCTTTTTCACCTTTAGTTGCAGTTGTTTAGTTTGTGCAAAAACGCATTTTTGGCTATTTCCTGCACTACCCGACCATAAGCCCTCAATGGGGCATTGGGTTTTAGTGCTAATTCGCTCATTTCCATCGCTCGAAAATCAATCTTCTCCATAATGTCAACGGTATGTTAAGCATCACACTTTAGGCCTACTTCATAGTAACGCTGTTGCCGTGTTTCAGCCGTAAAGTGTGAACTCTCATCTATCGTACTTCTTTACTCCATCTCCCAGACAACATTTTACTTTGACTCCACTACAATTATTTGAAAACTGTATAGTAGTTACTTTGTACATTTTGATTATTATTACAAAATGTAGAATAACCACTTCAGCCCTATTTAAACTTTAGCTATTTGAAAATAGCCAATCTACAACCTCACAGCGCATCGCAACACACTGATGTGATCTTATAGATCTGCTATTTTCAAAAGATTGTTTAATCAATTGAAGCCTATAGGCCTATAAGGTATGAAACTGTATATTCTGGATAATGAGTAGCCTACTTTTACTTCCTAGCCTACTTTTGTACTTTTACTCAAGTTTTATCACCAGACTTTTACTTGTAACAGTGTTTCTACTTTGCATTATTGACACTTTTACTTAAGTAAAGAAATGTGAGTACTTTTCCACCACTGGTGCTTTCTGGCACAACATCAAAGAGCGTCTTTCAACCTGTGGTTGAGTGTGATGATGATAGCTAGGTTATTACCTCCACTGTCTGCAGCACTGTCTGAACACGCATAGATAGATAGAGACAATTATTTGCCAATTATTCGCATGGTGATGTCTTTTTTACCCTGCTGTATATCTACAGTACTTGTTCTTTGCCCTGTAATCAGTATCTTAATTGCTGCATTGCCTTTGGCAACTAAATGGCCCTCACAGGATCAATAATGGTGTTATTGCGACTGCAGGTCGCATTTATTACAAGCCCTCCATCGGCGTCCCCAGTCATCTCGGTTCTCCAAACATCTGGCCAGCTCATTTGTGCTTTCTGCGCCAACATCCTTCTTTAGTACGTCCACATAGGTAGGTGTGGGACGTCCTCTCGATCGATGCCTGTGTGTTGGTTCCCACAGTGCAAGCTTTTTGGCCGGGAGTTATTGGCGTCGGTGGCAGTGGCCAGCTAGTCTCATCCTCCTTACTGCTATCTTCTCTGATGTCTCCCTTTTGACTGATACCTGTCCATTCAAACTCTAGATGGGCCTGCCTCAAAGTTATTACATGCTCCAGTCCTTATATGGCCAGTACAGAATTAATTCCATGTTGATCTGACCCCCCCCCATGCCAAAGCGCTCGCCCAGCAGTCTACTGTCAACAAGGCGGATGCGGGCTTTTCGCTTCTTAGGCGTCTTACTGGTCTCATACTAGCTCTATATTATGATAGCAATCATTGCTCCATATCTGCTGGCCTAACACCATCAGCAACAAAGAACTGCGGCCACATACTGACCAAAAACCAGCAGAGGAAGAGATCCTCAAACAGCGTTTGAGCCACAGCACACTCTCCGTAAACCGACCTGAAACTTAGAGATAGGGTGAAAAGGAGCCAGCTTAGGTGGTTTAATTACTTTGGTGCTTCCTTGATGCATGTCCCACTGGGAGGAGAGCTGCAGATGGAGTTTTTACATTGACTCAATTCAATTCAATTCAAAGGGCTTTATTGGCATGAGAAAACGTACGTTTACATTGCCAAAGCAGAAAGAACAATACAACAATACTACAATCAAAACAAAATGATGTACATTTGAAGGTCAGAATCTTCAATAGATCAAATTATATGTACCATGGTCACTCAATGCAGGTATAGTGCAGGAATATACACAATGATTAGTCTTTAGGGTGGTTGTGTTCCATTTGATATCCTTCTCCTATCACAGCAACTCACAAATCTTGCTGCTGTGTTTGCACATTGTTGTACTTCGCCCAGCAGATATGGGAGTTTTTTGTCATTGGTCATGTTTTCAAAATATCTGTGGGAAGTATGTGTCTCTGACTCTCTGATGTCTTGGTACAATGGACAGATGGTTAGGAAGTGTAGCTCGGTTTCCACTTCATTTTGTGTGCAGTGGGTGCATAGTCTGTCTTCTCTCGGGATACAGGTCTGCCTATGACGGCCTTTCTCGATTGCGAGACTGTGCTCACTGAGTCTGTACCTAGTTAAGATTTTTCTTTGTTTTGGGTCGGTCACGGTGCTCAGGTATTCTGCCACTGTGTATTCTCTGTTTAGGGCCAGATAGCATTCTAGTTTACTCTGCTTTTGTGTTGCTTCTTTCCAATGTGTGAGATAGTTTTCCTTTTGCTGTTTTATAATTTGGTTTAGTCCAATGGGTTTTCTATCTCGTGGCTCTGTTTGTGTTTGTGCCCGGAGTTCCAGGGCCAGATGGCTGAGGGGGCATCTCTCTAGAGTTTCACTGTGTGTGAGTGCCTTTTTATGGAGTGCATCTAGGTCACTTTCTTTTAGGTGGTTGTAGAACTTTGGTGCTCTCTTTTTTATTTTGATTATGAGTTGGTATCGTCCTAATTCTGCCCTGCATGCATTATTTGGTGTTTTTCGCTGGGTACGGAGAATGGATTTGCAGAGTTCTGTGTGTAGGGTCTCGGTTTGGTGTTTATCCCATTTTTCAAGATCATGGTTTGCTAATGGTCCCCAGATCTCGCAACCATAGAGGGAAATTGGTTCTATCACAGAGTCCAGTATTTTAAGCCAGGTTTTAATTGGGATGTCTATTTTTATGTTTCTTTTGATGGCATAGAATGCCCTGACTCACTGGCCTTGGAACGCCTCGGGATCCCCCAGGAGGAAGTTACTAATGTTGCTCTGGAGATATCTGGAGGTCTCTGGTGGAGCTGTTGCACCGCGACCCGACTACGGATAAGCGGTTAAAGATGGATGGATCATATGGATGGATATAAAGTCATGATACAATAACTATACAACTATACACAACATCAGATTACCAACAGAAAACATTAAAGACTTCAGCATCAGCAGATTTTTTCTTTTTTGTTTTGTTAGGTACATTGTTTTAATGTACTGCTTGGCCTCAATCTCAAATACAATGAAAAAAGTTTTGGAATGACTAAATTTGGATTTACAACTGCTCTAGTCTACCCAGTACCCCCACCCATTAAGTATGTGGGGCGTCATGAAACCTGTCTGACAGGGTGGGATATGGCTGAGAGGAGGAGCCTGCACCCCCACCCCCCTCTTTGTTCACGGTCGAGTATAGACACGAGTGAGTGAGCTTGAAGAGAACTTCAGTTCAGTTATTGTTTTCTAACAACAACAACAACGATCCATCATTCATCATGGCCTCCGCTTGTATCCTATGTATCCTTGGAGTCCTATTTGCGCGTTCTTCTGGCAGTTCCGACGCACAGACTTACGCACAGTTGAGCGGCTCCTCTGCCGTGCGCTCCGTGTGCAAACCGATCCCCAGCACCTTCTCCCTGTGCCACGGCGTCGGATACCGACAGATGCGGGTTCCCAACCTGCTGGACCACACCTCGCTACGGGAGGCGCAACAGCAGTCTGCCTCCTGGCTGCCACTGATCTCCAAGCTGTGCCACAGGTAGCCTACCGTCCGTTAAGGATGTAATCTACTATCTAGCATTAAACACATAGGCTACCAGGCTATTGTTTACTTGGTGTTCAATGTACAGATTCTTATTTCTTTCGATGGTAGCCGGGAGGGATACTGTAGCCTTTTGGTTTACGATCCTATAGTTTATTGAGACAATAACAGTTAAGAGCGTCTGCTAAATGCTTAAATTGTAATGAGAGTTTTTCTTCCTTCTTTCTTGTTTTCGTAAGTAGCCAAATTGTAGAAAATATGCCTACACTGTCTAAAACCCTGTTGCTATTCACATTTTAAGTAGGATAGTTTTGTCAAAAGTGGTACGAATCCTAAGATTATCTACAAGCTAATACATTTTGTCATAATGTCACACTTTGTGAGATTTAAGATCTTAGTTTTGAATTGACAGAGTAGCCTAAAGCAGGGCATAATTGGTGAATGTATGTTTTGGCCTCTATGAAGTAATATAGCAGATCAGATCATAGCCTAAGATTTAGACTAGATGTTTTTATCGATTCTGACAGTGACGATGTCAGAATCGATAAATACATCCTAAATCTTGGACTAAGCAAATCAGTTTTCAATAACTGCAGTCGACTCGGGAAGGTTTGCCTCTGAGCCTGATCTGAGACTACTAGTGGAGTGGAAATGTAGCAGCCTACCTCAGCTCTAGTCTAATTAATGCCTTTACCTTTTTTGCAAGACACAAAACTACACAACAGGGTTTCTGAAGAAGTCTCAAAGTAGCTTGGCTACAGGTACTTAAAAGACAAAAACTGATCAAGTCTTAAATTGTTTGAAATCACAAACATAATCCTGTAGTATTATACATTTTAACGAAACAAAAAACAAGAGAAACCTAGCAAAACACTATAAAACCAAACACAAATGATTACTTTAGCTCTGTTCTCACTCAACATTTTAGGAGTAGGCTACATTAGTAAGCATTAGCAACACAAAAGCACAGGCTTGTCCCCAGATTGCTGGTACTTAGGTTATACAATAGATAAACTAATCAGGTGCTAAACAGACTAGCAGGGGGTTTCATGGCATTCCTGGCACTTAATGAACAGAACAATAGACAATATGACCTCCCTGTAATGTAGGCTATATAAACATCACACTTTTTTGTTGTTGTTTAATTGGTCTTACAATTATGTTAATAAAAAGGCATACATTTTACATACACCTACAGAAACCCTGAGTACAATACTTGAGTATATGTACAATTTGTTGTATTTTTATGTTATATACCCCAGTGGTTCTCAGACTTTGCAGCCATCCTGATAAGCACTTGTTGTAGAAGTTGATGATTAGATTTAGTTGGTTCCGCAGATAAATATTGTGAAAATAGTGGATCTACATAATTATGTAGATCAGCAACACACACACACACACACACACACACACACACACACACACACACCAATATACGGTATACCAATCATCAAAATAACATCAATTTACTTTTGCACCACCAGGGACACCAAGAAGTTCCTGTGCTCCCTCTTTGCCCCTGTGTGTCTGGCGGAGCTGAGTGGAGCCGTGATGCCGTGCAGGTCTCTGTGCGAGGTGGTCCGAGATGGATGTGTGCCCGTAATGAACGCCTTCGGGTTCCCCTGGCCCGACATGTTCAACTGCTCCAGGTTCCCCCAGGACACCGACCTCTGCATCCCACAGACCGGGGAGCTGGAGACGCCTAGGACACAGGAGGCCACGCACGAGGAGGCGTCCAAAGGTTTGTGCTATTGTTTTTTAACTACTTAAACCCCATATGGTTCCCCGGTGTCCTTCAGGGCTCTACACGAGTGTATTTTCTGTTGGCTGTTATTGTGAGGATGGCTTTCGCCGAAAATAGCCGATCAACTAATCTGAGCCATCCCCAGGCCACAATATACAGTAGATGCTGGGGTTTAACACTACTAGCATGACTGGTGGTTAATGTGCAGTAGGCCTAAGAAGTGACACACTTTTGTTAAACTACTAGTGTTAATAAAGGTGCTATATAAAAGCACCATTTACCATTTATTTAGAATATAGAGCTTAAACTTTTTTTCAATCCTACAGGAACTGTGATCTGTGATGCTTGCAGTCTGGCCGCTGAGGGAGAGACTGACATCAAGGACAACTTCTGCCAAAGTCCATATGGTGAGAGAAGTCAGCGCCCTCCATCAATAATGTTTGTTTTACATGAATTCGGTGGCATGCTTTTGTCAAAATACAGATTAAACTGTTCATTTTCTGCTGTTTCAGAGCGCAGATACAAATCACATATTCAAAATGACATATAGGTGTTGAACATGGCCTTGCAATGAATGAATGTCATGTTCAACATGTGTCTTCAAGAACAGTGTTTCATGTCTCATGTTTAGAAAAACATAACATCCTTAGTGTCCGCGTATACATTTGTAACATTTTTACACTTCCAAGCTTAATTAACACTGTGTATCAAACACATATATGTATATTTGTGCTGAAGAAAATCACTAACTAGTTTGTTATACCAGTGTTAGGGTCCTTGAGTGGGTTCCAGATGGTCCCCAGCAAAATTAGTAAATACATTTGTTAATAAAAATGTATACACACTGGCTATTTGAAGATAGCCGATCTACAAGCTCACAACGCGTCGTGCATTGCAAACTCCTGCAATTTTCCATTTTTGGGATGTTTTTGAAACATTTTAACAACAACAATCTTGTATGGGGGATCCTTGGCACAAAATAGGTGTCTATGGTGGTCCTTGAAATAAAAAGTTTTGAGAACCACTGCTCTAACCGCCCCTCCCCCTTCTCCTCTCGCAGCGTTCAAGTTACGACTGGGCAGTGTGTCCGTGGTGGGCGGAGACCGCCAGCTGGTGCCCCTGGGCCGCAGCCGCATCCTGAGGTGGGCCGGAGGCGGAGCAGAAAGAGCCGAGGGGGTCGGAGGGGCCATGGCCCACAATGCCCTCTGGCTGCCCGAGGGGGGCGCCTGCATCTGCCCCGGCCTGGACGACACCATGGAGGCCGGAGGAGCGGCGGAGGAGAGGCGGCGGAGGAATTCAGGAAGGAAAGAGGAAGGGGAGAAGGCCGCACCCCTCGCAGGGGGATGGTTCCTGGGCTTGGCTAAGGCTGACGAGGGACGCCTTGTGTTGAGCAGGCTGGTGAGATGGACCAGAGGGGACAGAGAGCTGAAGAAGTTCATCAGGGCTCTGTTAAGACAGCCATGCTCAGTGCTATAGGTGGATACACATCATCAGCCATTGACATTTTGTCATATTCACTGACAGCGGCTGTTACTGGTGGTTCATATAGTGACCAATAGCTTGAGATCCTATGTAACTAATTGTTATTAGTGACAAGTATCTTGGGATTCTTACTGTAACCTTCTGAAGTATGAATCGAGTCGACAGATTACATTTTAACTTTTCTAGATGATGTAAGATAATGATTTATCTTACCTCACAACATTTGACATCAACATTTGGCATTTGCAGCTCAACTATGCACACTTCTAGGCTGCTTTCATTATCTATTGTGCCAAGTAAGTTGTAACTAGAGAGAGGAGTCTGAAAACAATCCCTAGGTTCCGTTTCCGTACTGCGTCGATGCTGTGGAATAGTTGCATGAGAGCCAACACCTTGATCCGCAGACATCCATTATGTGCTGGCTACTTCTTCATTCCCATTGCATTATTGAGCTTTGCACCTAAAAGACTATTCATCTAATCTGGAGTGCTGTGGGTTTTTCAGATATTTTCTCTTAGTAATAATAAACTAGGAAGAAGCTTTAATGCAACCTCCGATTTCTGTCAATAACTGGTGCTGCTGAGGTCTATTATCACATTCAAGAGAACAGTCTGCAACCATGCGTTTTTCAACAGACTTACTGAATAAATACAATAGCTATTAGCAGCCTTTGTATCATGGTGCAGACAATGCATTTCAAAGCACCCAGAGCGATATTAAATATGTAGGTTACCCAAAAATACCTTTTTTCTATCAATTACACTCCCCATGAAGATTATTTTTTTCGCATTCCTGAGCCAATAATGTCTCCGGTCTCTTACTGACCGATGGTGACCCGGTCATCAAATTATTGACTTAGGAATGTGACAAAAATACCCACTTCTTGGACATTTGGTGCATACAATCATGCCATTAAGCTCAGGACACTATTTCTTTGTACATGGTATTGAATATTGATCATTTGAAAACAATGTTTGCAGTATTTTGAGTGTATACTGTATATCATGTCTTGTATATACTTAAATCTAGTTACTGTAGATATGTCTCACGAAGAGTTTGTGTTGAACTACAGTAGATTACAATAAAAATGTGTACAGAAAATAAAGCAGACTTGAATGTTATATTGAGACTATTGTTAACCCATTAAAACCAGGAAAGTCTGTGGCATTTTAACAAGCACGACACAAAGTGATGCGCTGAGTTTGTCAGTCTGAAAGTAACCTCTAGTCTAAATATACTGTGTATTATTT
Organism: Protomyctophum bolini; assembly: GCF_963924005.1. Classification (NCBI taxonomy): domain Eukaryota; kingdom Metazoa; phylum Chordata; class Actinopteri; order Myctophiformes; family Myctophidae; genus Protomyctophum; species Protomyctophum bolini. The sequence goes on from NC_137870.1 coordinate 15,145,754, forward strand.
TAGAATGATGAGCCAAATATCATTGCTTTGGTTTCGTTACAATTACTTTATTAGAATATTAGTCAACCAGCGCCTCTCCCAAAATGCACAGACACACAATTATTTAACACACAGTTTTTATGTTTAAAGTCTTTAATTAATGCATTATTAAAAGAACAAAACAAGATCTTAAAACCTTTTTGGTGCTAGCCTAAGAAATGACAAACATAATCCAGGTAGTATTATACATTTTAACGTAAAACTAAAACAAAAAACAGAAACCTAACAAACGCCAAGACCACACTGCAAACAAAAAGCCCAAACTGAACGTGTGGTTGAAAAGTCATCAGAGCCTTGCAGATCTTCCCTTTACAGACCTAGGACAGGTTCTCTCTGTCTCCCTGTCCACACATACTCTTATGCTCTCGCCCCATAGAGCACAAATACCATAAACAAAAGAAAAACAAATAAATAAATCATTTAAGGTAATCTGTGGCTGGACAGTGGGAGACGATCACGCTGCAATGGCAGTTATTTTCTGATCCACTCTGAATGAACAACTTGTTACACTCTCAAGCTTTTTAAAAAGCTAACAAAGCTGGGATTCTGAAAGTGTTTTTCTTTTAATAAAAATCTTTTCAATCCCAAGACCTCAAGCCAATCCTGAACAAAGTCCTCCCTACTAAGGAGACCTTATAGGGTACATACAATCCATTTCAGGCTCATGTTCTTTATTTGTATTCGAACGAACCACAATAATCTGTACAAAGAAGGCATCAAAAAACGCTATTCAATATGTTGTCCGGCCCCTGCAACCTCCCACCTGCAACCCCTTGTTGACCTGCTGTCACCACTGCAATTAAATATGTGAAGTTATGGGATATGGATACAAGGGGCTGACAGATTAATTAGTTTGAGCTAGAAAAAGTGAAGATGCATCGTTTCGATCTATGTAAACTCAGGCAAGGTGTCCAAAATCGTGTTTAAACCGCCCGCCCGCCCCCTCCAATTGGCACAGATTGGCCTATCTTTACATCCCTCACTCAGCAAAGACTGGCTGCGTAGAGCACTAGATGTCACCTCAAACGGGACAACTATTGGCTGTCTAGAATACAACATGAACAAGGTGTCTCAGTGCTAATCACATCTACAATAAATCTTCCACTTGGATGAGCCAAATTAGTCAAAATTGAATGACTCCATACTTCAAATACGTGCGTAGTAAAAATATCCAACCTACAAGCACACAATGCATCATGGCACACTATGAGCTTGTAGATCTGTCATTTTCACTAATGTTTGCATATTATGACCCAGAATAAGGGATGCTAGGGCTTGTGGTGATGTGGTTTGTGTATATTTCTGTATGCAGGATTGCCAGATTCCTCCTTCAAGTCTTGATTGCCATGTATTGTCAAAGACAGGAACAGGATTAGAGCAACTCCCAAAATGACTTAAAAAGTGACCAAATTTGATTGCCTCAATTTCCTTTTTTCTCCTTTGCTGCTTTAGGGCAAATAATGGGTGGATAGTGTCATCAGAAAATATAATCAGATATTAGACATCCACAAGTGATCAATAATTGTGTAGCCCCAGTCTAATTTTGTCATCACAATCCTGATTAACGTCCTAACATTTAACGAATGAATATTTATTTACCAACCAGAATGTATATCCTGGCTAACAGTGACTAGAAGTCCAAAACCAATTCTTCTGTAATGTAAATTCTGTATTATTCTAAATTGTGTATTCATTTATGTAAAGCTGTGTTACTTGCCCGTTTATGCAGCTAAACAAAAGGCTCGGTTCGCTTCTTTGTGAAGCAAGAGCCTACCGCAGCATGCTTTAGGGTGATTTATTATCATATTCAGTCATGTGAAACATCATAGAAATTATACAATTTGAAAAACCAAGGCTGCCTGACAACCCTTAATCTATGAGCATCTGTAAAGCTACAATCCCTAATTTCCATGTCCGTTGCGTCTCTCTCCAAACAGAGAGATAATTGCAACGATGTCCAAACTAACTTCTTCAAATAACTTTACGGACATGTCAACCTGGGGTCCTACCAAACATCTGGGTCTGAATGTCTCAATAGAAAAGTAGGGAGACCACCTCCAACCAATGAAGATATGCTAGTTATATTATACCATACAGATTGGTTAAAACGTTTTATTCATTTAAAATAAGTTCTGGATTGTAGCTTTAGACACTTGACAGGCATGTCCGTTAATGAAGATGGATAAATAGTGATTTCAGTTCCTGGGAGAGGTATGAGACGAGTGGTGGCAAGGATATGCAGGCCTGAGACACTGAATCAGGGGATGGCAAACTGAACAACCAGCTCTTCTTTCGCGTCCACCTTGATCTGAGATATTGCACTGTATGCATACGCTGCTATCTTGGACACCTGTAAGAAAAGAAAAAAGCGTGGTAATCACTGTGAGGTTTGCCAAAACCAAACATGCATTAAAAAAAAGTTTCTACTATACGGCCACCCACAATGTGGAATGACGTTTTACAGAAAGTCATGAACGATCTCAACTCCCTAACGAAACTCAAAATAGCTGATGTACAAACTTGCAGCGTAGCACTTGTGCGGTTAAATTATCGTAATGCAATATTAACTATTTTCGCTGGGGGCCCCCTTAAGTGTCTTGCTCATGGACACCTCAACCCATTGCTGAGGTCTGGAATCGAACCTCGGACCTTCGGTTTCCCAGACAGCATCTCCAAACATTCAACCATGGGCACTTCGCTTGTTCTGTTTCTTACTTTAGTTAGTTTTTTCCGTACCACGAATGTTAAGAATGTGATTTAGACATAATGTTGTTTAGATAGATTCACTTTAGATAAAAGCATCTGCTAAAATGCATCTCAAAAGAGTTAAGTATAACCGACAGTGTCTGCATTTATAAAACGTGTTAACATTCACCTGCTGAACATCTGAATATGGCACCAGATCACTGGCCAGCACTTGGTGTGGCTGGCTGGTGAGAGAGGGCAGGGCATGGGCCTTCTTCTGCGGCATAGTGTTGATCAGCACTGCCAGCTTTGTACTGAAAGACAAACATACAAAACAAAAGCTTTACCCAAACAGAACCGGCATGTTATTTTTATTAACCTAGTTTGTTTAAAGTGCACATTGTAAATTCTTTGCATGAATTTTCACGATTTTTCAAATATAGCAGATCTACAAGCTTGTATATCTATTTTTGAATAGCCAAATGACACAGATGTTTTCCCGGTGTGAGTGAGCATCCACATGCCTGTATTGCCTTGCTTTGTCCATATATTCATGCTGCTCCATCCCCTGAGAGTCTGCGGCCGAGACATCGATGATGTTCCTACAGACGGAGAAAGCAATCAATCAATCACATTGTCTATTCACTCTTTTGGTACATGACAGACAGACCATGGCCCTGAATTCACAGTATAGAGCAGTGGTTCCCAAAGTGGGGTACCTGAGGGAGTTCCAGGGGGTCCCCAGCTAAATGATAGTTTGGAACCAAATGGACACCTTATGGGTCTGTGACTCTGAGAGTGTACAAATGGAACCAAATGGACCCTAACTGGTCCATTTGGTTCCATTTGTACACTCTCAGAGTTACATTAACATTGATTTTACAATATAAACTGGGGTCTCAGAGATGCCATTAAATGGGGTCCGTAGCCTAATGCATGTCAAACTGGGGGTCCTTGAAATTAAACTGGTTGAGAATCACTGCTAGAGCCGTAAAATTCTTCTCTCATGGGGGTCCCTGGCATATGTTTTCAAATGGGGGTCAGCAGGCTAATTAGTGTCAATTTGGGGGTCCTTGACATGAAAAAGTTTGGGAAACACTGGTATAGAGAGCATGTCTTACAGTGCTGTCTTGGTGAGGATGGACGTCAGGAGAGCCTGTTCGTCTGTGCGTGCCGAGGGCACGTTGGCAGGACTCCAGTCGGTCCCGTTGGGGGGTTTACTGTCGGGGTTGGGATCGATCAAACGCTTATGCTCATCGTCTTGATCCTGCACAAACCACAAAACATTATTTATATTACAGTGAAAGAAAATGGAGGTTTTTAGATGTATGGTGGTCTCTGATATATACACAGTAGGTTCACGTTGTGCCTGTGTACAGGCCAGGGACATATCTGTCCTTGGGAGTTGTGTCCAAATACCCCATAGGGTATCTCTTGTCCTCGTTATTATTATTTTTACTTTCATTAGAGTAGAGCCGTCTCTTTACAGTAGCTTTATAACGGTTATACAGCCTGAATCCTTTTGTAATTTGTATATTACAAATGTCTGTATAATAATGAAACATTCTGTGAAAATATGTAATATTGAAATAATCAAACATATTGGGACAAGGTGTTCAATGTGTCATGGCTAAGACTGGTTACGAGTAGGGGTGGGTACCGAACCTCGGGACCAAGCATGTACCAAACCCAAAGTGCTTGGGTACCAGGCACTCATTACAATTTTGGTTCTCTCCATCGGTTCCCACAGACACGATGTCACACGCCATTTAATTATTTTCTACCCTTTTAATAGACGTGCAGGGCACAGAGCTGATCTACAAGCCTACACTGCGTTGCATCAGTGACGCATTGTGGGCTTGCAATGCAGATTGGCGGAGGCGGAGCTCTCTCTGCATGGAACTAGGCTCTTCTAGTCTACAGACGGACAGCTTTCCCAGCTTGCCCAGTCTAACTTTGAAGAGAGGGGGCGAAAAACAAGAAAAACAACAAATGATAGCCTACTTTGGTAGCCCTTGTGCATGCAAATTTCTGTTGGTAGCAAACCACAGAATGCAAGCCGCCTTTGTTTACAATGGTCCCTCCATTCGCACATCAGCAAACCCATTCTCACCTATCGGCCGGAGATGCACTCCCCCCCCCATTAGCGATGCTAATGAAGGCGAGTCAATCATTTAATCCACGCTAAACGCTGTGTGTGTTTGCGAACTTTGCGCGCTGCTCTTAAACATGCTTTTATTTGTTGTCAGTAGTTATAGCAGTAAGAGAAGTAGTCTACTCTACAACAGTATTGCCCTGGGTAAATTCAGAATAGATATATTTAAAATAAGGAAAACATAGCTCACTATATTATCCACAAATGGCTCAACTGTTGAATAAAGGAGGATAGGATGTTACACTATTCATTACATGTCTTAAATTGACATTGAGCTTTTTTGTTAAATAAACATTTGACCTCTTATTTATTTTATACCATTTTGGAACCGAAATAGGGAACCGTTAAAACTAAGTCAGTGCCACAGGACGCCTTCCCCTTTATGAACCGGACTCACACAAATCCTAACCATACCCATCCCTAGCCACGAGTGGCTCATCATCACACATTGCCTAATTTTAAGCTGTCTGTACTATGTTACGAAAGCCATCAATAAAAACATCTACAATGGGATCTATTGTGTTTTCACTGTTCTAGTTTTTTTTTTTTAATATATTTTTTATCCCACGATTTTGTAACCCATTTTTCACCCCTGTGTCAATCATCTACTGTGATCCTGGGCTCTACACACCCTCCGCCAACCTGGGGAGAGCAACGGACTTAACTCATGCTTCCTTCATGCTTGAGTGTCCAAGTTGCTCCTTTACACCTGACAGGGGGGAGTTTCCCTGGTTGGACGTAGCGCGTGGAAGGAACACGTTATTCCAACCAGTTCCTTTCCCCTCCATCAGGCGCCCCGGCTGGCCAGGGGGAGGCAGTTTAGAGACCAGGATTACTGCATGTTTTTGTGAGGGTACCTACCCTAGGGGACACGGGGAGAACATGCAAACTCCACACAGAAAGGCCCTTTTGCCAACCCCGCCTTCGGGTATGGGCACTGATGACGCGGAGGAGGAAACACGCCGCCAGCACCCACAGTGCCCCGAGCGGGAATCGAACCCAGGACCTTCTAGCTGTGAGGCGACAGCACTACCAACTGTGCCACCATGCCCCCGACACTGTTCTAGTTTTGATCCAGCAACCCAGAGCCTAGATTGGTATCAGAGATTTCTTGGTTTTACGTAGCCAGATGATCAGAGAGCTGTCTTAGGCGTAAACATTGTTTACAACAAACGTTGTAAACGCATATGTAAACATATGCGTTGTGACTCAGCCAACATGAGCCATGATGTCATAAGTTTTGCGGATTCGCCGTTTTGCCTGTTTATATGGAGACCATAGGAAACGGCGTTCTCAAAGATTTCCACTCTGGGAGGTTTCCACTTGCGCTTTCATCTCCTGAAAACGCCGTTCTCGTCTAAGGGACACCAGCTAATTATACTTTATTTTGCCGTTTCCTATGAACACCGTTCTCGTGTAAAGACCACCTTCGTCTCTTCTGATGCTTCTGGTATCATTGAAATTCAGTGAGTCAGAAAATTATAATATGGTCTCTGTCGGGTGGAAACCTCATGTCCAAAACGGTTGCTTTTCAGGATTCAAATTCAAAAGTAACAGATCTACAAGCGCAAAACACGTCGCTTGTGGATCTACTTGATGCTTTTGTGATGCTGTAGCATGATCAAGTAGCCGGGCATTAATAGTTTTCTCAGTGCATAAACTGAATCTTAACCTTAATCAGGTCTAAAACTCCAAATCAGATCCTGTGTAAGACATGACCTTTGCCATGATCTAAATGTCTCAATATAACAGGGAGACCAAATGCAACCACCCCAATTGTACAAGTTATATTACATAATCATACTCTACCATACAGATTGGACAAAATTACATTTTATTCGTTACATATTAGGGCTACTTTTAAAAGGAAAACATAAAATTGACTTTTCCCATTTTTGATTACACTACTAAAATCAAACCAACTACATCTAGTTTTATCCTGTCTTGATTATTGCCCAACAATTTGGTGCTCTATGCTCTGGGAGGAGTATTGTTGAGTGGATGCATGCTGCTAGCATACTGTGTTGGGTGAAAGTGGATAAAAGGTTGGCTGCCTTGTAGCCTTGTGACATTTCTGTTCCAACATCCATCATACTGGAAAACCTGCACATTTGTTGTGATACATACAACCCACCAATACTAGATATGGCTATGCCACCAGACAGGCTATGGGTGGTCACTTTCCTCCATCTTTATCAAGAACTAATGAGCTTGAGAAAACTGTAATGTATAGAGAAGGGACCCATTGGAATGGGCTCCCGCCACATATAATATAGTTACACAATACATAAAGCTTCAAAAAGAAAATGAAGGAAGCCGTAATCAATAAAGATTTGTTTAGTTGGCTTGTTTAATGTTTGAACTAAAGTGTAATTGGATAGTTTGTAATTTTGTGGCCAATAAACCAAAGAGTAATTATGCTTAAGTAATAATTCATAGAATGCAGTTTTGTCTATTGGTAGAATTCCATTGTATTAAGTTGATTGTTAAGTGTGAATGTTTGGACCGCAGGAAGAGTAGCCTTCACTGCAGTGAGGATTAATGGGGATCTGTATAAACATTAAACACCAAAAACAACATATACTGTAAGTTCTAGTAGTAGTAGTAGTAATAGACATGTAGTCATGATGTAGATCTGAAATGAAATGTACAGAATAATAATAATTATGATTGCATTTCATGTTCACATGTCTCCCGAGTCTGGTGGTGCATGAGTTATATTTCCAGAGTTCTAGTGATGGCATTTGTGCGCCACCATCATGTCATGTGACACACATACATCTGTGTGCAGTTGACAGACACAGGGCTGCAACTATAGACTATGAATGACCTGACCTGAAAGTAAAACCAATAGACATGTGATTTTGAAGTAGACAGGTATGCCTTGCCTTCTGAATCATGTACATTTGGTACTGTTGCTAAAGCCATATTATTATCACCCAGTAAGTATTATTATTTGTTTATAATTTTATTTATTATTATATCCTTAATGTGTACTGTCGCGTTAGGCCAGGCTCTTCAGAACATGCTTAGTTGTACCTGTATAAGAGTGAGAAATAACAAACCTCCATTTTCGTGAAATGGGTCACATTTTTACTGATCAAATATACTATAATGTACAATAACTAAATCCAATAGTAGTTGGTTATAGCCTTGGATTTAGATCATCATACCATGTATTGTACACATTTTGACATTTGTGCATTTAAAACAGATGTCAAACACCTATGATAGTCTTTATTGACCCAAGGCTAAATTAATTACAGTAGGCCTGGCCTATCATTATATTATAGGCAAGTTTGCTGCTAGCCGTAGCAGCAAACTGGCCTATCTAACATTAGGGTTTCTTCTGTCTGTCTGTGCCTTGGTTCCATTTGTACACTCCCAGAGTCAAAGGAACAGATTGACACTTGCAATCAAAGTGGTTGCATGGGCCCTTCCTTGTAGCATCTACTAGCAATCTGATGCTTCTATCTTCTATGTAAAAAATAACTAGCTTCCCAAAAATCTTAACAAAAATCAATCACATATCAGTTTCAGGTGCCGTAAGAACCCCTAAAACGCAACGATATCGATCGATAACATCTCCGATTAAAGCAAATTACACCCGAGGACTGGAGGAGGAAGGAGAAGTAGAAGGAATAAGAAGAAGTTGGAGGAACATGGGTAGCATTAGCATAGTTAGCATCACCATCATTACCTGCTCTGTGGTCTCGTTCTCGCTGCTGTAGCAGCAACCCATGGCGTCTGTCCTCCTCCTCCTCGTCCCACTACAACTACACCACCTACACTACAACCTACAGTCACTCCAGCTTCACGACAAACACACAGAGTTTGTATGTTTGTTTAAAGTGTGTGTTTTCTTGTAGTATTCTTCTCTTCCAGCTGAGTGTCACACAGAATGGAGCCGGGGAGCCACAGTCACATGACAGCAGCTGCTCTCTGGACGCATAAAGCAACAACACTGCGACGTCACGTCCGCTCTTTGAGATGCCACCGTCCCCCTTTTTGAAACTAGCTCCTATAGTCACTCGCCCTACATCTACACACCCTCTGGTTAACTGGTTTGAGTATAGATAAATAATACAGATGGCACTGGGTGGAAGGGGAATCCCAGTGCCGACTGCCGTCTCTATTTGTATATCTATGACTATGCTCAAACAGAGTGGAAGTGTGTAGAGCGAGTGGCGAGGACCTATAGTTTAAAAAAGGGCCCTTATGATGCCCAGATGCCCTTATCACGTGACAGTGGAACAACCATCTCTGGGCTGGCTCATAACAGAACATTAAACTGGTACCCTCACCCTGGTTCTTTGACTATATAGAAGTGTCTATTTGTACGTCTCTAAATGTTTTGATGAATTGTACATGGTGGACCCTCTTGTAAACAAGTGTGATGCTTAATTGGGTCGTCCACTCAGTTAACAGTCTTTGTATTGAGTTTGTGCTTGAAATGTACTGTAATTCTGCAAACTGTTAATACATATTTCAATCAATCAATCAATGGCCTGACCTGAACTGTCTGAACATGTATTTTCTGTATAGGCCTACTAAAGAGCTGGAGAGACAGGGACAATTCGATTCAATCTTTATTTCAGACTCAGGGTCCATATCACATACACAATGACAATATGCTACACAATAAAGAACAAAACAAAACGACAAATGACAATAATATATAGCAATGATTGATCAGAATTTTGCTATTTAAACATTTATTTTAATTTTTTAGGGGCAGGAGCCTATCTCCTGTTTCTGTAGCATGAGCCATGAGGCGGCTTGATGTACAATACAAGTAGCCTACACCCCCTGGACAGTGGACATGATCATGTACAAGTACACTCCCTGGACATGACACTAGTATATGTCGCAGGGACTTACCTCAATCGAACCAAGATCACCCAGTCACAGGGGCGAACTATTTTCCTGCCCTGCAATGGGAGGGATTTTGGCTTATAGTTTTAGACTGCGTCGGAGGGGCGCCATCTCAAGCGAACTTGAGCCGACTCAGCCCTGTCCCGAGTTGCGACCCGATAGGCACAGAATAGTAAATCCTCCCCCCCCCCCCTACAATGAACACAGCGTAGCGCTGAGTCCCTACTCCACTGACAGCCGTCTCCCATTTACAAGCCGCAGCGCTCCTTCCAGCCCCTCCCGTCGCGGGGCACAAAACAGGGTCGCGTCCCAGGGCGGACACTCTAACCACAAGGCCATTGAGCTGGTAAATGGCTATTATTATTAGTCATCTAAATCTGAAAAGTAACTAGTAACTAACGTTGTCAAATAAATGTAGTCAAGTAAAAAAGAAAATACTCAAGTAAAGTAAAAGTACCGTGAAATTGTACACATGCACAACACTTTAGTAAATATACTTAGTTACTATCGACCACTGCATAAAATAAAGTATTTTAGTAGTGTTAGTTCAAGTAGATGTCCTGTGAACTGGTGACTGTTGGATGGTTAATTTGCTGGGATCATGTCGATGCCAGATCTTTGCCATGGCCTTTTCCTGACCTGTTACAGCACTGAAATCCACCTTCTTCAAATATGACAAAACAGAGATGATATGAGACCTACACACGCAAACACACACACACACACACACACACACACACACACACACACACACACACACACACACACACACACACACACACACACACACACACACACAATGTGTTATCCATGGTCGTATACTGTGTTCTTCCACACAAGCACTGGGGCCAGAAAAAGTTTAAACTAATGTCGTTAAACCGGACCCCACTTTGAGAACCACTGATCTAAAGAGAGTGTAAAGAGCGTGTGAGAGGTTAGATATGTGCACCCTGTATCCTCGTCCCAATTATTTTATACAAATAAAAATAAAAATGTCAAGTCACAGATCACTTCACTGTAATACAGTTGTGCACAACCAGAGTAATAGATCTGTGTGTTCAATTTGGAGTATGAATGCTGTTGCGGTGCAGACTGTAGCTAGGTATGTAATATGAAACCGATCTCTGCTCCATTGAAGCACCTGCTAAAATCCTGTGCTGCTGCATGCTTGCTCAGTGCCTGTTACATGACACACACACACACACACACACACACACGCACAGTCGCACACATGCACGCGCGTGCGTGTGTGCGTGTGTATGCGAGCAATAATTGCAAACTCTCTCTGGAAACACTCTTTGCAGTGACACTCTTATCTCCCTATACATTGCCATATGACAAATAGCAGATGTACAAGCTTTTGTAACAAAACGGTCTCAACACACGTTGTGAGCTTGTAGAGCAGCTATTTGCACTACATTTGCATGACTCTTGTACGACGACGGCATTCAATTACAAAAAAACATTAAAAAGTTGAAATATGGCCTGGGCCATGGCTCAGTGCCGCGGTCCAGGCACCTTGGCCGGTAGTCCAAGTCTGGCAGTGTGCCGCGGGTTTGACTGCCTACTGCATGTCACCCCCCATCTCTCTCCCATTTCCTGTCAGCCTACTGTCTGTCCCTCTATAAAAAATATAAAATAAAAATATGGAGATACAGTACAAAGTTTCTGCTGTGTATCTATCTACCTGTATCCTGGTTGGTTCTCTATGAGGTTCCCATGCAGAGTGATGGTGTGGAGATGCACCAGTTCTCCCAACTTGTCCACCTCAGACAGACTACAGATGTTGTTTCCATGAAGATACAATACACGCAGCTCCCGTAGCTCACACAATACCTGGGGCACACGCACACGCGCACACACACACACACACACACACACACACACACACACACACACACACACACACACACACACACCTCAAGAAATCTATCAAGCACAATATAGTGTTTCCTCTGTGGATATGTAAATAGGCCATTCAATGAGGAATTACAGTCAGATGTATATGTCTAACAGTACAATATCTACAGTAAGAATATAGTAACAGGTTAGCTAGCTAGCTCTCTTATTTAAACGAAAAGAAAGAAAGAAAGAAAGAAAGAAAGAAAGAAAGAAAGAAAGAACGATGCAAAATGTAATCAATTGAAAAGGACAGGTTCACTGTGTGACATGCTGTAGTACTAGTATTAACTACAGCAAGAGACCTATGGACAATTCTAAAAATGATCTGCTATGTTATTGCTCAAACCTTTTCATGTCAAGAACCCCCACAATCATAATGTATTTGGCTGTGAAATAATAATAATAATAAATATTATATATTCAAAATGTGTCTGTTAAAAGACAGGTTCACTGTGTCTATATGTGTCCTGAAAAAACAGACTTACGGTGTCTATGTGTGACATGCTGTTAAAGGACAAGTCCAGCCAGGCGAGCTTCTGCGGTTCCGCCAGGAAGCAGCTGATGTTGTGAAGGAAGTTGCTCAGGTCAGCTATGTCGTTGTTGTTGAGACGCAGAGAGCCACACAGGTATTTGTTCTCCTTATTCTTCCTCAACGGACGCAGTCCAGCTCTGGGCTCCTGTGCATCTGGAACAGGGAAAGAAATGAACCATGTGCATGTGGTGTGTCTGTACTTACTGAAACACTCAGAATCCCAGCATTGTTGTGGGCCGGGGAAAGCTTTCACAAAAGAATAGCAGATGGTTAGCCTCTGCCCCAGCCTTACTCATCTGCAAAGAGAAAAACCTGGGCACGACCTATATTATACTAAGGCAGGGCATCGGATCGGTACTCAATACACAGGTTATGGGAATCCGTATCGGGAAGGAAAAACTGCTTTGCTATGTGTACATCTCTACCAACGGGCAACAAACAGGCACACCCCCCTCGTAGAGATGGAAACCAGGCTGTAACTGCCACCCCTTGTAGAGATGGAAACCAAGCTGTACCTGCCACCGACGTGATGCTTTGAAATGAGAAATCCACAGGAGCACTGTACATGTTCTACAGACTCCTCCAGACAGATGTGTGAGGACTGAGGAGACTCCAGACAGATGTTTAACCTGAGGACTGAGGAAACAGGAAATGGCATGAATTGTTTTTCTAGCTCAATGGATCTTAGAGTGTCATCCAGGGACCCTAATGGCCTATTCATATTCCAGTTTTAGGTGATAAGGTGCATTTTAGGTCACCGCGGCGTGCCGTCATGTTGTAGTTTTCGGTGGTCACCTAATCACCTATCTTCACTGTACTTACCTTAGTCCAGCACCAGACAGGAACTGGATGTGTGCTAGCCACCTACCTTTTACACCTAATCACCTAAAACTGGAGTATGAATAGGCCATTAGGGTCCCTGGATGACACTCTGAGATCCATCACTATCATGTCAGCTAAAGCTACAATGAGATGCATAGATGCATAGAGATGTTTATTCAGATTCACCAGTGGTGGAAAACTGGTCTGAAAACTGGTCCGACAGACCATTGCTCCGAAGGAGCATTGGTGCGCCGGGGGTCGGGAGAGGGTTGGGGTTAGGTTTAGGTGTGCTGCCCCGGGGGGAGGTTAGGGTTAGTGATGACCATTTCGCACTAAACCTATTTTTGTCTAATGGTCTTTCCAAGTGAAATGTAATGTAGCCTACATGTTTTTTAAATATCCAATTGTGTGTGTGTGTGTGTGTGTGTGTGTGTGTAGTGCATACAAAAACTTGTATATTGCTCTAGTGTAGCAATGTATAAACATTCAAGAGTGTTACCAGATTGGTTTAGCTATGCATGCGATGTCTTTGCTAACATCCCGAATACACCTGATGTTGTCTTTGTTGACACCAGTCACAAGGAGGTCCTGATTCTGGAGGTGGGCTGTGTCTTTGATTTGTATTTGTACATGGACCAGGCATTCCAAGATAAATATTCTAAGTATCAACCATTACTTGGAAGTATAACAAACTTGGGGTATCACTGTAGTCAGATTTGCCATACTGATATTCGGAAGCCTGGGCCATGTGCATAAACTGACCATGAGTGGCCTAAGAATAGCTGGCATGACAAAAAGCAAAGCCAAACAACCAAATACTGTTCTGTTTCGGCTGTTATAGGCAGTTTGTCTGTGTGGAGAAGGAGGTGCCATGTGTATCCTTTAAGTGAACATGAACTGTCAACCCCGTTATATTTGTTTCCTTGTAAAAATTAATTGTAATTTGTGGATTCAAATAAATAAATCGAAATGTGTGCGTGAGATCACGATCACGTGGGCTGGTAGATGTGCAAACTACAAAGTTTGGCGCTGATCAGTCCAGCCAGGCGTTTGCGAGTTTATAGACACAGACAGACACTCCGTTCTAAACTATTTGTCAAAAAAGAAATGTCGTGCGCTATGCACACTTACACAGAGAGCGGCCCAGAGTCGAACTACTTCAGCAGCAGCAACAACAACTGGTATCCAAGGAAACTAAACTGATGATGTATTGTAGCAATTGTAGTTTTAGTGATTTTGTAGTTTGTACACTTTCGGTTTAAATTAGGACTACAAAAACAATTTGTACTCGTTTTTTATTATTATTATTATCATTGGTAGTAGTAATATTGTTTGTATCGGTATTTATTTATTAAACTACCGGTAATATAATATAAACCCATGTAAACAACTGCAACCAAATCCCGCACATGCGCACACGCCTGGTTAACGACTTCCTTGGGCGTTCCGCCTTGTCGCTCAGATCTCCAAGCTCACAACCCGTCGCGTCCGATACGCCCCCACCAAATACTCTATGGCCCCCACTCTATGGATACGCCCCGTGAGCTTCTAGATCTGTTACATTCGACGCACTACACCGCCGTACGACGAGACGTCAGCCCCAATGAGGCTTTCAACCAATGACGTTTCACGGCGCTCGGACGTTCTTAATGCTGATTGGTCGGTTCCACAAATAGAGTGCAGGTTTGAATTCGCTGGCACTTCTCCTCTTTTGAATCAAAGCTAAGCTTATAGCTTGTTGGTGTGGACGTCTGGACGCCAGTCAGTGGACGGACGAACGCCTAATGAACCACAAGTAGTACAGTAACTACAGTTTATACTTCATCATCGGTTAGTTTGCGTCTTCTCTGCCGAAAACGCCATGTTTCCGAGCCGTCTATTTGCACAGTCGGGTATGTTGTGAATGTCTATTATTTCTAGAAGTGTAACGTCGTTGACTCGTTAGCTATACATGCTAAAGCTGTTTGTCCAGTGTTTTAGTAGTTATTCTTTTAGTGGAGAATATCGAAGCAACGTGTTGGCGTTTTTAAAAGTGCTTAAGTGCTCATCTTTTATTAAGATTAGGTTAACCAAAGCAATAGTGATTGGTCTTTCTTGATCCAAGGAAAGGTTAATGTTTACCTTGTGTAGCCACTTGCACCGCCGCACCCAAAAGGTAAATAATAATGCTGAGGAAGGAGAAGGTGCTAGACAAAAATAAATGACAAATGTATTAAATAAATGACAAAAATAATTGACAAACGAGACAGACCGAAAAAAAGATGGCGCAGTTTAGTTTTTCCTTTGTTTTGAATAAGTAATGAGTACGTGCACTGTCTTTTTTTGGGGGCAAATCTAGAGTACGACTAAACATTTTCGAGACCCTGTTTAGCGTACCTTTTTTGTATTTCAAACTTATCGGTTGGGAGGTGTATTGTTGCATTTAGCTCCGTTTGGAACCTCTACGTTGAATGTTGTGCTTTTTACTGAACAATACGGAATTCAGGGGTGCTACCCGCCTCAGCAAAATTCTAACATCCGTGGCCCTGGGGTGAGCACTTTCTATTTGAAATCTGAACGTTTATGTAGAGTAGACGTTGACGAACTTGTAAAAGTAGCAAGGTCAAGGTGCGCAATTCGGGGTGAAGTTATTATGCCATGACACGTGAAGGACAATTGATTGCGCGTGCCAACCTGATTCTAGTCTGCGCTCTAGTCTGAACATAGGCATACAATCTACAAACCTGATTCTAGTCTGCAGTTTTCACATAGCCTACTGAACTGTAATGTAAAATTCTTTGAATGCCATATTTAAATATGCTTGTACATGTATTAGTGATGCACTATTCTTGCTCAAATGTGAATCTCGATTTGCCTCCACAAGAATTGAGATCACGATTCTAATTTTGTTCATAGTTAGTAGTAGTTGCTGAACATTACTACATTAAAAATGTAGCACCTGGAGCCTTAAACAGACATCAAAGTGCTTGACTTACACCTCTTACAGTCTTTCTCGTAGCAAAAAAAGACTGACTCGAATGAATTGGACAGCCATCTAGTGCTGAACGATTCTGGCTCAAATGTAGAATTGAGGATTACATGGGTGTCTGTATCTAGATCTCGATATTGTCTTTGATTGTGCAGCACTAATGTGCATATAATTCATTGTATAATATTAGTTTGACCCATAATATGGCCAAATTTAATGGACTCTGTATAACAAGTTTTTTAAAGCTAGTTATACAGAGCTTTAAAACTGGGTAGGGAGGCTCAGGAAGGACACCAACCATTGAGCAGCTCAAAGCTTGCTATGACTAATGTACATGCAATACTTCTTTCCTTAAATCCTACTTGTTTGGTTTATTTTCCTATTGTTTTGAGTGTTGCTAGAATGTCTAGAGACAGTAACCAACGAACATGATTCTTGTGTCTTCTTCATATTATGATAATGTAACAAGTCAAAATTTTGAATAATTCTTTAAACTATCCATTTATGTTTGCAGAGATGGAATCTCTGAAGACTGAGGATTTGGAGCCTCAACCTAGCCAAACAGAGAGGCGTAAGTCACATAACGGGTGTTTTGGAGACGTACAGTTAGGGCGAGGAGATATGACTTCAAATATATCATATAAATAAATATGTATATATATATATTATTTCAAACTTATGCTTTTATTTATATTATTACGTACGTTGATGTCTTGATGGGTGGGGATCTAAACAGTCAGTTGGACTAAGAATTGAGGGTTAAAGTGGTTAACATGTGTTTCTCCGTCCTCCCTCTCCACCATGTCTCCCTTAGATGATTCGCCATGTCAACCCCTCCACTCTCCACGTGTTCGCTTTATGGCCCTAGACAACATTGCAACCCCACCCGACAGGTGTGTGATTATTTTTTTCCCCCCCTTCTAAATAATCGTTAAATAGCTGATGGTCATCTTTGCTATAGATGTATAGACAAATCAGCGGCACCCGGTAGGCCATCAATACTGAGGTGTCAAGATGCACTTAATGTGACACCTCAGCTATGGCTGTGCCGAGGTCACCCCTTTGGATTTGTTTATAGACTAGACCAGTGTTTCCCAACCTTTTTTATGCCAGGGCACACTTGTGTGTGTGTGTGTGGTGTTTTTGTTGTAAATGAATGTCCTACTACTCGATCATACTAACTACAGCGTAGTGATTTCACGTTTTTTGAATCATGAAAAGTAACAGTTTTGGACATAAGGTTTCGATTTGACAATTTGTTTAGGCCAGGAGTCCCCAGTACGTACAATATTTCAGTTTTGTCATCTTCATTCAGAAACTCTCCTGTCACGACGCCGAAAGTCCAGCTCAAGATAATGCAGAAACGTGCAGTCAAACACCAGGATTCCATGGACGCCTTGGTGAGAGATCTGGCTATCACACAAGATCAGCTTGCAGAAAAAGGTAAATTTAATTTTTGACCCTTCAAAATTATCCAGGCCAATGATAAGACTTGTACACTTGGAACCATCAAAGACCTACCTACAATATATACTGTGTAACGTATGAACAGCCTTCACCCCCCTTCCCCTTTTTTCCTACTTTTTGTAAACTTTTATGAAATTGTATTTTGGTGTGGTTTTTTTGGGACCTCAATGGACTGTCTAATTAATGTATTCAATCACTTGAGGCGTATACCTGCCTGGTAGTAGAGCTAGTATTTGCATCATTTGCAGCACCTTTTAACCTAGGTTGTTTCTTTGTCTCCTTTGCAGAGCTTGAAATCAAGCGGCTGCAGCATCAGCTGGACAAGCTCAAAAGGGAGCTTGGCGAACAGGAGAGTGCAGCCAGGGAGCAACTTCAGGCACTGGAGAGCAGGATTGACCAGTAAGGAGAATTAACATCTACAAAATGTTGTCTGCTTAGAGTGTGAAATGCCACAAATTGGAAAACGAATGTTTAAAGATGTAGTGCCGATCTAGACAAAAATTCTCGTTGTCTCGAGCTAAAAAGCTTGCGCACGCCGGTGGGTGGCCAATGGCCATGCGGCCAAAACCGAAATGTAATACCTCTGATGCAAATAGCCTGCGTCCTTAGACGCATTAAAATGAGAGAGGACGCAATCATGTCCCCCTCCGGGGGTCCTGGGATGCAATACTGTACTCTAAAATAAAATGTCCCTGGGACCCATCTAAAAGACCACTACTGGGTCCTGGGACCCATTACATCAGTTACCTAACATAACCATGCTCATGTCTCATTGATGCATGCATTTATTTTTAATGAAACTAGATGGTGCCCCTCAGAGCACAGGTCTCCACCAGGGCAGGTCAGGTTGTGGCCTCCTGGTGGTGCTAAATAGGCCAATGTGAAAAGGGTGCCATTTCTTCTAATGGCAATTGGATGATTTTAGGCATTTTGTTCCAAAATTTTGTTTAGCAAAAATCCACCTGTTGGTGGCAATATAACAGGCCAGTGTGAATAGGGTGGGATATATTCCTTAACCTAGTAGGAAAGTCTGTGAAAGATTTCAAAAATCGCTGTTCATGATATGAGGCTTTTTGTTCAAAACGGGCCAATCCTGCAAACTTTGAAATCCTATGTTGGCCAATTAGGATGGAATATGAAATATCAGACATATCCGGCTTGAACACATGACTATAGTGTGTGAGACGATTTGTGGGACTCTGGAGGAGTAATAACAATGTGTTTTTCAAAAGTAGTCCTCCTGGTGGCACTATAACAGGCCGCTTTGGAAAATTTGGGGCAGAGGTTCATAGTTTCTTTCTTTATTTTTTGTAATTGAGTACCAAGACATGCGGTAATCTAGTTGTGTTTAAAGTTGTTTGACTACAACCTGCAGAAACACTGTATATTGCTCTCATAGATTGCAGGTCCACAGAGCGGAGCTGGTACGTGAAGTCCATGAGCTGAAGTCAAACGCCACTGCCATGGAGCGCAAGATTGACCAGCTCACCAGCGAGAATGGTGACCTCTCTATCCAGGTAAATAAGTAGTTGAAGATGAAGCCTAAAAGTCAAATGGAATGGAATGTTGTATTCCATGAAGTGTTCCAATGTCTAAGCCAAAAAATGCAATTACCGTAAATTAATCTCATTTGTATGACAAATTGTAGAATCGGCCACGGGTCTAATGGGCTAACCCATTAATGATTTATTTAGCACCACCAGGAGGCCACAACCTGACCTGACCTGGTGGAGACCTGTGCTCCGAGGGGCACTTTATCTAGTTTCATAAAAAATAAATGCATGCATCAATGAGGCGAGGCGATCAGGCCTATTTCATCAACGTTTTGAGCCATAATGCAAATAAAGATGTGTGTGCATGCGCTTGCACACAGGGATTTTGACCGTTTTACATGGACTCTAATTATTATTTTCTTCTGGGTAAATCACGTCTCGTTGTCCTGTGCACCGGTAAGTTAAACCGGGAAAGCATCTGGTTCATTGGTCTTGCCAAATTCATATAATTTCGGGGTGCTTGACATGAACGCTTTGAGCACCATTGATGTATAGAAACGTCGCTTTTTTAGAAAACTGATGTTACAAATTGATGTTTTTTCAGATGAGAGACATGAGCTCAAAGCTCACTATGTCGAAAGCAGCGCTTCACATGCTGACAGAGACTCAGGCCGCTGCCCAGGAGGAGTGGACCGCACAGGCCACTCAGATTCAGAGTGAGCTCTCCCAAGCTCAAATCGCTAAGGTGTGTGTGTGTGTGTGTGTGTGTGTGTGTGTGTGTTTGGCTGGGTGCAGTTGTCTGCCTGGTACATAGACCATGCGGTCCCAAAATGCTACCAGCAACAACTGCTAATGGCTGCGACCGCAGTGAGAGCGAGTCTTCACGCAGTAGAAACTCTAGAAATATACTACGCATAAACTCAATGCGACCATCATTTACTAAATGCATATCATGATGATTAAAAAAAAAGTTTAGAGCCTGGCCAAAACCTCTTTCAGTATAAATTTGTGACCGGTAAACTGTGAAATGGGGCCATTAATGGGAACCGCATGCCCAGAAGTGCAGTAGTGTCAATTCCAGCACAGGTAGCTGTGTTCATTACGTTGACTAATGCTATGATGAAAAATTACTTTTTTTCAAATTTAGAAAACTAATGTTTAAGAAGTAGTGGAAATACGGTCTGCAAGCTTGCAGATCTGCCATTTCTAGTAGATTGGGTTCCCAGACCAACATTTTGGGTCTTGAGACTATATTGTTTTCCCCCCCTTGTGAGGTAACATGCGTTTGCTTCCCGTTTGTGATGTGTTCTTTGTTTAACCAGGCCAACCTTGAGGAGCAGGTCCAGATCCTCGGCAGCAAGGTGAAGTGTTTGGAGGATGATCTACAGCGTGCCATCAAGGAGGAGAGAGGAGAGAACATGGGGCCTGTCATGGAGGTGAGTTAACCCATTAAGACATGAGGCCTATTCTACAAAAAGGCTTCTAAAGCCTAACATTTTTCTGAAACATTTCAGGTTTTTCATAGTATGGTCATAAGTATGGTGTACTATGGTCATACTTATTCAGGCCAAGAACCCCAAAAACGATTGCATGCCAAAATCTTGTTCAAGGGACCCCCAGAAGCAAAGATTCAAGTTCCCAAAGATTAGGAAAGGGGCCTGTCCCCTTATGAAGACAGCTTATGAAGATAGCTTGGACATTTGTAGATCAGTGTCTCGAGACACACCTACATCTAACATGATTATCTGCCATGTTTTGTGCTGGGCCCCCTGTTATGCCATGTGGCAGCCAAGTCTATGGACTTTATGGTTTCGTGCGTGCCCCTGTGACATGTTTGTGCGTGCCCCCAAATCCGGCTCTCACTTCACACATGTGTGACCTTTGGCTTGCAGTTTTGAACCTGAATTGTAAAGAACTACAAAATCTGCCTATTAATCAGCTCAAAACCACTTGGTCCCCTTTAGTGTAAGGCCAGCAGAGCCTCCAGGTGCTGCCAGGGGCTTTTAGACTCTTAGTTGTCATACTTTTGAAAGTTGTAGGTTTTAAATATTGTGTCCATTTTATATATAACTATTTTTTTTCTCTCTAAGCAGAGGGAGTTGGAGGACCAACTCAAAGCAGTGAAGAATGACTTGGAGTGTACAGTCGACTCACTGAAGAAGGCTAAGGAGCAAGTGAAGTACCTCCACACAGAATTGGCTACTGTTACCTCCCTCTCGGCTGCAAAAGACCAACAACTTGAAAGCCTCAGAGCAGAAGTTGCCCTACAAACTGTTATGCTTGGAGAGTTAAGAGAGGAAATGGGCACCAAAGAAGAAAATCTGACCAAACTACAAGAGGAGAGTTCTCATCAGGGTGAAGTTCTTCAACAGGAGATCCATGGGTTGAAGATTAAGTTAGAAAATGTGAAATGCTCCCTCAAAACAGCTGAAAAGGACATCCAGGCAAAACTAGACATTTTGGCTGAAACACAACGGGAGAGTACTCTAGAGAGGGATATGTTCCATGCTCATCAGAAAGAACTTCAGCAACAACTTTCAGCATCTGAAGAGCATGTTAGGTGCATGAAAGAAGAGATCCTATCAAAAGAACACCAGCTGGTTGTCTTGAAAGATGAGACCTCTGCACATTCTGAAGTGCTACAGCAGGAGTTACAAGCCCTTAAAAAACAAGTGGAAAGCACAGAGGAGTCTCTCACAAACGCTGTGAAGGAAGCCCAGGCCAAGGACGACCTTTTGGCTATAAATGAAGAAGAGAATGCTCGACAGAGGGTCATGCTTGAAGACCAGATGGCAGTCTCACAAGAAGAAGTGAGCAGACTGTGTGCAGAAGTAAAATCTAAAGAGGGTCAGCTTGCCTTGCAGAAAGAGGAAAGCTCGACACAATCTGAACTGTTACAACAGCAGATCCAAGGCCTGAAAGAGCACACTAAACAAATGGATGATTGTCTTAAAAAGGCCAAAGAGGACACTCAGGCTCAACTTGCTGTGGTCAACAGACAGGAGCAAGAGAGTACTCATCAGAAAGATCTTCTGCAGCAGCAACTGTCAGCATCTGAAGAGCAGGTTAGGGTCCTAAAAGAACAGACTCAGGAAAAAGAACAACAGCTGGTCGTCCTGAAGGATGAGACCGTGGCACACTCTGAAGTGCTACAGCAGGAGTTACAAGCCCTTAAAGAACAAGTGGAAAGCACAGAGGAGTCTCTCACAAACGCTGTGAAGGAAGCCCAGGCCAAGGAAGACCTTTTGAATATAAATGAACAGGAGAATACTCAACAGAGGGTCATGCTTCAGGAGCAGATGGCAGCCTCACAAGAAGAGGTGAAGACACTGCGTGAAGAAATCAAATCTAAAGAGGTTCAGCTTGCTTTGCAGAAAGGTGAGAGCTCGCGGCAATCTGAATTGTTACAACAAGAGATCCAAGGCCTGAAGGAGCACACTAAACAAATGGATAATTGTCTTAAAAAGGCCAAAGAGGAAGCTCAGGCTCAGCTTTCTGTGGTCACCAGACAAGAGCAAGAGAGTACTCATCAGAAAGATCTTCTGCAGCAACAACTGTCAGCATCTGAAGAGCAGGTTAGGCTCCTAAAAGAACAGACTCAGGAAAAAGAACAGCAGCTGGTCGTCCTGAAGGATGAGACCGTGGCACATTCTGAAGTGCTACAGCAGGAGTTACAAGCCCTTAAAAAACAAGTGGAAAGCACAGAGGAGTCTCTCACAAACGCTGTGAAGGAAGCCCAGGCCAAGGAAGACCTTTTGACTATAAATGAACAAGAGAATGCTCGAAAGAGGGTCATGCTTGAGGAGCAGATGGCAGCCTCACAAGAAGAGGTGGAGAGACGGTGTGCAGAAGTAAAATCTAAAGAGGGTCAGCTTGCCTTGCAGAAAGAAGAGAGCTCCAGACAATCTGAACTGTTACAACAGCAGATCCAAAACCTGAAAGAGCACACTAAACAAATGGATGATTGTCTTAAAAAGGCCAAAGAGGAGGCTCAGGATCATCGTGCCGTGCACACCAGACAAGAGCAAGAGAGTACTCATCAGAAAGATCTTCTGCAGCAGCAACTGTCAGCATCTGAAGAGCAGGTTAGGGTCCTAAAAGAACAGACTCAGGAAAAAGAACAACAGCTGGTCGTCCTGAAGGATGAGACCATGGCACACTCTGAAGTGCTACAGCAGGAGTTACAAGCCCTTAAAAAACAAGTGGAAAGCACAGAGGAGTCTCTCTCAAACGCTGTGAAGGAAGCCCAGGCCAAGGATGACTTTTTGAATATAAATGAACAGGAGAATACTCGACAGAGGGTCATGCTTCAGGAGCAGATGGCAGCCTCACAAGAAGAGGTGAAGACACTGCGTGAAGAAATCAAATCTAAAGAGGTTCAGCTTGCTTTGCAGAAAGAGAGCTTGAGACAATCTGAACTGTTACAACAGGAGATCCAAGGCCTGAAAGAGCAAACTAAACAAATGGATGTTTGTCTTAAAAAGGCCAAAGAGGAAGCTCAGGATCATCTTGCCGTGCACACCAGACAAGAGCAAGAGAGTACTCATCAGAAAGATCTTCTGCAGCAGCAACTGTCAGCATCTGAAGAGCAGGTTAGGGTCCTAAAAGAACAGACTCAGGAAAAAGAACAACAGCTTTTCGTCCTGAAGGATGAGACCGTGGCACACTCTGAAGTGCTACAGCAGGAGTTGCAAGCCCTTAAAAAACAAGTGGAAAGCACAGAGGAGTCTCTCACAAACGCTGTGAAGGAAGCCCAGGCCAAGGAAGACCTTTTGACTATAAATGAACAGGAGAATGCTCGAAAGAGGGTCATGCTTGAGGAGCAGATGGCAGTCTCACAAGAAGAGGTGGAGAGACGGTGTGCAGAAGTAAAATCTAAAGAGGGTCAGCTTGCCTTGCAGAAAGAGGAGAGCTCCAGACAATCTGAACTGTTACAACAGCAGATCCAAGGCCTGAAAGAGCACACTAAACAAATGGATGATTGTCTTAAAAAGGCCAAAGAGGAGGCTCAGGATCATCGTGCCGTGCACACCAGACAAGAGCAAGAGAGTACTCATCAGAAAGATCTTCTGCAGCAGCAACTGTCAGCATCTGAAGAGCAGGTTAGGGTCCTAAAAGAACAGACTCAGGAAAAAGAACAGCAGCTGGTCGTCCTGAAGGATGAGACCGTGGCACATTCTGAAGTGCTACAGCAGGAGTTACAAGCCCTTAAAGAACAAGTGGAAAGCACAGAGGAGTCTCTCACAAACGCTGTGAAGGAAGCCCAGGCCAAGGATGACTTTTTGAATATAAATGAACAGGAGAATACTCGACAGAGGGTCATGCTTCAGGAGCAGATGGCAGCCTCACAAGAAGAGGTGAAGACACTGCGTGAAGAAATCAAATCTAAAGAGGTTCAGCTTGCTTTGCAGAGAGGGAGCTCGAAACAATCTGAACTGTTACAACAGGAGATCCAAGGCCTGAAAGAGCACACTAAACAAATGGATGTTTGTCTTAAAAAGGCCAAAGAGGAGGCTCAGGATCATCTTGCCGTGCACACCAGACAAGAGCAAGAGAGTACTCATCAGAAAGATCTTCTGCAGCAGCAACTGTCAGCATCTGAAGAGCAGGTTAGGGTCCTAAAAGAACAGACTCAGGAAAAAGAACAACAGCTGGTCGTCCTGAAGGATGAGACCGTGGCACACTCTGAAGTGCTACAGCAGGAGTTGCAAGCCCTTAAAAAACAAGTGGAAAGCACAGAGGAGTCTCTCACAAACGCTGTGAAGGAAGCCCAGGCCAAGGAAGACCTTTTGACTATAAATGAACAGGAGAATGCTCGAAAGAGGGTCATGCTTGAGGAGCAGATGGCAGCCTCACAAGAAGAGGTGAAGAGACGGTGTGCCGAAGTAAAATCTAAAGAGGGTCAGCTTGCCTTGCAGAAAGAGGAGAGCTCGAGACAATCTGAACTGTTACAACAGGAGATCCAAGGCCTGAAAGAGAAAACTAAACAAATGGATGATTGTCTTAAAAAGGCCAAAGAGGAGGCTCAGGATCATCTTGCTGTGCGCACCAGACAAGAGCAAGAGAGTACTCATCAGAAAGATCTTCTGCAGCAGCAACTGTCAGCATCTGAAGAGCAGGTTAGGGTCCTAAAAGAACAGACTCAGGAAAAAGAACAACAGCTGGTCGTCCTGAAGGATGAGACCGTGGCACACTCTGAAGTGCTACAGCAGGAGTTACATGCCCTTAAAGAACAAGTGGAAAGCACAGAGGAGTCTCTCACAAACGCTGTGAAGGAAGCCCAGGCCAAGGACGACCTTTTGAATGTAAATGAACAGGAGAATACTCGACAGAGGGTCATGCTTCAGGAGCAGATGGCAGCCTCACAAGAAGAGGTGAAGACACTGCGTGAAGAAATCAAATCTAAAGAGGTTCAGCTTGCTTTGCAGAAAGAGAGCTTGAGACAATCTGAACTGTTACAACAGGAGATCCAAGGCCTGAAAGAGCAAACTAAACAAATGGATGATTGTCTTAAAAAGGCCAAAGAGGAAGCTCAGGCTCAGCTTTCTGTGGTCACCAGACAGGAGCAAGAGAGTACTCATCAGAAAGATCTTCTGCAGCAGCAACTGTCAGCATCTGAAGAGCAGGTTAGGGTCCTAAAAGAACAGACTCAGGAAAAAGAACAGCAGCTGGTCGTCCTGAAGGATGAGACCGTGGCACATTCTGAAGTGCTACAGCAGGAGTTACATGCCCTTAAAGAACAAGTGGAAAGCACAGAGGAGTCTCTCACAAACGCTGTGAAGGAAGCCCAGGCCAAGGACGACCTTTTGAATGTAAATGAACAGGAGAATACTCGACAGAGGGTCATGCTTGAGGACCAGATGGCAGCCTCACAAGAAGAGGTGAAGACACTGCGTGAAGAAATCAAATCTAAAGAGGTTCAGCTTGCTTTGCAGAAAGAGAGCTCGAGACAATCTGAACTGTTACAACAGGAGATCCAAGGCCTGAAAGAGCAAACTAAACAAATGGATAATTGTCTTAAAAAGGCCAAAGAGGAAGCTCAGGCTCAGCTTTCTGTGGTCACCAGACAGGAGCAAGAGAGTACTCATCAGAAAGATCTTCTGCAGCAGCAACTGTCGGCATCTGAAGAGCAGGTTAGGGTCCTAAAAGAACAGACTCAGGAAAAAGAACAACAGCTTTTCGTCCTGAAGGATGAGACCGTGGCACACTCTGAAGTGCTACAGCAGGAGTTACATGCCCTTAAAAAACAAGTGGAAAGCACAGAGGAGTCTCTCACAAACGCTGTGAAGGAAGCCCAGGCCAAGGATGACCTTTTGAATGTAAATGAACAGGAGAATACTCGACAGAGGGTCATGCTGCAGGAGCAGATGGCAGCCTCGCAAGAAGAGGTGAAGACACTGCGTGAAGAAATCAAATCTAAAGAGGTTCAGCTTGCTTTGCAGAAAGAGAGCTCGAAACAATCTGAACTGTTACAACAGGAGATCCAATGCCTGAAAGAGCAAACTAAACAAATGGATGATTGTCTTAAAAAGGCCAAAGAGGAGGCTCAGGATCATCTTGCCGTGCGCACCAGACAGGAGCAAGAGAGTACTCATCAGAAAGATCTTCTGCAGCAGCAACTGTCAGCATCTGAAGAGCAGGTTAGGGTCCTAAAAGAACATACTCAGGAAAAAGAACAGCAGCTGGTCGTCCTGAAGGATGAGACCGTGGCACATTCTGAAGTGCTACAGCAGGAGTTACAAGCCCTTAAAGAACAAGTGGAAAGCACAGAGGAGTCTCTCACAAACGCTGTGAAGGAAGCCCAGGCCAAGGACGACCTTTTAACTATAAATGTAATGTCTGAACAAGAGAATGCTCGAAAAAGGCTCATGCTTGAGGAGCAGATGGCAGCCTCACAAGAAGAAGTGAAGACACTGCGTGAAGAAATCAAATCTCAAGAGGGTCAGCTTACCCTGCTGAAGGATGAGAGCTCTTCACATTCTCAACTGTTTGAACAGGAGACCGAAGGCTTAAAAAAACAAATGGAGCACATACAAGAGAACTCCAAGCATCAAGACAAAATCCAGAGGGCTCTAGAAATGCAGCTTGCAGCTAAATCGGAGGCTGCAGAGCACTACAAGGCACAGGTTGGTCTAACTACAGAATATTTTCGGATGCCTATATTGGATCACTTTCCATTGTTTAGTAGTGTTAATTAATGTAGTCAAAACACTATCACCTTTCATTGTTTAGTGTTAAGCATTAATGTCACTTTTTCTTTTTTTACATGCTGCACTCCTAGTTTTACATTAAACTCTTGGACTTCATGCTTCAGTGAAGTGCCTTCAGTCAGCCAGGCTCAGTCTTTAGCCCTATAATATTTGGTCTTAAAAAAAGCTATCTTCACCAACTCCCATCATCCCCAGATGGACAAGGCGGTGAGCCACTACAACGGGAAGAAGGAGCTTCTCCAGCAAAGCAAGGAGCA
Organism: Protomyctophum bolini; assembly: GCF_963924005.1. NCBI lineage: Eukaryota > Metazoa > Chordata > Actinopteri > Myctophiformes > Myctophidae > Protomyctophum > Protomyctophum bolini. Next base: position 15,173,159 of record NC_137870.1, read on the forward strand.
GGTCTCTGAATTGCATCGCTCCCTGGCGGAAAAGGAGGACGAAGTCAAGCTGCTGCAGACAGACCTGGAGCAGGCTCACGGCAATGAGCAGCGCCTCCAGGCAAGCATTGCCAGTCTGGAAACGCAGGTTGGTGTTTTTTCTCTCTTGGATAAAGCAGTTAGTTTGGGCTATTTAGTGAGATGTGTGACCAATCTGCAAAATGCATGCTTGCCAATAGCTTTCTTCACAATGTGTTCAAAAAGATGTCTACTATTGTGTCTTTGGGCAGTCGCGGAGACTTATGACACTGCTGCTGAAAGTTGGGGAACCTATATGCAGGCACAATTTTCAAAATGTAATTCTAATTTAAGTAGCATGTAATAGGTCAAACTTTAGCCCACCTTGGGCTAAAAACGGCCACCGCAAGTGTCTATGGCCGTTTATAGCTTTCATCTTTTTAGTATGTCTGTTTGTTTAACCCTATAACACCCGGATATATTTCTACTTGCAAAAAATATATGCAAATATGACCAATTGCAATGAACATCAATGATGACGTTTAGGTGAGAAAAATGTTTTATTATTGCAACTTTGGGTGTTACAGGTTAAACACGGAATGTGCTCAGCTGATTGGCTGAGCATTTAATGTGATGTGTTCACACGAGTGATTTTTATTTTACATTGTCAGAAGTTGCTGCTCTTGAGCATAATTATAAAATATAAACCATATCAAGTCACCTCTAGGCCATGATCAAGTTCCTAGCATTTCCATAGAGTATGGGAAAAAAGGATTATACCATTTCTCTTTTCTATCCTACGTCCATCTCAGCTTGCCTTCGCCAGCCGTAACCTCAGGGAGAACAGCAGGCTCCATGGGGGTGAAGGGAGAGTGACGCAGTCTGCCTACTTCGCGGTTCCACTTCCAACAACTGTTCAGTACAGGCAGACTAGCAGTTCTGACAGTGACCTTGATGATTCTCTCAATTCAACAAGGTAATGCCAAATCCAGTTGAAATTACATGGACATATTATGTTTAGTTTTTAAGGCTCTGTTCAGACTTTCCCCTCTTTATGTATATGATGCATACTTCGCCTTCACTCATCCCCAATAACCTTTTGTCATGGATTAAAAGTACTTAGTCTTATTTCATTATTTGGATTCCATAGAAGCCGGCATGTATTCTATGAAAGCATCTTGCACAGGGAAAATAGCTGATCTACAAGTCGTCAATATGTCTGCGACACACTGAGTGTGTAGCTGGGCTATTTTCGATTATTTTTAAGATTGAAACATTTTAAAGCAAAGGTTAAAGGTGTTTTACATAATTTGTGTACCAGTATGGTATCACACATTAGGGTGTTGCCAACTGGCCATACAAACCTTTTCAGTTGTGAGCTTTTATTTTTGCTTTAATCCATGCATTCTGTGCTGCTTTCCCGTGCAGGATGCCATCTGGACCAGAGGAGTCCAGCACCCCTCTGGTTCGCAGCAGTGAACGTTTGGCGGCCAAACTCCGCGGAGCAGCGTCACTGGAAACTCTCTACTTCACCCCCATGAATACCAGAAAGTCCAATAGGTGGGTTTTTTTACATAACCATGGCTGTGATGCCCTCTCTCCTGACTTGTCTACTAATGGCATGAGCACTTGCATACGATAACGGTAAAAGTGGAGATAAGAATAGATGGAAACTGTAACGCTATAACATTTAAAGGAGAATTCCGGATTAACCAGTTTCTTTAATCTGATGTTATATCCAATAACGAGTGGTACAGTTGAAAAAGATCCTGGTTTATATGTTAAGTTTAAGCCTTTTGTCTCTTTAATGGTGGAACTGCAGAACCAGCAAGCTGGAGAGCAGCCCGACTTCGCTAGCTGGCCTGGGCCTGGACTCGGCCAGGAGGAACCCATCCTCGTCGGTGAAACGGCGCCGGACCACCATCAGCATCACCATGAGCAAGGTTGACTTAATACTCCACACCATTTCTAAAGCCTTTCGCATGTGGACACCCACGTTTTCTGTCCGACAATCTTTATGTACTTTCCCCTATTGTATCTCCATATTTCATCTTTATGACCTTTTTTGTATCTCTATATTTCATCTTTTTTTTTATCCTAACTGTTTTGGACAAAGTTTCCACCCAACAGCATCAATGCACACAAAGATTGTCTTGCTGTTTTTTTTCTCGTTTCTTTTAAGACTGCACATCTTTATAAATAAATGGTACTGCAAATGTTATCCAAATTAATTGGTTTTTATAGTGCCTTGCCCTTAAACTTTATCTCACAATTGTTCACTGTGTGATCGTTGACTTGTGCACTTGTAGAAGCGCCCTGGGTTTTCCAGTGAGGATGAGACTTTCCACAGCCTGGCCCCGGCCCACTCCCATCCCAACCTCACCTCCTCATCTGATGATCATGGTGCCTCACGGCCCGTGGCAACAGAGCTATTTGCCACACCTGCCAGAACCTCCAGCGGTGATGAAGACCACCTGCTCAGCCTGCCCGGTTACCGCAGGAGAAGTGCTGCCGTCCCACCCCGGGGTGAGTAACCACAAATATTACTATTAATTGTATTTGAATTGATTGTATATTACACGATAGAATAATGCATGTTCAGAAGAATCTATAATGTTTAGGAACTGATCGCTAGAGGGGAGATCATTTCATGCTGTTTCACAAATGGCACATTCCTTTTTCCATGTCATGAGGTTTGATTTAGCATCATTCTATGAGCTCTGATGTCTATTAAGTTCTCATGTACTATTCCTCCTCCAGGTTCTCTGTACGACGGGGTGGAGAACGAGCCTGATGGTGCGTCGGAGGACTGGATGAGGATCGCCGAGCTGCAGGCGAGGAACAAGAGGCAGCTGCCTCACCTGAAGTGCAGCTACCCTCTGGAGCCCCGGGTGAGTGAAGAACTGGGTCTCTAACCTTTTCATGTCAAGGACACCCAAGTCTGTACTTGCCCGTGGAGCCACGTCCGTAAATATTTTGTTAAATTTGTCAATCACGCAAACGAAATATTTTTGTCTGTTTGATCAAATAATGTATTGTGTTCTGGCTTGGATCAATAGAACTAACATGAAAGAGTTTAAAGAAAAAAATACTATTGCCATTTATTTTTATATTAAAATCTTTAAAGGTTTGTCAAATTATTGTGGGGCCCACTTGCTATACTCGAGCACTCCCTGTCGACTAGTAAGTGAAATCACTGAATATACCTTTAAACCTTTTTCTTCCCCTCCAGCCTAGCCTCTGTCCAGATTTCACAGTCTCGGACGAGGAGCTTCGGACGGGAGACCCAATGGAGACGGTGAGGCGGGCGACGCTCATGCCAGGTCAGCTGCAGGACTCCCTGGCCTCTCACCGCCTCTCCTACATGGGACCTCCTGGTGCCGGCGCTGCTGCTGGGCGTCATTCTCTGATGCCTGGGCATCTTCCAAGGAACACCGCGGCCGCTTCATCTCGCCAGGAGAGCCAAAGAGGCTCCAAGAGGCCTGCAGCCAACGAGTCCCAGCTTTCTCCTGAGGTAACATTACCGTCACATTCATTATTATTAATGTCCCGTGAATTACAGAAAGGTGAAACTTTCATATATTCTAGAATAGATTCCTTGCACAAAAAGTGCAATATGGTAGGGGTAAAGACTTAAAGCTTAGTATTTAGAAGGCCTTTTTAGAATCTTCCTGGACCACTTCAGCCATTTTCAACCAGTCATCCTATAATTCGTATTCTCAAAAGGCAGGGCTGTGGACCACTCAGAAACCTGACAGTTTTGGTCATTTTCAAATAATAAATAGTTTTTACATCACCATATCAACATGAGTTAGACTTTAATATATTAGCGCCCCTCACTTCACACCGGTGTGATTTCTTTATCTTTGCGTTGGCTATTAAATAAATGGGAGACGTACAAGCTTGCGCCAGCTTGTATATCTATTTTTGTGTGTGAAAACTGATTTAGTTTGTAGACTGTCTTAATTAAAGGCAAAAGAAATATGGGTTAAATGCAAAAGATGTATGTGTGATTAAAAACACAATATATTAATGTATATTTTCTTGTCTTTACGGCGTGTCATCTCATTCTTACTATTGTCACTCAAACAGTCAAAACGGATGGCCACCAGCTGCTTCCCACGACCGCTCACCCCTAAATCTAGACAGATCCGCGGTGGAGCGTCATCCTCCCGCTCTGAACTGCGTGTGCCACTCAGCCCTGTAAGTCTCACAAATGCATATCTTTGCTGTCTTTAATACAATTTTGTATGTACAATACATTTGCATATAATGGGGTAGAACCAATGCTGTTTAGTCACAAGCTGTAATACTTTTCATTGGCTAAATATTTATAAAACTCACAGATGGACTTAACCACTGTCCCCATTTGCATTGTCATTGTACTCAACTGGGGATTAAAAACCTTTTATTACATTTATTTGGGGATTGTTTTCCCTTCAACGGTCAAAAATTCAGTGCATAAACCTCATCTCCATATTTAATTTATTTTGTATTTATTTTTTGTAAAAACACCCTACTTCGTCATACTACAGTATCTTGGTGTCAAACAAGACATTGTTTCTCTTAAATGACTGGAGAACTGTGCCTTCAACCCACAAATGGTCCCTCCCCAATGTTTGGGGAAACACTGACTTGTATGCTTGCTCTTTAGTAAAGTTCACTGTATTTCTTTTAAAGGTTCACTGCAGTAAAGTTCACTATTTCTTTTAAAGGTTCACCGCAGGGAGACCATGTGTTTCAACATAGAAAACACACCAAAGAAGAACAACTACCTGCAGAAAGGTCTCAACAGGCTGCGCAGCTCCACACGCAAATCCCCCGGCAAAGGTTCGCGGAAGTCACCTGCCGCAAGCGCGACTCGCACCAAATCGCCACGGAGTGTGGCGGCGGCGTCCCGTGCTCAGACCACAAAGGCTGGCAGGGTCACCTCCTCACCCCCTGGGCCTGGGGCACCCGGAGGACGGCAGAGGAGGTCACCCCGAGCTACCGCCAGCAGCACAGCAGGCCTGACGGCCAGCGCACGCAAGGTGAGCGCACATCTACTCTACATGACTCGCCCCTTTCCTTCAGTTCATTTTTAGGCCCTGCAGTGTTTTCGTCTACTAAAAGAAAGTTATACAAACTACATGGAAACTAAGCTATGACTAAACTAAGACTAAATATATTGACAATTTTTGTAAACTAATACAAACTACACTAAAATGTTAGGGAGCACTAGTGGAGAAGAGATCCAGTAGAACTAAAAAGTAATTTCATGTCCGGTTGCACTCTGCACTCAGCATGCAACCAAGTGGAAAATCTGTCATTACAATGCCATCATTACCTGCCAAAATGTTTTCGACTGAAATGTTTTAGTGTTCATCTAGTTTTAGACTATGACTAAAACCCAGTTTTATATGAATAAGGCCAAATTAGACCCCCGTTTGTTATACTTTTCTATCTCTGGGGCCCCAATCTACAAATCTAAAACCCTGACTGAGTCAAGTGTACAAATGGAACGAAATGTGTCCATTTGCTTCCATTCGTATACAGAGTTACAGACCCACCAATATTTCGCTTGCTTTTCCTAATCCCTGGTATTGAACACTTTGTAGGGTCCTGACACTGACCTGTCTGCTGCAATGGACAAGAGAGACTGACAGCAGGTCAAAGCTCTTACTTTGGTCTATGGGTCTTGGTGTGGTGAAAGTTTCTTTTTTCTCTTCACTTAAAATGTTTGAATATACACTACGGTATTTCTACATTGTGCTATTGTTAGTTTACTTGAGTAAAAGTACAACGGTATTGGCATCTAAATATACTAGTTGATCAACCATAAATAAAATCAAATCATTGACACACAGTGAAGCCTTGAATTTATGGGAATCCTTTTTATTTTTTTTGCATTCCTGATCAAGTTGATGGCTCAGTAATCTAGATATAGAGTACAAAACATGCTATATTTTCCTGAGATTTTGAGAAAGTATTAAATGTACAATACTAGAGTACCTCAAATTGCTTGAGTGAATATTCATAGTTACTTTCCACCACCACTACAAGATAAACGCCTAGATTCGTCCTTGTTCACTTATAGAAGTAATTTTATTTCCCACAGTCTGTTTGCTTGCGTTTCCTTGTTGTAAAGCACGTCATTTTGCATTGGCACGGTCTTGGGTTTAGATTTAAAAATGAACACAATGGTCAGTGTTTGATGTGGTTCAAACAAAGCTATGTTATTTATGTATGTTATTTATTTTCATATTAATGAATGCATGTCAAATTGTTTGTGTACGCTCATTAACCACTTGAACCCTGTCTACCATATTCTGGGGGGAACATTGGCCAAAAATGGATAGACTACAAGCACACACACACACACATTTCGATTTCTTTATTTGAATCCACAAATTACAATTAATTTTACAAGGAAACAAATATAACGGGGTTGACAGTTCATGTTCACTTAAGGATACACATGGCACCTCCTTCTCCACACAGACAAACTGCCTATAACAGACGAGACAGAACAGTATTTGGCACACACACACACACACACACACACACGTTAATGTTTTAGCTTAACTTGTGTCTGTATGCTCATTAATGTGTATTCATTTTTTATTTCCTTCACAGATGATGAGCTTCAGGAGGAACCGGTGATGATGAGGTCTAACCCCTTGTGTACATACTGTATGTTTTCTGATTTCTCACCCCTGGCCCTGACTACACGTTATACCGTACACATCTGTGTAATTTTATGTGTATGGGGCATTTTAATTTTTTTTTAATAAAGATTTAAAGTTTTACAACCTTGTCTGTTTTTCATGATGCAGGAGATGCATGTAGTAATTGAACAAACCAACCCTTAACACATTTAGACTAGAGACCAATTCTAAAAACACCTTGTAAATCCTGATCCAAAATCAATTGGTAACATTTTGGATGGTCTCGGGATAGCGACAGAATCAAAATCTCCATAGATTCAAGGCTTCGTGTGGTGAAGTGATATAGGAAAAAGGGAGGGATGCACCAATATGGACATTCTTGGCCGATACCATTTTTTTAAATAACAATTTAACCCATTTAGACCTGAGGTCGATTCTACAAATCCTGAGTTTTCTGAAAAACCTCTTTCTATATCAGTGGTGCTCAAACTTGTTCACTAGTGTCAAGGAGCCCCAGAATAATCTGTATTTGGCTGCCGACCCCATCTCAAAGTATGATGTTCTGGGACCACCCAGAACACCAAAAGGGGTTCCCGGCTATCGGGTTAACTGATGGCCGATACTGATAACAATATTTGTTTTTTTTGTATTTCACCTTTTGTGCCAGGGGAAACGAATGCATAACTGTTCAGACTCCACAGCTTGGTAAATTTTAGATGACACCGCCAGCACGAAATGTATGCTTATCAATAACTGATAAATATCCGCTACTGCAATCAGTGCAATGTCACTAGATGAACATGAGTTTTCAACAGGTGTTCCGGGACCCTAAAGGGTCCTCGGTTATTACTATACGGGAGCCAGCTGCCAAATCTTTGTTAACATTAACCACATGAATCCTAGCATCCATATTCTGTGCAACGGAGAGAAAAAAAAGATCTAAAATGAGATTTGTAGATCAGCAATTATTTTGGGGAAGCTGGCAGAATTCTGGCCTGGGTAATGTGATTTGTGTGTCTGATGCTGATCTTGGTTTAGTCCCACACCACTGTTTGGCCCATATTTTAGTCAAAGTGCAAAAAAGTGTAAACATACTTTACATGGCTTTTTGATGTATATGCAAAATAAACAAATGGCTTTATTGTATTTAACCATTTAAGCCCTAATCAAAAACTTAAAGGAAAAAGGCAGATCTACAAGCTCACGTTTCGGCATTGTAACGTTTTGTGAGCTTGTAGGATCTATTGTTTAGCCATTTTTTAAATCATTGAACATTTGCCTAAATTAGCGATGACGGGTTGAAAGTGATTCCAATTGCGAAACATTGGCTGAATAATGTTGACACTGATGTAGTGGAAAAAGTAAAATTATAGCTGATATATCTGGCAGCCAAATAGTCTCAGTGCACATGGAGAGAGAGAACTGTTATTTGTCTCCATTGCAAACTGCTGCCATACAACTCGCATAGAAGCTCTCCAGTTTGACTGTGAAATCTCTTGTAGTGGTTCACTTCTTTAAAAGCACATCGGTTGAATGTGTCTCTTTAAGTTACTGTGATGTCTGAAGCATTACTCACACACTAGTCAAAGCTTTTTTGAATGAATCCACTTGTGAGCTAATTAAGCTTTGAGGTCCTGCGTCAGTGCTGAACCATTTCTCACACCGGTCACAGTGGTAAGGTTTTTCTCCTGTAAGAATCTCTGGTGCTGTTTGAGATTATTTCTATTGCTGAACTTTCCCCCACACTGGTCGCAGAGCTAGGGCTTCTCCTCTATGAATCCTCTGGTGCGGTGCCTCTACTCACAAATATGTTGTTTCACTGGTAGTTGTGAAGGAAATACATCTGAGAATGAGGGGAGATTTTAAAAAAAAGGATTAATGTTCTAATTAAATAAAAAAATTACATTCAAATGTATCAAATGTACGCTTACAGTAGGGCCTATACATTAATATATTTTGTCAAGGTCATGGAAAACAAATTAGAATTTTTAATTAAAAACAAGTTTGAGAGAGAGAGAGAGAACACACACACACACACACACACACTTTGGCTGATGGGTTATGAACATTTCATCCATGTTTATTTGATCAGTTAAATACACGTTTATGCCATATATTTTCAATAGAACTGACAGCCATCATCACATCAGTCGTGTGTGTGTGTGTGTGTGTGTGTGTGTGTGTGTGTGTGTGTGTGTGTGTGTGTGTGTGTGTGTGTGTGTGTGTTTTGCTGGCTGGAGGAATAGAATTAGTTGCCGCAACGACTGGCTATCCATAGTGGTGTTATAGCGACACGTAGCGTTCAAAGGGAGTCATTGCAGCCGCTGAGCCGCCCGAAACCGAAACAACATTGTGATTGTGACACACTCGGGAGGAACTAGGAAGTAGCCACAGTGCAGGGAGGACACGGTGAGTAAAACCAACCGTTGTGGCGTTTGTTTCTGTTTTAACCGCCTTTGAGTACAATATTTATGTAAAAAGGTTTGCATTTGGTCAATGTTTCATGACAACGCGTGGCATATTGGTCGTAAACCTATGAAAAACAACTTGTAGGCTTAGCTATGGTAGACTATGCATGAGTGAGTGAGTGAGTGCATACACTGAGTGAGTCCACTACATTAGGGCCAACGCTTGGCTATATTTTGTAACCCCACCCCAGTGGTGTGTACTTACTGTGTAGTTATCAATCATTTATCAACTGCGTGTGTGTTTAATATCTCATATAGGTGTGTCACATTTTGGTACATGCAATAATACTATTATTAATAACAGACTTGTGTTCTTTCATGTCGGTGTCAGTGAATCCTGTAACACGGAAGTGATACTCCATTCATTCAACTAAACCGGTCAACCACGATGGACATGGACCAAAGGTAATGCAATATTCAAGTATCAATACTCAAGTATCAATACTGCAACATAGAAACACTGTGTACACATGGAACCAAATGGACCCGTACAATTAGTTACAGACATCTGAGTTACAGACATCTGAGTTACCCCCTCAAAGAACCCTGAGAGTTCCTGGCCCGGGCCCTACTTGGGGTGACCAGATCCAAACTGTATATTTGAAGGCCAGAAGTAGTATCGCTTGTGTGGGATGGGACAGGACGGGTTTAGCGTCTTGCTATTAAATGCCTTGATGACCATAATATTGCCTATTATTTTGTTATTAAACCCCTCTGCCTTCTCACATTTTGTTTTAAAATTAGTCATGAGTGGTGTACTTGGTAGCCTAGGGGACATTTCTCAGGCTTAAACAGGCTTAAAAACACAACTTGCAGTAAAAGAGACAATACGAGTTTACGACAGAAAACCAGCTTTGCGGGACTTTTAGGCCATTTCTGCCTGCCAGTCACAATGTGGGACAAAAAGTCTTGGAAATGAGAGACTGTCCCAGTGTCCCACGCAAAGCGGAACATCTTTTCACCCTAGTTTTTTATCTGTCATTTGTCCCTAACACAAACATTAAATGTCATTAACAATAAATATAATTTAATGTTTGTGATGGCACAGTTTGTTTTACATCACCATTACATCACCTAAACAACAATGAGATAGACTTTAATATATTAGCGCCCCTCACTTCACACGGGTGAGATTTTTAACCCATTTTGGGGCGGGAACCCCTTTTGGTGTTTTAAACATTATGTTATAATTTAGCTATTGAAAAATAGCAGATCTACAAGTTCGTAGGTCTGCTATTTTTTTTAAATCGTGAAAATATTTATTTCAGAAAACTGGGGGATTTAGAAGTTTTTTTTTTATTTTAATTTTGAGGTCAGGCCTAAATGGGTTAAATTACACTCGGGTATCAGATAGGTAATCTGTATCAATCAATTCGACCGATACGCTAGTTTATGGGTATCAGTATCGGGGAAGGAAAAAGTGTTATCGGACACTACGGTACATCTCTACTAGCCCGTCATGGTGACAGTAAGTTGTGTGTGTGTCGCTCACAGGGCTGAGAGACCACCGTCCAGCTATGGATCCATGAAGAGTGACGAGGAGTCGGTGATAGAATTCACTGAGAACGACCAGTTGGCTCTTCCTGCGATAACCAGCCAGGCCATCACAGGGTCAGTTACACTATGATTATCATTATGATGATTTAAATGCAGGTTCCTCTACTCATCACAGGGTCAGTTACACTATGATTATCATTATGATGATTTAAATACAGGTTCCTCTACTCATCACAGGGTCAGTTACACTATGATTATCATTATGATGATTTAAATTCAAGTTCCTCTACATCACAGGGTCAGTTACACTATGATTATCATTATGATGATTTAAATTCAAGTTCCTCTACATCACAGGGTCAGTTACACTATGATTATCATTATGATGATTTAAATACAGGTTCCTCTACTCATCACAGGGTCAGTTACACTATGATTATCATTATGATGATTTAAATACAGGTTCCTCTACATCACAGGGTCAGTTACACTATGATTATCATTATGATGATTTAAATACAGGTTCCTCTACTCATCACAGGGTCAGTTACACTATGATTATCATTATGATGATTTAAATACAGGTTCCTCTACATCACAGGGTCAGTTACACTATGATTATCATTATGATGATTTAAATACAGGTTCCTCTACATCACAGGGTCAGTTACACTATGATTATTTAATATTTATCATTTGACAGCAAAATAAGCAGATCTATGCAATGCGTTGTGACTGTGAGCCTGTACGTATATCTGCTATTTCTTACTGTTGTACTATGAAGGATACAGGGTTTAAAGTAGTTTAAAATACCAAAGCTATAGATTTCCTTATAATGGCCCTGTCCCACAGATAATGTGGTTATTAGTCAGTGTTTGTCCATATAGAATTAATACTGGCATAATCATCACGTTTTAAATATAAAATAAAACTTTGTCTTTGGTTTGTTGTGTCCTCCAGGGTGAGGTTGAACTGCGTTGACTATCCGGAGACTATCTTTACTCAAACTACGCAGCAGACCAAACCTCCAGGAGCCGATGTCTTCGATACCAGGTAAAGAATGTAGTCAAGGGGCACTTGTGTGTCGCAGTGGTATAGTGCCTGCTCAGTGCCCACCACTGCAGAGGTTGTGGGTTCGAATCCAACGTGTTGCCTACGGCTTTGTCGAGCGTCTAGAGTAGACGAATACAATTGGCGTTAGGGGAGGGAAGCCAGGCAGGATGGGGGAAGTTTGTCACTGCATGTACGTACCAGTACTCATACAGGCAGGGGCGTCAGCTGTCAGCAGGGAGTGTTGGTCAGGAGGACCATCTCTGTGTCGTGGGAATCGCTCAAGAACTGAAGCTTACAGTCATTCGTCAAAGGACCTCTGACCTTTAGGTCTCCCAATGAGTCAATTATATGATTTTCTCGCTCTATCCACTCTTGACGTAAAAAAAAAAGTGCTGTCAAAGATTTTCGTGGCCTGGTTAACCACTCCCCCTTGAAATCACATTCCCATTCATTGGTGTGGAGTCTGGACCCTGCTAATGCATGCATACTCCATCGCCACTAATATGAGTGGCACAGTTGAGTTGCTTTAACCAAATCGTCCCTAGCTATTTTGTAACTGTCTTTGTGTATGGACTATTTCTGTATATATTATAGGCATGTCTTGTGGTTATATATGGTGCATATATTTATGAGTGTCTTGAATAATATTTGACTGATTCTGACACATACCAGGTGATCGTCAATTTCAACCCTAAATTAGGGCGGAGCAAGTCCCAGGTTGCTCCACTCACAAACTGACATGACTTGACGTACTATATATGCCAGCACTTAGGGCTGATTCATACTCATATTTTACCGCTGTTTCGGCACTGTAGTGCCGAAATGATTTCGGCTCGTCAGAAATGTTCAGTAGCACCGAAGAGCTGACTTTAGAACGGTAGCTTTTAACGTGTGTGTGTGTGTGTGTGCTCGGCTGCTCGCTCTAATGTCCTGTCTCGCTGTAGCGCACGTAGACTACACTAACGCTATTCCTGTGTGTGGCGTCCACGCAGAGAGAGAGAGAGAGAGGCGTCCTGTGTCGGTCTCGTGCTTGTATCACGGCATCCTGCACGTGCAAGATGAATTGGAATAAAAAACAAGTGATGTAGCCTGTATCGGGTCTGGATCGCATCTTGGTGAACTCTTGCAGTGTGTGATGCCTAGTCGGCGATCAATCGTTTAGTGTGAAAGCCTCAAAGATATAATGACAGTCGATTTAAAAAAAAGACTCCTGTAGTGTGAAATACATAACAATCTGATGACTCGCCGACAACTTTAAAACATAAATGTTTTGAACACCACTGATATAGCAACATAGGATTTTCAGAAAAATGTTTTAGAAGACATTTGTAGAATTGACCTCAGGTCTTAATTGGTTAAAAACTCAAATAGCAGATATATACAAGCTTGCAGCGTGGCATGAAGTGCTGTGATATATATAATAGCCCAAAACAACTCTATGGGTTTGATGGGTTAAATCACACCTATACCTCCTCCCCTCCAGGTGCTTTGATGACTTGGAGGAACTGGAGGAAGTGGACGAACCGGAGGATATGGAAGACTATGACGTACCGGACTCTCCAGAACCGCCACCGCCGGTGGAACCGGATGGACCCCAGATGGAAGAGGAGTCCAGCCAGCCCGGGAGGCTGCACCCGGAGCTGTGCATGCCCTACTTATTCAAGGTGAGTGAATGCCCCCCAACAACACACCACACCACCGCTCCGACCTCTGCATTGTGTTGGAGAGTGTGGGCGAATATCTGTTGTATAGTATAGGGCTGGATCTCAAATCTCACCGAAAATAGACAAATCTACAAGCTCACAACATGGTGAGCTTGTAGATCGGCTCTTTTGGTCATGTCGTGAATTCAATAGGCTCGGTATCCGGAACCAGAGAAACCAGATTTCATCACATTTGGAACAGTTTGCTGAACCGGTTTAACACGCTGTCAGAGCTGGTATGTGGACTTCACGTCTACTATACTGTAGTACCCAAGTCCAATACTTTGGCACTACGTGGTTTCCGACGGCCAGGGAGGATGTTCAGACGTGTGTAGAAGAACTGAACGTTCCCATTCAGTTGGTATTAAATCATATTTATTCAAAAGTGCTATACTTCAGTCTAGAAATTAAATACAATAAAATAAACAAACGACCAATTAATGCAACAGTGTGCCTCTGCCTGTCGGCAACACCTGTGCCTAATCAGGGACAGGGCTAAATACCCTCTGTAACCATGGCAACCATGGTCCTGACCATGCCCCATTGTGACATCATCAATTAACATGGCCAAAGTCAATATCGTTGAGATAGAAGACTATAAAAGTGTATTCCATTAAGTTAACCATTTTGCCTCGAGTTCATATGAACCCTTTCTCTGTTTGTTTTTTTTTACCTTAAGATCACGACACTATCCGTTGATCACTGGAAGAAGCAAAAAATATATATCCATGCTGAGCGTTCCATACCAATTTAGTGGATTTACACGCCATGCGGTGCCATTAAAAAAAACGGAAATGAAAATTCCGCTGGCTTATGCTGTCGGGGATTTTTAGAATCGTAATATCTCTGATTCTTCTTTTTGGCTCAAAACAAGCTTAATTTGCGCCTCATTTCTATAAACAATATGATCCCTGGTTACAAAATGTATCTTTTGGGTGAATTAAATAACAATCGCGGCACACTTCCTGGGTCTCGATTTCCAAGTCAAATGGCTTTCAAACTCAGGCCCTTTTTGAAACTAGGTCCTCGCCACTCGCCCTACACACTTCCACTCGGTTTGAGTATAGATATATAAATAATGGAGACGGCACCAGGATTCCCCTCCCATCCAGTGCCATCTCTATTATTTATATATCTATGCTCAAACCAAGTGGAAGTGTAGGGTGAGTGGCAAGGAGCTAGTTTAAAAAAGGGGGTAAGAGTCCCGCTGTACTAAATGGCTAGTACCATTTTGAGACACCAGGTGGGGGTGTTAAGTTTCCACCATGACTGCATTCTCTCCTCTCTCGCCCCCTGCAGACCATGCAGACGGCGTTGGCGGAGCTGTCTCCTCAGCAGCTTAAGTCGTTCGTGAATAACACCATCAGTGCGAGCCGAGAGGTGGCTGACGTTCTGGACGTGGTGGACCGCATGATCGAAGACAGAGGTCAGAAAACACACCCTTAGTTGGATTAGAGTTCTCAGTCGCCACAGCAACTGATTTCAGTATTTTATTGAATCCTGTCAATGATGTCATTGGACCAAAAATAGCCAATGTACAAGCTCACAACGCATTGTAGATTTGATATTTTCAGTTTTTTAAGATGAAACTGAAAGAGCAATAGAATAGATTAATAAAGGGTAGGGATGGAACTCGAAGCGTTCCATCCCCCATCCAAAAAGCTCATAACGAGCATATTGAATACCCGGTATCAAAAAGCTTTTGGCACAAGTAGTGTCTTCAAATGTAGTGTTTTATAGACCGTATGGAAGGCACGCTGAAACAACAGCAACACGCTCATAGTAGGAGGTTGTGCTCCAGCCTCCAGGAGCTCCCGCAGTCGCAGCCGAAAAAGGCAAGCCGAACACATGCTTGTTTGTAGGATAAATATGACATGAAGTTGCTTGTTTGTAGGGGTAAATATGACATGAAGTTGCTTGTTTGTAGGGTTAAATATGTATTATGACTAGACCTGTACGTGCCCGTCGACTAATCTGTAACGAGTGGTGGCTTTTTTCCCCCACACAGAAACAGGAAGTACACAGAAATAGCTACAGCAGAAATCTCTGTATCCACAAGACTATGGGCAAATTGCATCATAACATTGCTGCTGGCACATTTATACTAAAAGTTATTGTGGGTGTCCTGCCCCTTTAATGATGATCTGTCGTTGTAATTTCAGGGCACGAGGAGGCCGTGGGCAAAACCGTTGAAACTTTGGAATACATGAAGCTGGACAAGCAGGCCAAGGACTTGTTAAGAAAATGCATCAAATGTAAACAAACACAGAACAGCCACATAGCGTTGTATCCCCTTTTCTCCCCAATTAGCCCTTCGCTAAGTCTCTCCCCAACCCATCCTTGTCCAATAGGCATGTTGTGTCTTTTACACATCATTTTTCATCAGTGTTGATTTTCACAGAACATTTTGATTTAAAGTTTTAGTTATATTTTAGTCATCTGAAATGCTTTAGTTTTTGTCGACTAAGTATAACATTTTATTTGACTAAATGTACAGTTGATTTAGTTGACAGAAATATTTTGGCGGGCCATGATGACTTAGTTCTACTGGATCTCTGCTCCACCAGTCCCTCCCTAACGATAACATTAGTCTAGTTTATATTTGTTGATGTAATTGTCAATATATTTAGTCTTAGTATTAGTCGACTCATCATAGCTTTCCATTTAGTTTCTGTCAGTGAAAAAAGATAGTCGTCATAGTTTTATTTGACACAATTAACACTGCCGTCCATCTTGTATCTTCCAACCCCCGGGCAGCCCGCACGCGCTGCAGGCTGCGGAACGACGTGACGCGCATGTTCAAGATCATCCGCGAGGGTGTCCCCCAGGCCGGCAAGCAGGAGTTCCTGAAGGAGATCTACGTGGAGGCCGCTCTCTCCACCCAGGTTACTAGAACTTTGCATTTTGAACTGCTTAAAACCACACCAAAGGCTCGCCATGCAACTCCTTGCAACCAAACGGTTGTGAGGAGTTGCATGGCGACCCATTGGTGTGGTTTGGGCTAGGGATGTCCCGATCACGTTTTTCTTTGTGCTCCTGATCCGATTCCGATCATTTGATTTTGAGACATACCGATATGCGATATATTTATATTTTTATATAACACTTATTCCATATCACAATAGCAAATATCCTAATGTATGTAGTCTGTTGTGTATAATAATATTGAAAGGAAAAATGTGACTATACTTATATTAGAAAGACTGTCATTGTGTTTATTACATTTTTTCTATGAAAGCATGGAATCATAGCAAAATAATGATGTATTTGTTAATTATAGTGAATACAGCTCTACAGCTTATAGAACTGAAGTCAAGTTAAAACTCTTAAAGAGTATCTCTCTCATCCAGAGAGTACTACAGACACCTATGCCATCATGCATAGCGGGGGTTGTATTTCCTTCGTTTTCATTCAGGTGTCTTTCACGCCTCTGAGTGAGACTAGTCTTTGTTTGATGCTCTCTGACCAGAAGGAAAACAACTCGCCTAAACGCAACAGTTTTCTCCCCAATTCCGATCTTTTGAAAATCATGTGATCGTAGCCGATTTCCGATCTCCCGATCCGATCAGTACAACCCTAGTTTGGGCCATTTAGTTGAACCAGATGAATCACTTGGTTCGACTTGGGTCGACGTGGGTCGAAGCGGACATATCACACCGCTGGGACGCTAAAACCGTCTCGTCCCGTCTCGACCCTTTGGTGTGGTTTGGGCTTAAAACTCATATTGCCACTTCATTTGCCACTCATGTTATGCACACCTCTATACAGGGGACAGTGGTGATGAGCGAGGTATTATAAGCTTGTAGTTGTAGATTGGCTATTTCCACAATGTTTGCCTCTTTCTAGCGTAATATTTGGCATTAAAAAGGTCTTA
Organism: Protomyctophum bolini; assembly: GCF_963924005.1. Classification (NCBI taxonomy): domain Eukaryota; kingdom Metazoa; phylum Chordata; class Actinopteri; order Myctophiformes; family Myctophidae; genus Protomyctophum; species Protomyctophum bolini. Next base: position 15,190,398 of record NC_137870.1, read on the forward strand.
AAAAGTAATGACATTTTAACTTCAGATATATGTAGACAGACACCCTGTATACACTTACATACAGTATATACTTTGTTGGTTGGTTTACTGTTGAGTGAGAAAACAATGTTGCACATTAATCTGATCATCTGGGGGTCCCGACCGCCAGTTTGGGAACCACTGCTATAATCCATGGTATTAACTAACAACCCTGTTCTTCACGGCAGGGCCACGGCGGCATTGACCCCTGGCACGAGTACCGAGCGTACCCGGGCCATCCCCCTCTCCCGCTGCCCCCTGTTTACACCCTCATCACGGTCAACAACCTGTTTCGCCAGAAGAACAAAAAGGGCCAGCCGGTGCGAGTGGCGACCACCACCGGCCTCCCAGGGTCCGGAAAGACCGTGCTCACCAGGAAGTTCATGCTGGATTGGGCGGACGAGAAGGCCAACAGGGTATGTCATGTTTTGCATTATTTTGTATTGTACTGTTAACCCATTAAAGGAGAATTCCATGCTAAAAGGCTTTCTTACCTTTATTTGTAGTTGTTACGTCCCCACCAAAGAGGTCCAGGTGTTATTTGTAGTTGTTACGTCCCCACCAAAGAGGTCCAGGTGTTATTTGTAGTTGTTACGTCCCCACCAAAGAGGTCCAGGTGTTATTTGTAGTTGTTACGTCCCCACCAAAGAGGTCCAGGTGTTATTTGTAGTTGTTACGTCCCCACCAAAGAGGTTCAGGTGTTATTTTGTGCAAGACCTCCTTATTGGCTATTTCCCCTCCCATAAGCCCTGAATGAATTTAATTTAATTGAATGGGGTGTTGTGCTAATTCGCTTTCAATCCAGGAGATTTTGCACAAGAGCCTTAATGCGGCTTTATGGAAACACACCTAGTGTCATTGACAAAACATGTTTCCTTCCTCTTCCGCCCCTCAAAAGGACTTCCAGTTTGTCATCCCGCTGTCCTTCAGACTGCTGCAGCGGATGCGCGACAAAGAGGACATGTCCTTCATGGCCGTTCTGTTGTGGGACCTGAGACTCTTCAAAAACCTCGACTGCCTGATGGAGCCCGACTGTAAATTCCTCATCATAATGGACGGTTTTGATGAGTGGAAGCAGCCCATTGACTGGAATGTACGTGTCTTTGCACGCACACACACACACACACACACACACACACACACACACACACACACACACACACATTATTATTTGCATGCTCCCAAACTCGTTCCGAGCTTCTAGATTCGGCAGTTCTCACAATTTTTGAGAATTTGACCCATTTAGACCTTGAAAGCATTACCGGTATGTTATTATATCTTTTCTCCAAACACAGACATTACTCAAAATTATGAATGACAAGGTTCTTTATTATTTGTCTCCCGAGGAAGAAATTTGTCTTAGACAAAGGGCTCACAGCCCTTATGTCCATGTCGCCACAGTGCAGCGCCAAATACATCTTTCTTGCATCAAAGAAAAATAAAAACAGAGGAGGGGGGATGCGGGGGAGGGAGGCAGAGTTGGGGTGGGGGTTACACAGAGTTCCACCCTGACAAAATCGCCAGGGTGGTTTGTATATTTTTGGAACACAGTTCTTATATGACGCAATTTTAGATTTCTCTATGGGATTTTCAAGAGAAAAAAAGAACGTAGTGGGAGTGAAGTCAGGTCTTGCGTACTCTTATGTTTCGCTGCGTTGGTTTGGGTTCATGCGGTCAATGATTTCAGTAATGACGAGGGCCTCTCTTTGTATCCCTGTGTCCAGGACAGTCGAAAGGTCACCAACATCAACGAGATGGCTCATCTTGACACCGTGGTGGTGAACCTGCTCAGAGGCACCCTGCTGCCCCACGCCCGTCTCTGGATCCTGGGGAGGAGAGCCGCTCTCTCACAGCTACCGCCCAACCTCGTAGACCTGGAGACGGAGATCCAGGGATTCAGGTATGTCTGTGTGTCTGTCAACATACACATGTGGCACGTGCACGGCTTGTGTCACATGACACAGTCTTGACTCTTTAGTCCATGACTAGACCAGTGATTCTCAAAATGTTGTACACTGTCAGGAGTTAAATTAGCACTTGCAATTTTACAGTATAGATTGGGTTAGAAATGATTAACTATGAGGTACCGTGGCCTAATGCAAAGCAAGCCGGGGGGTGGGGGTGTCCTGGAAATCTATATCGATTTGGGGTGCTCTGAGTCCGAACATATTTAAGAGCATAATCCTCCAATAATGAGACGGACGACAATTCAGATTTTAAAGTATGAGAGATTTAAAAGTATTCGAATATAGTGATTACAAACTACAAAAGAAAGAAAATATTATTATTATTATTATTTTTGTCACTCAATGATTTACGGTAACAGTTAACAGTAGCACAATTTGAAGTCTGTGTATTTGACTAGGGTTTGACTGGATTGCTGAATTCCTACAATGCCCATAATGCTTTAGTGCACTTCCCCTAAGGGGGGGGGGGGGGCTGCATGGAGGTGTGACTTTGTAGTCCAGGAAGGAAGTGAGACTACATTTTCATGACAGGTTTTTGGTCATACCCTTGGGGCCTTGCATGGTTTCCTCCACCATCGGTGTGTGAATGTAATGCACAATCTATGTAAAGTGCTTTGGATAAAAGTGCTATAATTGCACCATTTATTTGTAGTGGTTCCCAACTGGGCCATGAGAATATTGCAAGTGGGCCCCCAAATAATTGGCAAAACACACATTTTTATGATTGATGATGTACAGGTATGTGGATTTTTCTCAGTGTTGAATTCAGTTGACTATGTGATGTTCCTCCGTTCTCCCACAGCCCTGAAAACACTGAACAGTTCCTGAGGCAGAAGTTTAGGAGAAACCTTGAATTGCGGGACCAGGTCCTCCCCCACTACAAGCGCTGTGCTTCCCTCGTCAAGTTCTGTCGGCTTCCCATCAACTCCTGGATCGTCTATACTCTGATGGACTCGCGCTACCAGTATCTGCACTATGGCAAGTTCGCCCCCAAGCTGTCGGAGTTCACCGCCAACTACATGATCTTTGAGCACAACAACTACCTGCAGTCCCACCTCAGACAACAGTCCAACCAAATAGTAAGTATTTTCAAAAAGAAAAATAAACCTTCTCAGGAAGGGACTGCACACTAGATGATGATGCAGTAAGTTGTCCGTTTCCCTTTTTGAAGTCTATGCCTGCTAACTAGACTTGCACCTCCCACGTTTTTTTTTGTGTATGTGCAGGAGTCCCCTTTTTTGTCTCATATATATATATATATATATATATATATATATATATATATGTATACAGTATAAAATAAATAACGGTAGTGCATCACACACACCGGGACCTCAGTTCAAAACATTTATTTCATTTTCGAACAGGGACAAACGTTTCGGCTATCCAGCCTTCATCAGTGTGATATATACAGTATATATACTGTAAAACATCATTTATTTCAGGGGTTCTCAATGCTTTTGATATGTGGCCACTAATCCCCATTAGATACAATCCAATCTCTGGGAGAATACACTTGATGAAATCTTAACTCTTGAGAGTGTACAAATGGGACCAAATTGGTTCCATTTGTACACCCTGAAGAGTTTGTAAGGGTCCTTATGGTCCCATTCGTACACTGAGTTACACACCTGGAAAGGTCCATTTGGTTCCAAAAAGATTGAACAAGCTTGTACATCTGCTATTTTTTTGAACATTTCTTTTTAAATCGTGAGAGAAGTGGTTTAGTAAGGAGAGTTTGTGTAAATGGCTCTCCTTTTGGTCCCAGACATGGAGAGAGGAGGACCGCGTGTTCCTGAAGAAGTTGGGCAAGCTGGCCTTGAAGCTGCAGGATAAGAACGCCTGGCTGTTTTCTGAGGAGGACATCAAGGAGGCCGGGCTGGACGTGAAGATGGTGACCACCTACTGTGGCCTGTGCACAGAGGTCAGCAAGGAGCAGCGCCAGGGCCGCAAGAAGTACTGCTTTGTACACCTCATCCTTCAGGTACTAGAGCAGTGGCTTTCAACACCATTTGAGGAGATTTAGACTCTCAGAACCAAAACTGAAGAATATGTCCACATTTCCATGCTGTATTGAGGTTGGTCATTTTTACACTATCAAGAGTTGAAGATCTATAATTTGATTACCAATTAGCCCTTCGCTAAGTTCCTCCCAAACCCGTCCTTGTCCAATAGGCACGTTAGCAGCGAGGAGACAGGGCAAGCTGTCCTTCTCCCCCATAGAGGGGATGTTAAATGACAGGATTTCTCCATATAAATAATCGATAATTTCAGTAGCACTAGCAAGAGCATCAAAATGTCTTCTAAATCTAGTCAACTAGGCCTGCAGTAAGCTATGCACTGGACAAAGTTGCATGACATTATTAAGTTATGATCACACCTTAACCCATTAACTCATCTACTTTAAATGGTGTGTATTTGCTTTAACCAAAACATATCACTTTGCACTACACTTTTTTTATTAGGGCCTTCAAATACAGTACTTTTCTAACAGACAGAAGACATATTGAAGAAACTGTTAGTGTGTGTACTGTTACTTTAAAAGCGTAATTTGTACGCCATTGTATGACAGTGTCACACACCAAAAATACAAGCTTGCACCGTGTCTGCTTGCACTGCATTGTGAGCTTGTACCGGTAGATGTGCTTTTTTCAATAGACGGATCGCGCCGCACATTGAATATGTCACGCTAGGCGACACTAGTCATTCAGTTTACCAAATGGACTATTATCAATTGGATTATTAATATTGTCAACAGAGACTTGCTACCATGCTGGGCTGCAAGTGTCACATACGTTGTGTAAAAGAGGACGGTTAGTATATTACACACAGGAAAGTGTTTCTTGTGTCCTAATCATCATCAATATAAGCTCTGGTTGCAAAAGGGGTGAAGTGGTCCTTTAACTGGTTGGCTGTATGTGGAACAGTATGAACATAGGTTTAAAATTACAATACCTAAACAACATAACTTCACAATTATATAAGAAACGCTAGTGTGTGGGACTCTCTTCATAGATTGGGACAACAAATGTTCAGTCGTGAGATTAGTTTTTGCTTTTAAAAAGTGTATGACATTATATACGTTATTGTTTATAACATATAGGTCTGCATGGTTCACAAAGTGAGGTCCTGAGACCCTCCGAGTTCCTTGAGGAGGGACCCTTATAGAGGCCCATTTGGTTGGTTTGAGAACCACACATAGGTACCTTTTTGGTCCCCACATATTTGTATGTCCCTTGTTTAAAGTGATCTGTTGCGGTTGTCTTTTAAAGGAGTATATGGCGGTCCTGTGGGTGTTCCTGACCTTCTGGTTGGATGGGAAGAACCTGCTGGTGCACCATCGTCTGAGTCTGTGGCCCCAGTCCAAGATGTTCGCCTCCAAGAACGAGGACAAAGTCGAGGAAAAGTCGCTTCTGCCGCTGATCGAGAGCGCCGTCACCAAGTACCTCGGCAGCCCGCCGGGCCGCTATGACATGATGATGCGGCACTTCTGCGGCATCTCCCACGCCAAACACATCAACATGATGACGGGACGCTTCTGCCCCAACCGCAACCCCGTCATGAAGGGCCAGGAGGACGCGGCCAAACTGCTGGAGCAGAAGATCCTGAGCCACCCGGACAGGGCGGCCGTACTAAGGGTGTGCATTAGCGAATTGACCGAGGTGGAATACTGAGGGAGGAGACGCACAACACTATGCCAAAGTCTATGCAAAGACGCAAATCGACGTGAGTTTGCACCGGGCGAAGACACACCAAAACGTGGCCTCTTCCTCTTCTTCGCTCAAGTTCAAATATTCGTATCACAACATCCAATCGGTGCCTTTTTTTAGATGGAGTAAATGTTTATCGATTTTTTTTTTACACGCCAAAAACGAGACCACTTAACCGGAGACGTGTGTACTGTAGGCATGCACTCCACAGCTGGGCTGGAGCGCCTGCTGGTCGAGTCCAACCGGAGCTATCACCAAACACCAGTCTGGGACTTCAACCCATAAAGACCTGAGGCCTTCTAAACAAGTAGTTATTTAAAGATTAAAAAAATAATAAATGGCAGCTCGCAGCGTGGCACAAAGTGACGCGATGTGAGCTTGTATATCTGCTTTTTGGAATAGCCAACGCTAAAATCTAAAATGACACCTATGCCATCCTGGTTTTAATGGGTTAAACATCATGTAACATAGCAGCGATGATGGTGGTGATATAGGACATGGTTGATGGCAACACGAAAAGGGCTTCTATTTGTAACTGAGTGGACACATACAGTATAACCAAGTGGACCAATGTGAACACACCTATTCCCAAACCTCACCAATGCAACTCCTTGCAACAAAACAGTTTTAAGGCTGTGTCACAACAATGCAACTCCTTGCAACAAAACAGTTTTAAGGCTGTGTCACAACAATGCAACTCCTTGCAACAAAACAGTTTTAAGGCTGTGTCACAACAATGCAACTCCTTGCAACAAAACAGTTTTAAGGCTGTGTCACAACAATGCAACTCCTTGCAACAAAACAGTTTTAAGGCTGTGTCACACCAATGCAACTCCTTGCAACAAAACAGTTTTAAGGCTGTGTCACACCAATGCAACTCCTTGCAACTGGAATACTGATAATGGTTTCATGCAACTACACACTACTGTACTCGCAACTGTTTGGTTGCAAGGAGTTGCATGACGAATCATTGGTGCGGTTTGGGCCGTGATATCTTTTTGTTATCCTTTGTTTTATACAGTGCATAACAAATAGCCAATCTACTAAGCTTAAAATGTGTTGCCATCGCGACGCATTGTGAGCTTGGTGCAAGCTTTGACGAGTATTGTGTGTGTGTGTGTGAATGGCTAGCATTTCACAAAAAAATTACACGCACACGGATATGTGCCTGTACTGACATCATAATGCATGGTACTTACTTTATTGCCGCCTTTTACTGTTATTTTATCACAAATTAATCGATAATGATCGCCAGTTTCTTCACTTATGACAAATGATAGTGTGTGCTGGCGTTTAGGTCTTAAATTGAACCTTTCAGTCAGACGCCTTCCTTTGTTTCTGATCTAATGTGAAATATCATGATAGCTTTATATAACCTTCCAACAACAAACATTCCACAACAACTGTCTTGCAGCTGGGGGGGTGGACCCTTTCGATGCTGATTCCAATTCTACTGATATGTACACTAAACAGCATTGTGCCTGGCAGGGACAAGATGAAGCCATTTCATTAATTTATAATGGAACCCATCACTACTACCTTTAGTGATTTATTTATTTTAAAAACAAGAAGTTGATATTGTATTGAACGTGTAGTATGTGATGTGATCACTGATCAGGCCATTACAGTGTTGGAATGTAAAGGATGACACAAATGTTGGCATGAACTGAGATAAAGAGACAGTAAAACATTGACTGTAATAATGCCATACAATGCATGTCTTGCTGTTTATATCGCCGTCCTCATCTTCCTCCTCTCCTTTGGGTGCTACAATAATGGCAAAATGTACAAATTGTAACTCCACTTAAAGTGGTTTTATGCTGTGTATAAGAAATACAATTTGGAGTTTTCTGACGTTCTTCAACATCCATGTGACGTTTACGTGTGTAAAAAAGAAAAGTGAATGTAGTGAAAGGGGTCTGTAGTTGAACTGTTGGGAGATAAATTATGCAATGCCACATACAACATATCGCTGCTGCCGGGCAGTAACCTCTTGGCTCCATAACTTTGAATTTGAAAATCCTGAAAAGTAACAGTTTTGGACATAATGAGGTTTCCTACTAAATGGTCCATTCGTACATTCTCAATTAGATTGGTTTTCCCTGAGAAAGCAAAGTGGAGTCTGTGGCCTAATTCATGTCATAGACAGTGCTAGGTCCTTGAACGGACAATCACTGGCTTCCAGTATATTAGCTTGCATTTCGTTGCTGTCTTGTATGTAAATAAAAACAAAAGCTGTTCTATATGTACACAACGCTTCATATAAAATGTGTTGTGTGCTTATGAAAATAGCATAAAAAGTTTAAATATGTTTGAGATACAAGGTTTCTGCCTTACGGCAAAGATTTGTTTTGAGACACTGCAGGCCCATTGCTTCTCAAAAAGGAATCTGCTTGAGCAGTCATGGCAAGAATCTGTGTGAGGATGTTGATCGATTGTGTTTCCGTTGACTTTAGTCTTACACCCAGCAAGAGCAGTTCTGTTTGCTATAATTTATAAACTATCAAGGTCATGGAACAATACGAAGATGCAATATTGTTATACATGTATTTAATGTTTATGAGTTAGTATGACACAATGTTTACGTGTGGAAGATCGTGCATGTGTGACTTTGAACTTTATGGCATTTCTCTGTCTAGACAAATAAGAAGGTGTGTGTGTGTGGGGGGGGGGGGGGGGGGGGTTCCATGTTTTATACAGTAAAACATAATATAGCATAATGGTAAGACTCCATGAACCACTGTTCTTGATCAGGGAATTGAATAATTTAATTGAAATGTGATCTATGCTAAAGATCTAAGTTAAAGTTGCAATCCAGAACTTATTTTAATGAAACAGTTATTGTAACCAGTGGTAGACTGGTTACACTCAAATTATTATTTTTGTAGATGTCTGTCTGTAAGTGTTTGAGGGTGAGAGGTATCCAAATTGTAATGAAATGAATGGGACAGCACTGGGACACCCACTTTCATGTCCATCTCTGCTTGGCCTATTACATTTTTAATTTTAGTGTTTAAACTTTTTTTTTTAATTAATTTTTATAAATACGTACTTCACCACTTTCCTGTGTGATTATAAATTCATAACTCATTTGCATACTTAAGTTAAATGGCACAGCCCTAAAGCCCTCGTATACATGAACGTGCAGTCGTGCACCTACAGTATGTCAGTAAGGGAGTGGATTGGAATTGGCCCTTGGCAACAGGCTGGGGCAGAGGTGGACAGTGAGTGGTTCCAGGTTGTCTATGGTGCTGCTCTGTGGGTCTACACTATAGCAACTTTCACTATAGAGTAATATTTATGATGCATCTATACTTTGTATAGATACAGGGGTTGAGTATTTTGTCCACCATACTGCATGCAAGTAAACTAATAGAACCCTGTTGTTCTGTTGTATCATCTTTCAGAGAAGAACAACAGAACATTCCAACATTCTGGTTACACTGCTGTCAGTGTCCTGTTTATCACATCACATGTAGAACTTTAGCACTTTCCTTTATAGCTATATAAAACATACACCGGTCCATCTTACAGTCGGTAAAGAAAATTATACTTTTCAGCACATTGTGTCTATACATTAGATATTGATTGATGTGTTGGTTTGTTTTGTTCCAGGCAGCATGTGTGCACGTGCGTGCGTGCGTGTGTGTGTGTGTGTGTGTGTGTGTGTGTGTGTGTGTGTGTGTGTGTGTGTGTGTGTGTGTGTCAGGCGGGAGGTTTTAGCGTCATGGCGGCTGCGTGGACGGTGAACGCCGCGATACTGATCTGCCTCTTCACTTCCTGCCAGGCCTGCTCCTGATTGGCTGAGTTCTGGATGTCAAACAGCGCGTCGTAGATCCCTGGGAAGGATTCCCCCGCATACTTATTATGACTGCTCGGAGCGAAGATCACATGTCTGCAACAGAGAGGAGATGCTGGAGGTACTTCTGTGCATACACCGAGTGCCGCACTATAAGCTTGTAGATCTGCCATTTCATTTTGAAAAGAAAGATTTCTTCAAATCTTTGAAAATATATATCTTATTAACGCAAACATTTGTAACTCATTGCTTCTAGGGGCCCTGGAACAAAATATTTTGAGATGGGGGTCGGCGGCCAAATACATAATGTTGGGGGTCTTTGACATGAAAACGTTTGAGCACCACTGATACAGAAAACTGTTAGGAATTAGAACGATCAGATCTTAAGGGTTAAAACGTTTTTTTTATGTTGGCTGTTCAAAAATTGCAGATCTACAAGGTCACAGAGGTACTTGTGATAGCCACAAGTATATAGAATTAGAGAAATATACATTGCGAGGAGTTCAGCTACAATAATGAAAAATATTCAGGTTGATGGTCAGGGTTAGACATTTAGAGTTTAGGTTCAGTGGTTAGAGTTATGTCTGATTTATAATTAGTCCAGTTCAACTTAACTTGAGTAAACTAAAGACCTGGAGGTGTGATCAATGCCATTTGGCTATTCTGAGTGGCCAAAGAGCATTGATCACGCCTCCAGGTCTTTAGTTTACTCAAGATAGGTAATAAGACCTGGTACTTAAGACACGCAAAATACAGCCCACAGTGTCATTAGTTGTGAGCTTGTAGATATGCTATTTTCAGTGTTACGGTATGGGTTGCGTGCGTGCGTGTATGTGTGTGTGTTTGTGGGTGGGTATTTTATGCATGCATAAAACACGTGCATGCATTTATGTACTGTATGTATGTTTAACTTACCTGTAGAAAGGTCTTCCAGGTAGGCCCAGGGGATCAATGAAAGCTCTCTCCAGGTACATGAGCTGATCATTCACCACACGCACCTGCAGGGGACTGACACACACACACACACACACACACACACACAGAGACAGACAGAGAGACACACACACACACACACACACACACAGACGTAATTACCAGTTGCCGAGGTCAAATGAAAAGGATTCATGCAAACATTGACACATGGACAGTCACTCACTCTGTTGTGTCAACACTCTTCAGACGTTCATGGAAGTCCTGGGCTGCAGACGTAAAGTTCTCCACCGCAGAAAACAGTGAATCTAGACAAAGTGAACCAGTAAAACTCCAGTCACTTCCTGACTGCCACACCCTCTCGTGTAATACCCACAACAAATCAATCAATCAATCAATCAATCATGCTCACCAAACGTCACATGATATGTGTTCATCTCTGCAGGATGCTTCTCAGCCAGCCGGGCGATGCTCTGGGCGTACTTTGTCAGCGAGACAGCGTATTGGCTGGCGTCCAGGGGGAGGAGCCGGGAGTTGGCCAATGAGAAGACGAGCGCTCCCCTCACCTGAGCCACGGCTCGAAGCCTCCTGAAGGTGGGGTCATAAAAGTTGTGCACGAGCTCGAAGGTCTCGTACACGGTGTGGTACACCGGGTAGCTGCTGTAGCGCTCTGTTTTCTGACAACACAACAACACACACAGGATACAGTGAGAGTTAGACATTTACACCGGGTAGCTGCTGTAGCGCTCTGTTTTCTGACAACACAACAACACACACAGGACACAGTGAGAGTTAGACATTTACATTTGCACTTATGTATTGCTTTTTAGCCCCATTTCTCCCCAATTTAGTAGTTAATTCCTCCCCACACACATTTGTGTGTTGTCGTCACAGCTGTTATATTCTACTGACTCGCCTGCCAGTGACTGAGGAGCCCCCACCGAGAGGACCTAGAGCGGTTCATATCAAAGAGTTGGATTGGGTTAAGTCACTGCGACGCACTAGCGTCATGTCCAGGGCGTGTACTTGTACATCAAGCTGCCTCATGCTATATAAGCAGGAGATCTCCTAACTAACTATGGCTAGTTTTACACAGGTTAGGTTTAGGCATAGTTTTATAGTTTTATTGATGCGGTTTACACTGTATTGTACAGTGAGTGTGATCTAAACATTAAGCTGAGGGTCTTTCACCTTGTTCTTGGTGTACCTGGCCCTGCCAGCAGCGATGCCCAGACGGATGAAGTAGGCCTCAAAGTCACTGCCTGAACCCAGTTTACTGATCCTACACAATGCAGAGGAGAGAGAGAGAGAGAGAGAGAGAGAGAGAGAGAGGGAGTCATTTGGATTCCATAGTAATAGTATATCCAACATGTTTTTCTCTTGCTAATACTTGTGTATTAGCCAATCAGCGTGGGCCTAACCTGGGGGCATCACGATCACCGGTCCAGTTGTCCCGTTTATGCCAACTGTCATACAGAGAAACGCCTTCCTCTCCCTCCTCTGGACTGGATATCTGAGAGAGAGAGAGAGAGAGAGAGAGAAGAAAGTGAAAGAAGAGAGGCATTATTATTAGACAAAAGAGTAGGCTACAGAAAGGTTAGGGTAAAATGAGGGAAGAATTAACATCACAACGAGAGAAAAATGTTTTAACCACTTGAACCACAGCTTCCGTATTCTGGGAGGGAACATTCGCCAAAAAAAGTAGATCTATGAATAAATGTTAATTTATCCATCTGTAACTCCCATAGTGTCCATTTGGTTACGTTTGTAGCCAGAGTTAAACGAACACTCGTGATTTGACAGCGTGTTATGACATTTTTGATTGATTGATTGATTTAATTAATTATTTATTAACAGGGGTTGTTTCCATTGTGGTCCTGTGTACTCAATTCATTAGTAAGACATAATACAGTACATGTACAGTACAATACATTCACCTGTTTGGTGATGTCATAGACCAGGGTGTGTAGAGATGGAGTGCAATCTACCCTCAGCGTGTACATGCCTGTAACACGCACACACACACACACACACACACACACACACACACACACCAACACCATGAATCATTCAGAATTTGTTCCGTTCGATTTAGAATGCTTATCTACACTTCAAACACTTCACACATGCACTCGCCCTCTATGGCAGAGTCTGCGTTGATGTAGGCCACAGCACGCTCCTGTAGCATCTTGGCATTGTCCTGTTGAGGAGAGAGAGAGCGAGAGACATAACATGTTTATAGCTTCCTGTGTTTGCATGTATTTCATTTCCCCTGTAGTAACACTGATTCTCAGCGTCGGTTCCGGAGATACCACATGTATACGTTTACAAGTCTATAACTCTTGGAAACACTCAGAGTTTCATTTACACTGAGGATTGAACAGTGTAGCTTAACCTGTACACTCTCAGTTACAGACCCTCGTAGTACCCAAAACCGGGGGGGGGGGGGGGGGGGGTGTCCTCCACGCGCGCCCTCGTGGGGGACACTTCAGGCATTTAGCAGACGCTCTTAATCCAGAGCGATTTACAAACCCATAATGAAGGGAGAAGAGTTTGGGTGAGTACCTCAGCCCATTCTGTCGACCCGAGCAGGCCAAACTCCTCTGCATCCCAGCTAGCAAATACTATCGTCCTCCTGGGCCTCCACCCTACACAAACACGTCAAATAGGAGAGAATAATACCTGGAATATCGTTAATAGCGACAGGCAGGCAAAATAGCAAAATTGCCTGCGTGTCGCTAAATAAAGTTTGGAGCATCTTAAAGTTATTTGCGAGCCCCTGCTTTATTTTTAAGGACTTGTAGTCTGACACACACACACACACACACACACACACACACACACACATGCACACACACCTGTACTCAGCAGTTTCCCGGCGCTCCTCACAGTCTCATGGACCACAGCAGCTCCAGACATGGGGTCGATGCCTCCGAACACCCAGGCGTCCCGGTGCCCTCCCAGGATCACATAGCGGTCTGCATGCACACACCACACCAACCACCAGGGAGGGACACGTCTTCAGTCATATAGAAACCTCTTATGTCCTTATATGTTCTAAACGGTTGTGTGCGTGTGTATTTTACTATTTGTGCGTTTCTTAAATTAACACCCTATAGCCTACTACAGCGTCACACAAAAGCATAAAAAGTAGCAGATCCTCAAGCTCAAAACGCGTTTTTTTATTTGAATCCTGAAACGTAAAGGGGGGGGGGGGGGGGGGGCGATCTGCTACTTTTGCCATTTTCTATTTTAATTCTGAAAGTAACAGTTTTGGACATACAGTGTGACCTTCCCCCCCCCCCCCCCCCCCGACAGAATATGTTATTTTTCATCATAAAGCCAGATCACGTCCAGTTCTATGACCAGTGACCAGTGGTTGGCTTCTTTGAGTGCGTGCGTGCGTCATACATATTTTGATAATCTTTTCTCCTTTTGTTTAAGATAAAGGAAAGACATTTGTTAAAGTTGTACTCAATGTTTTATTGTTATTTTCACCTGGTTCCAGAGCACCTCTGATCCGACCAATGACGTTATAGATCCTGGTCACCTGGTTGTTGGTGTGGATGTTCATACGCACCTTCCTGTGATGGACACAAACACCTGCAACTTCATTCAGAATTGACCTGGTCTAGCTCATGCCTATAGAATTCCCTACACTTTCCGTGCTACCCCTATATTCCACAATGTGGCGCCAGTGCCAAAGAAATCCGCGCTATGAGCTTATAAGACGGGTCACTTCTGCCTGGAGGAAGTGATAGCCGTCCATAGTTGAGTCAGATTCTCATTCCAGGTGATGCATCGCCGCGGATAATGGTCTCAAAGATGGCAGTTTGTCTCATTTTGAGGAGAAAAAGGACTATTTAGCATGCACGTAGTCGTGTCGGATCCGTGTGGAGGCTGTCTAACGTGAGTAAAAGCAAAAATATATATATTATATATAGGGCCTATATAAAATTTCTTTTAATATGTATATATATATATATATATATATATATATATATATATATTCTTTTTAATTACCGGATTAAATTATTTTTACGTTCTGGCACAGGCGGAATAAAACGGAATTCCACGTTCCAAGAAACGGATGCCCAGTATACAACATTGTTTTCCCTTGTATGTTCCTAAATCATTTAGCTGGTGACTCAGACGCCCCCATGGACCTCCACGTTGAGAAGCAGTGTTGCAGAGTGACTTACTGGGCCTTGAAGTCCTCGGAGAAGCCTGGACCAATCCTGTAAGAGATGTTCAGGGCGCCTTTCCATCCGTTGGGTGGGTTTGCTCCCCCCATGTTCCTATTGGACAGAAAGTGATACAGACAGATGAGAGCATGTTTTCGCTCCTGTCTTTCCGTTCGAGTAATATATATATATATATATATATATATATATATATATATATATATATATATATATATAGCTGGTCCAGTAGGGTTTGGGTAGGGTGTCACCATCGCTGGCTAAATAAAAGTATAAATGGCAGATTTATACCATATGTCCTGTATTTATACTGTATGTCCTCCACAGCTAAATAAAATATACTATTGTGTTTACTTCAGCAGATGAACGGCGTCATGGTAGCCAATGGGATGCACCGGAATCTTGGGAAGGCCCACCCCCTCCTCGAGGCTGGATCTGAATGTGTACTCTACAAGAGAGGAGAGTTACACGTACGTACATGCACACACACACACACACACACACACACACACACACACACACCCACCTTTGGCAGGGTAGCCAGGTGTGAGAGGGTCTCCGGCTCCATTCAGGTTTAGGACGTTGCCTCGCTGGGCCGCGCCCCCTGGCAGGTTCCAACCATCTGGGTACAGCTGCACGCATGCACGCACAGACACACACACACACACACACACACACACACACACACACACACACACGCACACGCACACACACACACACACAGGTGACGATAACAGTCTTACAATCACAACAATCATGTGAGTTTCATTTTGTGTGTGTGAGAGTGTGAGTGTGTGCGCTCGCGCGTGTGTGTGTGTTTTGTACCTGCACACCAGTAGCGCAATAATCTGCAGGGTCTGAGAACATGATGATTCCTTTAGCTCCAGCTAGCATAGCATTCTTTACCTGAGAGAGAGAGAGAGAGACAGAGAGAGAGAGAGCGACAGACAGACAGACAGACAGACATGGTTGTGCTCAAAATGTGTACAGTATACAGCTAAACCTCAGCACAGGCATACTGTTGTCATGTAAAGGTGCCTGAGATTCATAAAGATATTCTACCAGAGCCAAACCCAAACCCGGCCTAAACCATTGCCTGTAGTGTAGTATCTCGTACCTTGTTACCTCTGAATATCCTCCCATATCTGACGATCACAATCTTCCCGGTGACATTGATGCCCATGGTCCTCTCTAGCAGGAAGAAGTCCTCCGTACGCCCATAGTTGACATAAACCAAATCGCCCTGGTGGAGACGGGAAGGGACAAGGGACATTATTTCATACAGAATCCCTATATGAGGTGGTAGGCATAAGCTCGTACGCATGCATGCGTGTACTCTTGACACGTACGAGCGTATACCTCCAAATGGACAAGACCTCATGCCCCCCTGTGATCTACCCCCTACCCAACGGTGGCACAGACAGACCCCCTGACTCAACTCCTTTAGATAGGAGGTTTCTGTACTCATTATCATGTGCAGTGTTAGTGTTCAAATGAAAAAAGGCTAGCACATGCCCATCACCGCAATTAGTTAAACACAGTGCTGGATCCAGAAAAATGGCATAGAGGCCAAAGCATTTCCGGGGGTCCCCAGCTAAAAACTTAGAGAAACCCCTGACCATATGCGTCCATCTTGTGTTAATGCAACTAGTCGCAATTTGCAATTGACAGCCCATGCATTCAAACAGAAAAGTCCTATCTGATTGAATTAAACGACAGCAAACTCACAAACATTGCAGCTGTACAAAAAGCTGGAATTAACTTCTTTCAATTGCAAAGTGTTTGTTTGACTTTCTCTCAATAAATTCCTTGCAGGTGATTATTAGTGTTGGATTCATATAGTTTTCGTCAGTGAAAAAAGGTAATCGATGAACATTTTTCGTTAGTCAACAAAGTTAACACTAGTGTGTGTAGTACCTCTGGCTGTCCCTGGGCGGAGAAGGCGCTGTATGGAGGGACGATGTCGTCAGACACATGTTCGTATCCCTCTGGGACTGGCTCTGCCAACGACGTGTTGAACACCTGACATGAGAGGAGAGAGAGGACGTGATGTAGCAGCCTCTTGTTAAATTCCTCTGGAAGTCTGCCTGCTATGGGGCAGAAACCTTGTACCGGTATCTCCATTTCAACTTTTTGTGTTTATTTTCGTAAACCAATGCCCTGCATCGTCATATAAGAATGTTGCGCTACAACATTCCAAAGTTTCAGAAACCCTGCCATTGACACTTGAGTGAAACATCAGTTAATTGTCCAAGCATTGTCACGGACAAAGAGAGGGATTTGATTCCTGATCTTTTCAGGAAAAGAGGCGCTGGACCCAAAAATTATCAAATTAACTCGTCCTTGGCAATCAATGTTATTATAGGAACTGCATGCTGTGAGAGAGAGAGAGAGAGAGAGAGAGAGAGAGAGAGAGGGGCCCGGAAGAGAGCTTAAATTACTTTACCCAGTGCACCTGGGAGATGATGTAGTTGGATGGTATCTACCTCATTGCCCAGTGGGCCTACCTCTACCATGGAGATGTACAGTATAGGATGATATACCTCATCATTGGTCTACCAGGGAGATGTACAGTAGTTGGATCATGATATCTACCTCATTTCCCAGTGTGTCTACCATGATGTAGTTGGGATGGTAATGGTATCTACCTCATTGCCCAGTGGGTCTACCATGATGTAGTCGGGGGATGGTATCTACCTCATTTCCCAGTGGGTCTACCATGATGTAGTTGGGGGATGGTATCTACCTCATTTCCCAGTGTGTCTACCATGATGTAGTTGGGATGGTAATGGTATCTACCTCATTGCCCAGTGGGTCTACCATGATGTAGTTGGGAAGGTATCTACCTCATTTCCCAGTGTGTCTACCATGATGTAGTTGGGATGGTATCTACCTCATTGCCCAGTGGGTCTACCAGGGAGATGTAATTGGGACGGGACTTGTTGGGATAGGACAGCAGCACGTCGTAGGGAACCATCTCCACTGAGTCCAGTCCAAACTGGAGCCACTCCTCCTTGATCTGCTCGGCATAGAGACGGTTCTGCTTGGTGCCGGCCAGGTGAGGCAGACGGGTGAACGTCCTGGAGAGAAGGGGGGGAGGGGGAGTCAGTTTCAGCTCTCAGCCAGCTGCTGACTGCTCAGAGGGTTAAGTGTGTTGCTCGGGAGACACTTCGACACGAGCGAAAAGAAGAAAGAAGAAACAGGGTGGTTAGTGGAAAAGTAAAGGTTTGCACTTCTCTCGTGTTGGAAACACTGGCATGTCAGTGAAACCTGCAGTGTCCAATGTATCCATTAGTAGCTCAGAGAAGCAGGCCTTTATTCCACTTATAAGTGGTCCTTAAAATGAGTCATAAATATGACTCATCTAAGCCTCAACATTATACTAAGGGGCTCTTTGACACATCATCCCAGAGTCCTTTGTATAAACATGAATTACGTACGGTGGTTATGCTTAAGTGGTGGATTTAAAACAGCCCGGGCGTTATTCCATTGTCACTTATAGCACAGATGCCAACTTACACTTGGTCCTCGTAATAGGATGCAAAGAGCCTATAAGAGTTTTGATGTTCCCAAAACCAACTCTCAAAAGTGACAACCCAACTTGAGTGTGCAGCAAACAAAAGACAAGTACTATATCCTATCCTTATTAAAACTGCAATGTTATATACAGAGTAGACAACACAATGTCAGTGTTCTAACTTGTAGGTCTGCTTTTTTCTGTAAATATATTTAATGTACTGTATAGCGAAACCAGGCAGTGGGAGAAAGTATAGACACCTGGGGGACTCTGGTCAACTTAGTATAGCTTTTAAACATTTTCACTTGTAAACCTTTTAACCTTTTTTGCATTTACACCAAATCTCTTGACGTAGGCAAAATAGCCAGTCTACAAGCTCACTGTAAAAGATGGACGGAGTCCTCTTTAAGCAATATGAACGTGTGTTTATTAACAAGAAAGGTTGGTGATACAAAAGGTACGGTGGTTACGTCTCTGTCTGTCTGCCTCTGTATGTAGAAAGAACGGTCATCTTGTCTGTCTGCTTCGCGCCTGTCCTATACCGTAGTACCAGCTCTACTGCGCAGTGCTGCGCAGGTACAATTGTGCAGTCACAATGTTACCGTATATGACACTCACAACTTTAGCTCATAGATTAAGGCCCGGCCCTACCTGGGCCCTCATCAAACCCTGTACACTCAAGATACTGCCCCCGCTGCCACGCTTAGATATATATGGAGCTGACCTGTTCTGACCTGACCTGCTGACCTCTTCCATATGTTGATCTGACCTCATCAAACCCTGTACAGTCAAGACACGCTCCATATATGGCCATTACAGAATTAATTCCATATTAGGATGCGTGCCCATGGTCGCTTCTCGCCCTCAGGCGGTAATGACAATCTGAAACCAACTTTAAATATATTTTTTAATTGGATTGGCTGTTTATTGGGATAAACAGCCAATCCTACAGAGTACAGACATTTGTATTACTATTGTGACCGTAGGTCGGGTCGCGGTTTACTATATTATGAAAACCTGCATTGCATAAGGCACTAAGGGCTGATTTCACCCAACCGCTCAGTGCGTCTGTCACAAGAGTGGCTTGATGACTACGGTTTTCAGGGTCTGTGGGAAGCAGCCTTGTTCAGAGATGCGTTTAATTTGAATGTACAGCACATGTTCACACGTGTGTTTATCTATGGGCCACATGGCTCAGGAGAGGTTGTTTCCCAAGGCTTCTGTACTCACAGGACATGTGGGATCTTCCTGAAGGTAAAATACACAAAGCATAATGTTGTAGCACCACCTGTAGCATGTACTGTACGTACGTCGTACGGTAGATCATTGACACTCATTGACCTGAATCTAACTATATCAATAAAGTTCTGCTCAGCCTACGTTTATTTTACCTTCAGGAAGATCCTGAACATGCCATGTGCATTCAAATCATGATGCATTGCATATATTTTATGTAGAACAACTTTTGATTACTTCTGACGTAGCTTCCCTATCTGGGGCAGTTAAGTTCTTTTTACACTAGGCTACTGTACTGAGTACAGTAGTGCAGCAGGCGCGCAGAGAGGGGGGGACGAGGTGGATCGACCCCTTGTTCTTCACAGAATAGCGATGCTGGTAGTTAAAAAGGTTTTAAGATGAATTTATAAGCGGTGACATCATACAAACCGGGTGCAAGAGGCAAAGACGTACCTGAGATGTCTTTTGATCATGTGTGGTTGCATCTCATCCAGGAACTGTCTCAGGTAGTGGGTGGAGGCGCCATCGTCGTTGTCAGTGTGTGACCGTGTTGGTCTGGAGAACCAGCCTACATCACACAGTCAGTACAGGAAGTCAGTGGTGATGACTGTTATGTTATGAGTTGTCCATGTACATTTAAGTCTGTGTACTTAAACTTGAGATACAGTGTACTTGATATGTATTGTGTACTGCCTGTACTGTATCATACTTTATAGATAGGCTACGAGAGATGTCTCTCCGAGAGCCTTGCTGCATTAGACACGATACTTTGTCTCATATCTTATTGTCACGTCATTATGATCCAACACTATATATGTTCCTATTCGTGTAATACACTTTGTGAACACAATGACAACCAGCCTACATCACAGTCAGTACAGGAAGTCAGTGGTGATGACCAATGACAACCAGCCTACATCACAGTCAGTACAGGAAGTCAGTGGTGATGACCAATGACAACCAGCCTACATCACACAGTCAGTACAGGAAGTCAGTGGTGATGACCAATGACAACCAGCCTACATCACACAGTACAGGAAGTACTGTTTTATACTTTCCTCAATAACCCAGGCGTAGTGTAGTACAGTACAGTACAGTACAGTACAGTACAGTACAGTACAGTACAGTACAGTACAGTACAGTACAGTACAGTACAGTACAGTATGTATGAAGTCTAAGTCATGATACAGAAATTGAGCTGACATGCATACCACAGCTGAACACGCACGCACGCACGCGCACACACACACACACACACACACACACACACACACACACACACACACACACACACACACACACACACACACACACACACACACGCACAGACAGTAAACCCTAACAAACAGACAGTACACACTACACAGGCACTGAGACATGTGACACCATCACTGGGACTAATGGATTTGTCTGGTTTTATTTCTGTAGATATCGTCTCTGTCTGGTGGAAAAACTTAACCTCACACAAACTGTTACATTTGGAAATAAGAGGTTTCTGCCCGACAACAGCGATATGACTTTCTGCTACTCTGGTGGTGTAGTCACTGTTCAGACTATTATCTGTAATGAACATTACATCAACATAACATTTGAATGAAATTGAATATTTTCAGGTTACTCAGAATCAGTGGTTCTCAAACCTTTTCATGTCAAGCCATTGGAGCCTAAATTGAAAGGATTTCGTACCAGAGGCTCCCGTAAGAGAGAAGTTGTGTTAGAAATGTAAAAGAAATATTCAAAATGTGTCCAAAACGATTAAAATTGATTTCCAAAAGGGCAGATCTACAAGCACGTCACATTGAGACGCGTTTTCAAAAAGCCAAGAACCCCTGCGGGAAGTTCAGACCCTAATTTGAGAACTACACGAATAGCTGATTGGTAGAATGCATGAGCTTGGTGAGATGATTCCATGCCCTAAGTCATATGTTCTCTCAGCTCTATGTCCCTCAGTGCTATGTCCCTCAGTGCTATGTCCCTCAGTGCTATGTCCCCTCAGCCTTATGTCCTCTCAGCTCTATGTCCCTCAGACCTATGTCCCTCAGTGCTATGTCCCTCAAACCTATGTCCCTCAGTGCTATGTCCCCTCAGCCATATGTCCTCTCAGTGCTATGTCCCTCAGTGCTATGTCCCCTCAGCCTTATGTCCTCTCAGCTCTATGTCCCTCAGACCTATGTCCCTCAGTGCTATGTCCCTCAAACCTATGTCCCTCAGTGCTATGTCCCCTCAGCCATATGTCCTCTCAGTGCTATGTCCCCTCAGCCTTATGTCCTCTCAGCTCTATGTCCCTCAGACCTATGTCCCTCAGTGCTATGTCCCTCAGCGCTATGTCCCTCAGTGCTATGTCCCCTCAGCCTTATGTCCTCTCAGCGCTATGTCCCCTCAGCCTTATGTCCTCTCAGCGCTATGTCCCTCAGTGCTATGTCCCTCAGTGCTATGTCCCCTCAGCCTTATGTCCTCTCAGTGCTATGTCCCTCAGTGCTACAGTATGTCCCCTCAGCCTTATGTCCTCTCAGCCTTATGTCCTCTCAGCGCTATGTCCCTCAGCGCTATGTCCCCTCAGCCATTTGTCCCCTCAAATGTAACGAAGTGGTCCTCCGTTACTGATATTTGGCTATTTATGCTTATTTTGCACACATCATTTATGTGTATCAGTGTTTGATTTAAGTATTTATATTTGCACAGCATATGTACTTTAGTCAGTTGTATTTGCACACAAAGGAAAAGTCATGAGTTGAACTGGTTTATTGAAAGTATTATGAACATGAAAATGTGTCAGGGCAATAAGTACAATACAATACAAAGGTAATATGAGACTGTGTTATGGGTACTTGAATACTTACTGCTTCTGTTCTGTCTGTTCCAGTGTGTTCGGGCAAAAGAGTCCCCAGACTACCAGAGCACCATATATTGGTCTGGACTGAACCACAGTGAAATGGCCAGGGGGTGTTTGAGTTATGCATTGGAGCTGCTAATGATAATGGGATATGTGGTTTATCTTGCAATATAGTGGGCATAATTGATATTTACTTATCAGTGTAGTGATATAGATTTATAGGCTCATGTGATGTGGGTTATGTGGGGTTCAGAAGTGTTTCATGTTTAACCAGTAATATGGTAGAGTCTGCACTGATTGTTTCAGCTCCCTATAAAAGGCTGCCAGGAAGCACACACCCAATGTTAGATTCAGTGAGAGGGCATGGTATAGCGGCACACCAACATGCCCTATTTGTTTGCTGCGTGTGTCATGCCACAAACCTTCTTTTGGGAATAAACCACGGTGTGGCTGCATTTGACCTCCTGACGCCGCTTATCGGGACAACACCACAGCTCCAACATGCCCTCTCACTGAATAAACCAGTTCAACTCATGACTTTTCCTTTGTGTGCAAATACAACTGACTACAGTACATATGCTGTGCAAATATAAATACTTAAATCAAACACTGGTACAATATGTGTGCAAAATAAGCATAAATGTGCCAAATATCAGTAACGGAGGACCACTTTGTTACAGGCCCCCACTCCCCAACCTAAACCTAACCCCAGCCCCAAACTGAGGGAACACATAGGTTTACAACACCTTAAACCCTATTGACCGGGGTCCTCCAGGGGTCAATGCTATAGGCTCCCCTCCCTTTTTCCCCATCTCTACACACCAATCTCTTCGCAGAAAAAAGCAGATCTACAAGCTCGCACCACAATACGTTTTATGATGACATGCCCAGGAGTTAGAGACAAATGTCAAATGTTGTGTTTCTTGTTTAGGATGGATGGTGAATGAAGCATGCTGATCACCTGTACTTGCACAGAAACATTACACAGTTTAAAACATTTGCTACTTGAAGCATTTGAATGTCATCTGCATGGTGAGTTTGTACAACCGTTAAAAAGTACCACAGTAACTCAGCCCCCAAGTTGACTCTATAGTGTCATGACAGCTTACCTATGATGAACCCCACCAGGAAGAGCGCGGCCGTCACCACAGTCCACCAGATCCACCGGATTAACCTGCTCTCCTTTCGCATTTTTGAAGCCTTCCACTACATAGCCCTGTGCCTTCACACTGGAGTCTGCAGTGTTGCACACTTGCAGGGACAGGGAGGAATTTGTGTAAGTAGTCCAGTGAGTGTGCGGCCAGAGAGAGAGAGAGAGAGAGAGAGAGAGAGAGAGAGAGAGAGAGAGAGAGAGAGAGAGAGAGAGAGAGAGAGAGAGAGAGAGAGAGAGAGAGAGAGAGAGAGAGAGAGACACAGAGTGGGGGAGGGTAAAAGATAAGGGTGGAGTAGAAATAGGAAGAGAAAAGGGAGTGAGAGAATAGTTTGGAGAGGGAGTCAAAAGCAGGAGCGGGTCATTACTAGTGGCTTGTTGTTTACCAACAGTCCGGAGTAACTTGACCACTGAAGTGCTGACTCTGTGTTTAGCAGGAACAATAATAACAGACTTGTTTTAATCACATGAAATGTAGTGATGTATCACTCTGCCATGGCTGCTATTCTTAATAGCCTCATTTTATTGATTTTTGTCTAAACCATGCATGATATCTGTCAGTATCTGCTGAGGGGCCAAGTCTTTGGACTTTTTATGTTTTCTTTAAGCGTGCTCCTGTGACGTCATGTGGAAGCCAAATCTATGGACTTAAGTCGATGGACTTTTTCTGTATGCTTTTGTGTGCCCCCCATACATGACATCATGTTTGTGCGTGCCTACAAGGCACCCCTCATTTCACACAAGTGTGATTTTTGAGGGGCGCTATAGGGCCGCCAGAACAATGACATACCGGTCAATTAGGCTTTACATTTTAAACAATGTTAAGTGGCATGTTGGGGAGCAAGACACTTGAATCCACCAAGCTCTCCTCATAACCCTCTGAGCAGCCATCAGCTGAGTGAAGCTGGGACTAACAAAGGCCTCTCCTACGGCTTGCAGAGGACGTGTCCAGCATGTATATTAGCTCTCTGTGGAGACGCAGGGAACAACAGGTTTGTCTCTGTCAGGTGGAAACCTCATACAGTCCAAAACTGTTACTTTCCAGGATTCATACTCTAAAGTAGCAAAAGTAGCTGATCTACAAGCTCTACCAATATGGAGATAAGAGGTTTCTGCCCGACAGAAATGTTATTATCTTTGAACGTTCAATTATGTAAAGCACTAATAAGCTCTCAGTTCCCCATTCTCATCGAGTTTCACGATAAAACTTTGTGATTAAGTTAGGATCTAATTAATATGTAGACATTGAAGGTGAATTTGACAAGCCTGTAGATTTGAGAATTGCACAAAGAGCTATTGATGTTTTATGGAATTAATTATGACCACACATACACAATTTGCTTTTGGTGTTAAACTGTGGTTAAATATCGTATAGAAGTCATCATCTCTGTATGGGTTTGATAAGTCCCGTAGGTATAAACGCCCTGTAGTCAGTATAACCATTGCTTCATTTCAAGTCACTGGACAACGTTAATTATGGTGCTAAATGCTGTTGGGAAACTTTGGTGTAGAGCAGTAGTTCTCAAAAAATGTTGTGGACCCATCAGAAAATGATTTAGATATTTTTCAATAAATGTTCAAAAATAGCAGATATATTTTTGAATAGCCAACAGCCGGGTACGGCTGCACTAATAACTTTGGGGCAGGCCCGTCTAGAGTTTTAATGGACACTGTCCATTCAACTTATATCTGTCCATAAAAAATAAAAGTGAGGAAACCCACCAATATCCCAGAGATGAAGCTGTTCTGTACAGAGGAATGGACTCTGATGTGTACGACTGGTCAGCAGTTACTGGAAATGTTTACACAGAAATACAGTTAAAAAACCTCCATGCACAACTGTATTTAGAAGAAGGCTAGGAATCCTTTCCTTAAAGGAAGGGGTTATTGAATATCATGCATTAAAAGTTCAATAAGAAGAACTACCGAATACAAAATGGGGACCAGCAGTGCAATAAAGACATCTCTGTAACTCCGAGAGTGCACACATTGAACCATTGGCTTATATTTTGTGCACTCTTTAAGTTTTTTTTTTTTTTTTTAACTTTGTTTATTGGTTTTTTTCACAGAAGCATTATTTAAATACTGAGTTTGACAAATAATAAATGGTGGCATTGACAGCTTCTCTTAAATAAACCCCACAATGATGACATAAAAGAGTAAACACATTGAATTTTCACCCCAAAGAAAAAGGACAACAAAAAACAAGACAAACAAACCTTAAATACAACATCAGTAAAAGTCGAAAAAATAAAAGGCAGACAAAAACAGACAAAACAGTACACAACATCCTATCAACAATCATAGGTACATGATACATCCATAATCCAATTGCACTCTCTAAGTTAAATTAACACTGGCGATTCAACCAGAATTGTGTTCAATTCTATAGAAGGATGGTCATGTCTCTACAGTATACCAATTAGTCCTAATAATGCCCATGTTTTCTCCAGTTTAAGTTAATTTAGGGCACTGTATTGCTATTAATAGCCACACGTATTTTCCCACACCCTCTAGTCTGTAACACACAGGCACTGGTTGTGCTGGACCCCTCGTGGCCCAGAGGACAGCTGCACGGGTGAGGACAGAGGATGGGGTCTTTCTTTCATGCAGTGGGCTAGAGCGTGAAGCACCGAGCAGGCAGGGCCCATACAGGGGGAGATCCCTCCTGGCCTGGTGCTGGAATGTGTGGATTCATGCATGGGGGCAGAGAGAGCCACCCTAGTGGTGGGTGATAAGCCGGTAACTATATTTACTTGAGTACTGTACTAGTACTACTAGTAATAATAATAATAATATCTGGGACTTATATAGCACTTTTCTTGATACCCAAAGACGCTTTACATGAAAACTAGTAAAACCAATAAAACAGTACATGTAACAAGTTAAAAACACATCAGCTAGGGAATGTTATTCTGAACAGGTGGGGTTTCAGTGCAGTTTTGAAGGTGGGGAGGGAGGGGGCATCTCGGATGTGTTTGGGGAGAGCATTCCAGAGGGTAGGGGCGGCCACAGAGAAGGCCCTGTCGCCCCAGGTTTTGAGCCTGATCATGGGGATCACAAGGAGGCCATACAGTATAATACCAGTAAGACGCCTAAGGGTTCTCAAGGGCGAGGTCACGTGCACACATCCGCCTGGGTGACAGCAGACTACTAGGCGAGCGCTGGCCCTGTCAGATCAACATATGGAATGAATTCTGTGCTGGCCATATATGGAGCGTATCTTGAGTGTACAGGGTTTGATGAGGGCCCAGGTAGGGAGGTAGAGCCGTGGGCCTTCATTTTCGGGCCTGCAGCTGCACTAATAACTTTGGGGCAGGCCCGTGACGGCCGTCACGGGCCTGGAAGGAAGGATGGATGGGGAAGGATTAACATGGAATGTCAGAACAGGTCAGCTCCAAAGGTTTGAGGTTTGAGGTCAGATGTAGAGTTGCTGGCCAATATCAAGGATCTCCATATGGCTTAATATTGATGACATCACGTGATGCCTATAGTAGAATAGAATGAAATGGTTACCTGAATCATAATCAAATTGAATTGAGAGGAGCTGAGGACAGTGGCAATGCGCACACCTATACAAATATTGTGCTTTTGACCCCGCTACATTTCTAGGAAGGGGAAAGAGAATATTATGAATTAACTACTTATATTATAATTATTATAAACTATGTATGAATAAATTGTAATTTTGTTTGAGTATGTTAATACAATATGACTTATATCATTGGGGTGGTTATTTGGTCTCCCTTCTCTTCTATTGAGACATTTAGGTGTCATGTCTCACCTAGAAGGATCAAATTTTGACCTGATGTTCAGGCTTCAATTGATCCCCTGATCAAGCAGGCACTTTTTTTCTCAATGGAAAAAAGGTCAGCACTTGAGCAGGAAACCGAGTTCAAATCTGGGGTAGCCTGGAAGAGGAAAGTTACGTGCTGTTGCCTATATTCTTTTGACGTCTTTTTCTCCTATGGCTTTAGTTGCAGAGATCGTCTTTTGACGTCTTTTTTTCCTATGGCTTTAGTCGCAGAGATTGTCTTTTTTAATACATATTGATTACGTTTCCCAACTCTGTTCTGCACGTGTCTGTATCACTCTGGTTGCCTTGCGATGAAATAAACAGAAGTGAAAATTCTGCTGGCTTATGATGTCTATTGGGAACGGATTTCTTTGAATCCTAGGCCTATATCTCTGATTATTTTTCCAGGCTGTGTTTTGATTTGTAGCCTATTTCTATAAACGCTATAATATGATCATATGATATGATATGATATGATATATGATATGATATGATATGATATGATATGATATGATATGATATGATATGATATATGATATGATGTGATGTGATATGATATGATACGATACGATATGATATGATATGATATGATATGATATGATATGATATATGATATGATATGATATGATATGATATGATATGATATGATATGATATGATATGATATGATATATGATATGATATGATATGATATGATATGATGTGATATGATATGATATGATATGATATGATATATATATGATATATGATATGATATGATATGATATGATATGATATGATATGATATGATATGATATGATATGATATGATATGATATGATGTGATGTGATGTGATGTGATGTGATGTGATATGATATGATATATATATGATATATGATATGATATGATATATATATGATATATATGATATATGATATGATGTGATATGATATGATATGATGATATAAAGTATTATAAACCCTGACTCTCAGGGTGCTGATATTGTTGCATGTTGGCTCACTCAACTACACCAGTGGGTCTCATATGGTTTCTTGAAGAGGTTCCAAATGGCCCTTTACGGGTGTGTAAGTAACGGATCAATTTGTACACTCTTAAGAGTTTTCGGGGGTCCTTGAAATTAAATGGTTTGAGAACCACTTTGCTACACTAAAATGGAACAGAGCCTTCATTAGAATCATTGGTAACACCTGGCTGTGACAGAAGTAAGGAAGAGGCCCAAAGGTTCATTCATCTCTCCTCGTGTAAGTGTAATGACTAATGACACAGCTGAGCTGATGCCAGACATACTGATCTGACAACTGCTTCAGTGACACAAGTGATATGGTCCTGTCCTGGACTAGTCATATCCCAGAAGCCATACCAACGATAACGAGGAAAGCTCAGATGGGTGTGTTAGCAATTATGTTGTTAGAATACTTTGTGTGTGTGACGCTAGATGGCGCTGACAGTCTTCATCAAGACAACAAGTTGGGTCTACTAAAGTTATACAACAATGCCTGACTATTGTGTTCAACTAAATTAAAACTACCGTATATTTCGGCCTCTAAGTGAATAAGTGATATAGGCCTACCCATTTTTTAAATAAAAAGTAATTGTTAAAATAATCAAGAAGCAAATAATATATCACAGGTGTGAAAGGCAAGGCTTCGACCGAAAATACCAGCACGCACACGCACACACACACACACACACACACACACACACACACACACACACACACACACACACACACACAGATTGTTTGAAATAACTGGAGAGAGAGAGAGAGAGAGAGAGAGCGAGCAGCAGTCGGTACGTGCAGAGTGCGGACCAGACTATAGTGCAGTGCAGACTGCAGTCAGTCATAATCCAACATGAAGCACAAAGCAGCAGGAGGAGGACGGTTCTAGCAGGACTGAATGGACAGAATGGCGACATAATAACGGGCTCGCAGTGCGGTGCGGTGCGGGACTGTGGAGGAGAGGAGAGGTTGACATTTTGCGGGACCGTCCGAACGCCGGGGACCTGCGGGGTTTGGACTGGACCCGGAACCGGTCCGGCGGGGAGACACGGCTAGGTCAGATAGGGGGTTAGGGGTGTAAAAAGTTGAGTAAAGTCATCATGGTTGTGTCCCTGCGAAGCTGGCTGGCCAACGAGGGAGGAAAGCACTTGATCCTGGTATGTAGGCTATCATGGACTTTATGGGATAAACTTTAAAATAATATAATTCTGAGGCTTTAGTCAGAGTCAGACTGAGTTAACAGATCCCAGTAAGCTACTTTCTGATTCAAAACATTTCATTAATTCATGACGAATACATTCAACTCAGTGATTGCAGTGAGTAGCCTAGGCTAAAGTTGGAAAGCAGCCTATATTTCTGCAAACCTGTCTCAGAAAGTAGAATAGGGTACTTTTCCCACAAATGTTATGCAGTGCAGTTAAACGGTGTAGGATATAGCCTACAAGGCTATATCTAACCCTATATATTAGCCTATTCTAAAATAATGTAGGCCTACAATGTATTTCCGACCAAATCTGACAATTGAGATGTTCGGAGATAAATTATATTATCACATGAAATGGCTATCTGTGGCCTAATGTGTGTGTGTGTGTGTGTGTGTGTGTGTGTGTGTGTGTGTGTGTTTGCGTGCGTACGTGTAGATGCTGTGGCTGGGAGCCAACACCTGGATGTTCATGAGAACCTTCCTGATGTACTCCACTGGAAAGCAATACTACTACCTCCACAAGATGCTAGGGGTAAGTCCTCACAAATAGACACAGTCAATACAATACTATACTATACTACCTCCACAAGATGCTAGGGGTAAGTCCTCACAAATAGACACAGTCAATACAATACTATACTTCCTCCACAAGATGCTAGGGGTAAGTCCTCACAAATAGACACAGTCAATACAGTACAATACTATACTACCTCCACAAGATGCTAGGGTTAAGTCCTCACAAAATATAAATTTCTCATTTTGTGTAAATCGTGGTCAGTCGTACTGAATACCAGAACGCTCGCCTGAAAACACAGTCGCCTTGGGTGCAATTCCAGCGAAACTATGCCTAAGTGGCTAAACCCAACCTTATTCCCGTAACCTCAGTACAAGAAACTCCCCACCGAGTGGTCGGCAGAAAAAAGATGAGGGCGAGGGTGTTTTGAGGCGAGCATTCCGATTACCGGTTTCAGAATGAGCACCAAGAGACATTCTGTGTAATATTCCTTCTTTTGTCTGCATTTGTGTTCTCCATATTGAGGATGATGACCACAGCAACTGGTGATGCAAACTACAATGTATCCTATTGTTGCTGTTGGGCAGAAACCTCATATGCATATTCTAACTTTTTGCATTTTTTTGCAAATGCTGGTCTACTTAATCATACTACAGTGTCACACAAAAGCATAAAAAGTAGTAGATCCACAAGCTCGAAACATGGCGCGAAGTGACTCATTTTGAGCCTGTAGATCTGCTACTTTTGCTATATTTTAATCTTGACAAGTAACAGTTTTGGACATGTGAGTTTTCTACCTGACAGTGACACTATACGAGTTCTCTCTTCTGATTGGATGAAAGTTAACCTGACTCCGCCAGATGGAAGATGCTTGCTTCACATTTGTTTCACAACTTACTTCCATCTGGGATCTCTGTAGCCCAATCGCTGAAGAAAGCCGTCCCTTGTTACAAGTTACTTGATTTGATGGGACCGTCTGTCTATCACCCTCTGGGCGTGCTAACTCCAACCAATCATATTGACGTGTCTACATGACATATAGCTGTGCCAACAGGAAAGTAAACACTAACACTTTTTAAAAAGCCCTCACTATCGTGTTGGATGTGTAGGTCATGTCTTCGCTTGCTTTCAAGAATAGAAGATGATTTTCCAATTTTAAGGCGCTAGGAAATTCAATTGCAAAAGGTGCTTCTAGATGCCGTCACACCCGGTCTCGCCAAGATGCTGACTGTAGCTGCCGCTTGGTTTGGCACGGGCCGGTTTCAACGCCAATCCCTGCGTGATCCAAGATGAGTATTGTGAACTTGTGAACTCAATACCGCCCAATCTGGCGGAGTCAGGTTAGATGAAAGTAGACACTCAACCTAAAAAAAATATTTTGTGTTTAATAGAGAACTGGAGAGACCCATGTATGTTACTGAAAAAACTATAGCAATGATTGCTATCATAAAAAAAATATATAACATCCATCCCTTTGAAGTGTATAAATCTGTGATCAATTTATCAATTTAATCAGAAGCTGATAAAACATAGTAATGCAGTCAAGCTGTGTCTGTATCAAAGTTAGGTTTGGGGATCCCCAGGGGTCCTTGAGGGGGTTCCAGGGGGTCCCCAGAAAAAGGAGGAAAAGTTTTACCAACTCTATTTTATAATTTGACGAACAATTTTACACACACTCTTATAATGGGGGTTTGCGACCAAATAGACCTAAACATCAATTTGGAGGTCCTTGATATCATTTTTGAGAGGCGCTATAGCCCCTCCAATGGATGTTTGTTTAGAGCCTAATTATAAATAACCCGTCAGCAGCCAAGTCTATGATGTTTGTTTAGGGCAGTTATGATGACATTTTTTGCTAGCCAATCAAGTCTATGGACT
This sequence comes from Protomyctophum bolini, assembly GCF_963924005.1. Lineage (NCBI taxonomy): Eukaryota > Metazoa > Chordata > Actinopteri > Myctophiformes > Myctophidae > Protomyctophum > Protomyctophum bolini. The sequence continues at coordinate 15,222,151 of NC_137870.1, forward strand.
TTAATGTTTGTTTAGGGCAGTAAAAGACAACATAAGATGTAATCTGGCTGATTTAAATACTACACTTGCTGATTTTGTTTTTCAGAACCACTGCAATAAACAGTTGATAAACAACTGTTGATACTTGCAAACCTTTATGACATCCGAACACTTCCAATGCCTTGTATCCTCAGAGCAAAGTAGTGCAGAGGGCATGATTATGGACACAAATACATTATATCATGGTATGTTTTGACGCACATATATCAATATCAATATTTCTATGATGATAGTATTGCGAGGATGGAGAGGAAACACATAATGCATTTTTGCTGAGGTTAGCCAAGTTGCAGGCTGAACATTGCTTTACTGTATCTTTTTGACTTGAGAGAGGGTTATATATCTCACGTACAGATGGACCATCTGTTACATGCATGTTATTAATGACTCCTGAGTTATGACTATAACATCTGAGACAGCCACTGGCCATGGGTGTGTGTGGGAGGAAGACACGGAGACACGCATTCTGTGTCTGGGCAGTCTCGATCATCGGTTCTCATCGGTTCCCCCTTGGGGGTGAACATCCATGAAAAGCTGAAATGGGAGGTACACACAACTGTGGTTGTTGCAAAAGCGCAACAACGCTTATATGGTCTCAGACGCCTGAAGAAGTTCGGCCTGAGCCCTCATATCATAAGGAACTTCTACCGAGGGACGATTGAGAGCCTTCTGACAAGCAGCTTCACCAGCTGGTATGGGAGCTGCACAGACGGGGACCACAAGGCCCTCAGAAGGGTGGTTGAGGGGGTTCTAGGGTGTGTCCCCCAGGGGTCCTTGAGGGGGTTCTAGGTGTGTCCGCCCTATGCTTTTTTGTTTGTATGCAATGTGACACGTTGTGAGCTTGTAGATCAGCTATTTTTCGAATTGTTTTGTTACATTTACGACAAATCTGTTATGAGGCTTTCCTTGGCACAACATCTTTTCAAATGGGGGTCTGCAGCCAAATACATATAAATGAAATGTCCTTAACATGGCGATGTTTGAGAACTCAGTGCTCTCAGTCTAGTTCAGTTCAT
>NC_137870.1:15230705-15240705 GCF_963924005.1 Protomyctophum bolini
AATACTGTCTTTTTTTCTATTTGTTTTCTTTAGGATCCAAGACTCATCATTTTAACAACAGGTGAGGAAAAAATGTGTGTGTGTGTGTGTGTGTGTGTGTGTGTGTGTGTGTGTGTGTGTGTGTGTGTGTGTGTGTGTGTGTGTGTGTGTGTGTGTGTGTGTGTGTGTGTGTGTGTGTGTGTGTGTGTGTGTGTGTGTGTGTGTGTGTGTGTGTGTGTGTGTGTGTGTGTGTGTGTGTGTGCGTGTGCGGTTCTCAAACGCTTTGATTTCAAGGACCTCCTGTTTGATGTTTTAGGGCCACACAGACCCCCATAACTCCTACAGTGTCCAACAAATACGGGTCCATTTGGTTCCACACCTTATACACCTGTTAGGGTCCACTGATCCCCCTCAATGACCCCTGGGGGTCCCCTGGGCCCTGACCCCACTTTGCTCTATGCTATATGTTGTTCTCTGTATGTTTGATTGATTGATTGATTTAATACTTTATTAATTGTTAACATTACAGGTAGTACAGTCAAATGCTATGCTAAAAGGATAACAAAATGGCTCGGGAGGCTTGTTCCCATTGTGGTCTACTGTACTCAATTCATCAGCAATATGTCGTCTCTGATGGGTGGAAACCGGATATGTCTGAAACTGAAAACTTTTCACGATTAAAAAATGGCAAAAGTAGCAGATCTACGAGCTTAAAAAGCTTTGCTTCGTGCTGCGCTCTGAGCTTGTAGATCTGCTACTTTTGATTCTTTTCTGTGGCGCTGCAGTGTGAGCATGAGCACATAGGGCGTTACTTTACACACAGAAAACCCACAAAAAGTTAGAATATGGAGATAAGAGGTTTCTGCCTGACAGCACCGATATAATACTACAGTACATTACATTAAGGTTAAATCTCCAGTAGCTTACTGAGGGGTACAGTATGCTGTACAGTGGAAACACATTTAAAGATGCCTCAGGTTTGGCTTTTGTTTGAATCCACACAGTTAAAATCCTGAGTGTAAATCTAGCTCTGAGCGTGTCCAAATGGAACCAAATGGACCTGAACCCGATGGCCCTCTCTCAGCTCTCTGATCGATTCTTTTATTTTGTTTTAGTCCCAGGGATCACCGGCATCCTATTGGTTCTCATCCTCTTCCTGATGTTCACAGCCTCCTCCCACTGCGTACGGTAGGTCACATGATCACCAGTATCAGTTCTTCCATGGACATACATTACCCATGATGCTCTTCTTGGTTCCCATGATCCTCTTCTTCCCGCTAACATTTAGCTAAAGCTACCTAATGTAAATGGTATGGCTGTGGGAAGGCACATGTCACTTCCTCCAAGCCAAAGGGAGCACAGGGTAGCCAATGAAAATTATGGTGGCATGGTTTGATAATATATATATACAAGATGTCTAAACACATACATTTGCTGAATAGGATTTATTTATGCGTGATTCCCAGGAATTGCCCAGGAATTGTGATGTCCAGTTTTCCACAATCCCAGGAAAGGATTGTGAAAAACTGATTTGGTCCACATTACTGCATCTGCATCGGGAGCCACGCAAATGTTGTGTGAACTGGCGTTTTTTTTAATACTTGCGGACTGGAATGGATTTGGAAATAAAATAATAATAATAAAATAAATAATACTTAACCTGGCATGCTCCCACAACACATGCACCACCCCACAATAACCCAGATATAGCCCACCTGAAGCATGTTCATGCTTTACTTAACTTAACGTAATCAGGTTATGAGCATAATGCATCTATTTAATATTTAATAAGCTACAGTCGAGCAGACAGTAAGTTCAGTCTATTCTCACTGTGTCTTTGTTCATGGTGCTGTCACAGCCTTACTTGTATAAACATGATTATTATCTGTTTTGCAATGAGCTCTCCTGCTGTCATTACACACGTATGGTTGGTGTGATCATTACACACCGCTGTACTGTATATAGCTGTGTATAGCTCATGTAGTTCATTATCATACATTCAAATCAATCTAAAAATAGCAGATCTACAAGCTCTCAACTTGTCTCTTTGCAATGCATTGTGAGCTTGTAGATACCGGTAGTCTATTTTCAAAATACATTTTCATCGACAAAATAACTGTGAATAATTAAAATCTTATATTTAGTAAACTAAAACATTTCAGACTAAAATAAGACCACAACGTTTTATTCAAAAGGAAAGAACACAACACAGCTGCTCCATGTCAGCTCACTCATGTTAAGAGCAGTTTTGTAGCGGGCTTCTAAAAGAAATTAACTGCGGGCGCTCAGAAAACCAGCAGGCACGGCTGGGGGTGGGATTATGAACACAGTCTCGCGCAGGGCTCTAATCCATATCACAAGTCAACATTAGATCATCTCAGATTGCAATCCAACTACTTTTAAGTGTCTGGTTCAGTTTTTTGTGACCCTGGCTTTGTGTGTGTGTGTGTGTGTGTGTGTGTGTGTGTGCGTGTGTGCGTGACTGCGTGTGTGTGTGTGTGCGTGTGTGTGTGTGTGTGTGTGTGTGTGTGTGTGTGTGTGTCGAGCACGCGCAGGTCTATGTGTGTGCTAATAGATGTTTCTTAGAGAGCAAATCCTCCCTGAGTGCCTCACTCACAACTCTGTCATTACCCAGGTCATAGTGGGTCAACAACTCTGTGTGTGTGTGTGTGTGTGCCACAAATATACACCTGTCTCTGCAATATTGTCGGGGAGGTGTCTCTGTCACTCATATTTCATACAGTCTGTTTCTAGTCACTAATTCGGCAGCAGTAACATAGCGTTTTCTCGCAGTCAGTTGATTCTTCATATCCATATGAGTGAAACCGCTGGGTTCTTATATGAGGCGATCTAAGATCCCCCTATGGTGATTATAATACAAATAAAATTGTACACAAATCCGTGGAATAGCGCCCTCTAGCGGTATTGACGTCAGACTTTGGTGCTCTATACCTTAGGTGGGGTTGCCAAAAGGGCCTTTCTGTGTGAACTTAGCATGTTCTCCCTGTGTCTCCTAGAGTCTCCCCCTCACAACTCTGTCTCTGTCATTACCCAGGTCATAGTGGGTCAACAACTCTGTGTGTGTGTGTGTGTGTGTGTGTGTGTGTGTGTGTGTGTGTGTGTGTGTGTGTGTGTGTGTGTGTGTGTGTGTGTGTGTGTGTGTGTGTGTGTGTGTAGTGTACATGATACTTTATGATACGTAATGTGGTCTGTACTTCATGGAGAGAACCACAGTGAACAGCGGGACGACGGGGAGACTGGACTACTAGGGTAGATGAGGAGGGGGTGATAGATAGTGTGTTTATGATGGGGGTCATCGTGTCTATTGACCCCTTTAATACTGATGGCCCTGGGGCACTGGACCTGAACAAACTGTAGTGTGTGTGTGTGTGTGTGTGTGTGTGTGTGTGTGTGTGTGTCTCTCTCTCTCTCTCTCTCTCTCTCTCTCTCTTGCTTGTTTTGTTGTTTTCATAAATTATCACCTGTGGCGTGCAACATGCCCCAGTTGTTGTTGGACAGACCGCAGCCATTGTTTCAGTTCAAAAGCACTTTTTATTTCCATGTAAGCCACAAACTGCTTACCGTTGCCTCTTGGTGTATCAAGTGGCATGTAGCCACAAGGAAACACTGTACAAGATGGAAGGCAGATAAAAGACCTGTCGTGACAGAGGCTCTCTCTCTCTCTCTCGCTCTCTGAATGTGTGTGAGGGTGAGGGATTATTCTGTGTGCTTCGATTAACTCCATGCACAGCCGATGTGTAGTCTCATCTAACTCTGGGTTAACTCCATGCACAGCCGATGTGTAGTCTCATCTAACTCTGGGTTAACTCCATGCACAGCCGATGTGTAGTCTCATCTAACTCTGGGTTAACTCCATGCACAGCCGATGTGTAGTCACATCTAACTCTGGGTTAACTCCATGCACAGCCGATGTGTAGTCTCATCTAACTCTGGGTTAACTCCATGCACAGCCGATGTGTAGTCACATCTAACTCTGGGTTAACTCCATGCACAGCCGATGTGTAGTCTCATCTAACTCTGGGTTAACTCCATGCACAGCCGATGTGTAGTCTCATCTAACTCTGGGTTAACTCCATGCACAGCCGATGTGTAGTCACATCTAACTCTGGGTTAACTCCATGCACAGCCGATGTGTAGTCACATCTAACTCTGGGTTAACTCCATGCACAGCCGATGTGTAGTCTCATCTAACTCTGGGTTAACTCCATGCACAGCCGATGTGTAGTCACATCTAACTCTGGGTTAACTCCATGCACAGCCGATGTGTAGTCACATCTAACTCTGGGTTAACTCCATGCACAGCCGATGTGTAGTCTCATCTAACTCTGGGTTAACTCCATGCACAGCCGATGTGTAGTCACATCTAACTCTGGGTTAACTCCATGCACAGCCGATGTGTAGTCACATCTAACTCTGGGTTAACTCCATGCACAGCCGATGTGTAGTCTCATCTAACTCTGAGTGTGACTCAGGCTTCAATCAGCCACCCCCATCCCACATATATTGTACATACTTCGCTGTATGTGAGTCACGCGGAAGTAGCGAAAAATTGCCAATCTAAGTGTTGTGTGCTTGTAGAGTACAAGTTTTCCTACAGTGACATTAAGTGTGTTTCATAAATATTTAACCAATGAAAAGTATAGTATAGTAAAGACCTTGTGACTAAATAATAATAACTCAGTTATTGCCCTGATGAAGACGAAACTGTCACGCTACAGTGCTTGGTCCTTGAACTTTGACTGTCCTGACTATTTAAGATAGGTTTCTGTAATTTCAGTGTGTTCTGTATTTGTCATGTGTTCTGGTTGGTTTTGGTTTTCTGTTACTCTGTTGTTGCCTTGGTTTTGTGTATCTTATTGTGTAGTATTGGACCTATTGTTTCCTGTCTGCCTAGTTACTGTTTACCTGCCTTGTCTAACCTTGTGATTAGTCACTGTCAGTGTTTCCACCGGTGTCCTCTTAGTCCCCCAGCCTATCCCAGCGTTGGTTTTGGGTTCACCAATGTCCTGTTAATCCCTGTCTATTTAAGCCCTGTGTTTGCATTGTGTTCTTGTTGGTCCGTCGACCTATGTCGAGTGAGTCTATGTATTTATCTGAAGTTCATCTGTTCTGCATCCTGTGGGTCCTCCTTCCATACTCATTCTTGACAGAAACATGTTGGCTTTTATGGAATAAACTTCCTCTCCTAGTCTTAAATTATATATATAATTATATATTTCCATTGATCCTAGAAGCACCATACACATTCAAGACGTGTGTAATCTCCTGTGAGCACCCGGTTGGCCTCTGGGTTTTTCCTTTGCAAATAATAGCTACGTTGGATACAATAACCTGAAAAATTAATTGAGACATGCAGCCATAATATGATATCTCTCTCTTTTCAACATTCTGCATTCATTGAATTAAAGAGATAATTCTAGAATAAGGAATCGTGAGGTGAAGCAATGTCATTTTGATCATTAATTTAGGTTGTGTGTGTGTGTGTGTGTGTGTGTGTGTGTGTGTGTGTGTGTGTCCGTGTCCAATGTTGCGTTTGCAGGGTGTCCAATTACGAGGTCTTCTGGTACACACACAACCTCTTCATCGTCTTCTACATCATCCTCGTGTTCCACATGGTCGGGTAGGTGTGTGTGTGTGTGTGTGTGTGTGTGTGTGTGTGTGTGTTTTTATGTGTGCTAAATACTAAGTGCGATAACAGTTTATTTTGTGATGAGTGTTAGTGAAGCAATCGTGTCAATTATCTGCTCTTTTGTGTAGATAAGCGTGTGTGTGTGTGTGTATACTGTATATGTGTGCATATGTAGTGCTATCACAGCATGCTTGTGGTCTAACTTGTGATTACTGCTTCACAGTAGCAGCAAAAGCTACACTTTGTCAGCAAATATTGAAGACGTGCACAGCTGGCCTGCCTAAACGACTCATTAACAACTTAACAGCCCTGCACTGTGCCAGTGACATTACAACACTACACCATAACAAATAAAGAAACAAAACAGTTAATGAAACAATGTCAGAGTTCAGCAGGGGAAAAAAGGACTGCAGTGCAGTTACTTAAGAAGAAGAAGAAGAAGAAGAAGAAAGTTATTTCTTCTTACTTATCTTACTTATCATGACCACCAAATGATTCTACATCGAATAAATGCATGGAATAAATATCACAGAAGTACTACACAATAGTATTATATTTAAAGACAATTTGTGACAGTCTTCAGAAAGAATGTCAGATATATCATATATTTTGTCTTTGAAATGAATCACCACTCAAGCATTGTCTATTATTCCGCCATATAGAACTCTTACAGTATGTTCAATTTGATGTTTTGCTGATGTTAACAAGGCCACAAGATCACGTGATCATAGCTGTCATGAGTGATAACATCATGTATAGGGAACTGTTTGTTAGTAATAGGGTGAGTAAAGGTGGTGGCCATTATTGGAGGTCCCTGGTGATAATCAGGGTCACAGCTGGCCCAGTTCGTTGTGACCACTGCGTCAACACTCAATAAAGGCTTCCATGTTTACTCACCCTATTACTAAGAAACAGTTCTGACCGCCTGCACCGTCCGCTGACCGCTGCTGTCATCTATAGGATCACTGACCGCCTGCACCGTCCGCTGCTGTCATCTATAGGATCACTTGACCTTGTAGTCGTGTGTATGTTGGGCAAAACATCACATGCTTTACAGCAATGCATTATGTGAACATAAGAGTTATACAGTACAATGGAATGATATACCTAGTGTTGATTCATTTTCAATGAATATATCTACTAGGGATGTCCCCATCACGTTGTTTTGATTTTGAGTATCTGCCGATACCGATTTTTCCCGATTTATATTTTTTACAGAACACTTATGCCATATCACATTAGTACAATATCCAAAATCACAGACATTATCCAGTCTAATATCAAGATAATATGGATATAATATTGATACTAGGGATGTCCCGATCACGTTTCTTTGCTCCCGATCCGATTCCGATCATAGAAAATGACGTGATCGGCCCCGATTTCCGACCACGTGATCGGATCGGGACAACCCTATATAATACTTTGTTTCTCTGGCACTGAAAGAGGTAGCTAGACTAACAGAGGGGATATTTTGATAGATATTCCTTTATTGTAAGGTGGTACAAATGGTATAATGATGATATAATATAATGAACAGGCTCACTGGAAATACTCTGCTACACCAGTGGGTCTCAAAGTGTGGTCCAGGGACCACATGGTTCCTTGGAGGGGTTACAAATGGCCCGCTACGGGTGTGTAACTGAGAGTGTACGAATGGAACCAAATTGACCTGTATGTACTGTGGATCCATTTGGTTCCATGTGTACAGTCTCAGAGTTATGGGGGTTATGGGGGGAAATTAAAAGGTTTGAGAGAGAATACCACTGTGCTACACTAAATATAAATATAAATATCTTTTAGAGCTTATTTTTTCATTTCCATTTCTGCTAAGCTATGCTTAGAAGATTTTGATTTATATTAGGATAAATTTGCGCGACTGTAGACGAAACGGATTTGGAGGCTGAACTTCCACTTCATATTTGACTCATGATAGAACTTCCGTTGCCCCAGACTGTATGATGGAAGCATTTGGAAATTGCGAGAGGCAACAGACTGTCAATGCGAGACTACATCAATGTAACACAGGAAGGGAGGGAGGAAGAAAGGCCTATTATGGCTTCTGTGCATAGAGCCTGTTGATCAAACTAATACCAGTAGTAACATTAAAAACACTATATCTCTCTGCTCTCAACAGTGGCGCTCTGAAGTATCAAACCAACGTAGAGACCCACCCCCCTGGCTGCATCACAGCCAATCAGAGCAGCCCTGAGCAGGGGGAGGAGCTAGAGCAGGGCTCCGACAAACAGACCAACTGCACGGAGGAGGCGCGTTTCCAGTCCCACTCACCCCAGGTCAGTGTGTGTGTGTGTGTGTGTGTGTGTGTGTGTGTGTGTGTGTGTGTGTGTGTGTGTGTGTGTGTGTGTGTGTGTGATCTGTATCCTGAAACACTCAAATAAAGATGTTAAATGTGAGTGTGTTGGGCATATATATGGGAAGATAAATATCCCCACAATCATAGTAGAATGAGAAATAGAGCATGTTCCTGGTCCTTTTTTTCGACTTAATACCATTCATAAAATTGGAGTCCTAAAATGTCGTAGTTAGTGGAAGTAATGCAAACGTGTGTGCATGAATATGGGTGTTAGTGTGTCCCATAATGTGCAACAGTGCGCAGAGAAACTGTCAACCTACTGGAAATAACATTGTTTACAATACATTGTCAGAACAGTGTGCGTGCGTGCGGGCGTGCGTGCGTGTCTTTGAAGTGTGTGTGGTGAGTAATGGTGTAGGAGGGAGTTGTCTCAGTTTATGTAAAGGTTTGTAGCTCGTAGAGAGGGGCGTCAGTCCGTGCACTACATCAAGGCCTGCTGTGCATGTGCGTGCGTGTGTGTGTGTGTGTGTGCACATGCTTCAGTGTGCGCGGTTGAGTACATGTTTGCACATGGTTGTTAAGTGACGGAGCGGTTCCATAAAATCCCCCTTAAACCTGCCTGTATTCCCCAGGCTCTACTGGAGCTGTGAGCAATTAGCTCAGACCCAGTGCCTGCCAGAATGTACAACGCACCCACTACCTGCTTGTGCTTCTTAAAGTGGGGGTTCAGGGACCCCCAGGGTTCCTTGAGGTGGTTCCACAGGGACCCTTACAGGTCTGTAACTCTGAGAGTGTACAAAATGGAAGCAACCATTTGGTACACTCTCAGGCCTATTTCCCACCAGGGTTAAACCCATTCAGTTATTTTTGTCCACCTAATATTGAACCAGTTCAGATTGTTTCCACTGAAAATGAATTGGTTCAGAACCCTAAAAGTTGTTTCGGAACTGGAACAGTTCTAGAATCACATTTATTTTGGTGTAAAATGGGCCTCGGAGTCATGGGGGTCCTTGAAAATAAATAAATGAAAACAATCTGCACACCATTTTCTGCTCCCAGAACTTTCTTTACTTAAAGTGGTAACGTTTCGAGCCGTAGCCTTTCTTCAGACCTTCACATGAGATGTGAAGGGATTGTTTTAATTGATTTGCTTGTGACTTTGTTTAATCCAGCTACCAGTGCCTAGTAGGCACTTGGATGTGCGTGTTCTTTTTTGGCTGTTGTTTTCAGCCTCCTTTACCACTTTATGGTCCTTGAAAATAAAACAAAACGTTTGAGAACCACCGTGCTCTACAATATAGACCCCATCCAGTACCTGTGGGATCTAGAACACACAGTATCTGTAAACTCTAGAATACACAGTATACCTGCTAGAATAAAACAGAATGAGCTACAATAGAGGCAGTCTGAACTAACGATCCATGGTTAATTCTTGTAAAAACCAGCTGATGCTCTTGTGCCACTCAGTGTCATAGTGATCATTTTTTAGTGATACGTTTTATCAAGCAGTGTCGCTTGAGAAAACAAAAACATGTTTTTTGCATATACTGTATGTCAATAAGCTGAGTCTGAGAGAAACTAACTCATTGTCTGTTTTGACCACTAAATCGACTTTTGTCTTTAAATTGTATCGCTTTTTGAGTTTCTTTTAACTATGCATTTTTTGTACTAGGTCTACATGAACCGAATTTCCAATTTGGTTCAATTTTTGTTTTTAAATGTGCTATACAAATAATGGTGACTTGACTTGTCAGAAGCGCTCGCAAGGTTCTGGGTTCGATACCAAGCACCGCCATCTCAGCAATCCATCTCACTGGTCAAGCACATTTTAAGGTGGATAGATGCTCTAGTAGTTGCTTGTCTGAACAATAGAACAATAATAAACTACGGCGGTGTGTGTGTGTGTGTGTGTGTGTGTGTGTTCTACAGACATGGCTGTGGGTTTCAGGCCCTCTGTGCCTCTACTGCGCTGAGCGCTTTTTCCGCTACATCCGGAGCGGTGACCCCGTTACCATAGTGACCGTTGTCAGGCACCCATGTGATGTCATCGAGGTGCG
>NC_137870.1:15245705-15283205 GCF_963924005.1 Protomyctophum bolini
CAAGAACTTGTTTACAGCCAGGCCCTGCTCATAGAACATTTCATGGTAGAGGTTCAATGCCTTGTCCAAGGGCACTTCAGCGGTGGTAATTTTAACGTGCCGGTCCGGGGATACGAACTAGCGACCTTCCGATATCAAGACCGCTCCGCAAACCGTTCGGCCATTGCTGCTACCAAAACCTTTTGTTTATGCAAAGTAATAAAACCATGAAATATGGAGATAAAAGGTTTCTGCCCGACCTTTGTGGTTTGTAGTTACTGTATATCTTCGGCACAGCTGGCGTGTTGCACAGCATGTACAGTATATTGTGTTGAATCATTTCTGTATGATATAATAAAAAAATGAACAAAACAGCACTCAGTTAATTAATACACTGTCTCCTCTCCTCTCTCCCCAGAACGTTTCACCGATTTGCTACTTCCTGATTCACGTATAGCGTCTGAAATCCTTCCCATGGTGCAACAAAGAAGATACCCCAAGTAAGTGTGTACAGACAGACAGACAGACAGACAGACAGACAGAGTAATTGGCTCCTGAGTCAGTGTGAATGAAGGCTTTGATGTTTTTTTTGTGCAGAGAACTCACAATTCAAAGTGTGTGTGTGTGTGTGTGTGTGTGTGTGTGTGTGTGTGTGTGTGTGTGTGCGCGCGCGCGCGCGTGCACGTGCGTGTGTGTGCTCACTCAGTGGCACCATTGACATGATTTCCCATGAAAGCTCAGACTCACAAGGGGTGTTCAGGGGTTGTGACCTCTTGACCTGTGATGTTGTGTTCTTCCTGGTCAGCATTATGGGAGAGAGAGAGAGAGACAGAGAGAGAGAGAGGTCAAAGAGTTTATTTTATTTGAGGTTCGGCTGTTGTCTTATTCGTGTCCACTGCAAAAATGTGATGCATTTAGACAAACGTATTAGTAGGAGCACTAATACGTATTGTGCGATGATGTGGTTTCATACAAATTCAAAATGTACGGTAAATCTGAAAAGTTGCCAGCATGAAATGCAATGTATTGAATTTCCTATTGACGATAATAGTAACTTCAAGTAAATAAGAGGCCTGGGCCCAGGCCTTTATGCCTGGGCTATATTGATAACAAACTGTCAGGTGGAAATATTGCATCAAAAGTGAATAAGAAAGTCAATCAAAGAACAAGGTTTTTGACAGTTTTTTCCCCTAACAAGAGCGTTCTAAAGACTCTAGCACTAGCAGGAGCCCTCTTTCAATTCCATTTTGATTATGCTTGCACCTCTCAGTTCACCAACACCACATACGTTTCAGACCTCCAAAACAAACTGATACGACTCTGCCTAAGGCCCACACCTAATTCCAACACACTTTGCTAGTGTGGGATGGCTCAGTGTAGAAGACTACAGGGTTAAGCAAATATCAATGGGATTGGTATTTAAGATACTCAAAGAGACAGGGATAGCCAAGATTCAATTTATCCCCTGAGCAAGCAGGCAGACTCTATTAGCTCAATGTTAAACAAAGAAAAAAAGAAAACAAAAAACACTTTTACAGGAAACCTGGTTCAAATCCGGTGTAGAAGAGGAAAGTTAGTTAGTGCATCTTTAACCACTTTAGAAGTCCCTATTTTGGACATGTCAAGTGAAAACCATTGGAAGTCTTTCAAAAAAGTTTAAAGAAGTAAACAGTAGGGCATTCATTAAAAACTAAACATAAACCTTGTGTGGAGAAGAGATACAAGGTTTCTGCCCGACAACAGAAACAACATAAATAAATCTGTCATATGTCTGTTTTGTCATCAATCCATTGTCAACATTGGAATGTTTCTAATCTAAAGGATTTGACAATGTAAAAAAAGGAAAAGAATGAATTGGTCACACAAAGCTTTGAAGCTATTGCTTCAAAGCTAAATCAAGTCAACATGGTAGGGGGGGTTGTTCACATGTTGTTTGCATAAGGTTGTTATCAGATTGCTTGTGAGTCATAAGGCGTTATGACTTAAAAAACAAAGACAAACAAATAAAAAATATTGTTTTCATGTAGACATGTTTTACAAGAATAATGGCATTTCAAGTAGTAGATTAGTATAGTCTTAATGAGATCTTTCAGATAATAAATAAATAAATAAAATATTTATCTGAACCAAACACAATCAAAGCTTTGTGTACAGAATAAACCTCCAGATTCACATCAATAGGGACAAGGTGAAGGTCCCATTCAGGGGTCAAGTCCTGGCTGAATAACTGAAGAACAGATGGTTGCATCTGGTTTCATGACACTTTTTGGGGAAATGTAGATCGGAAAGTAACCAAATACATTTACTCAAGTACAATTTTAGTATTTCCAATTTTCAATACTTGAAAATTATTCAATTTTATTGTACTTTTTACTCCACTATAATTAAGTTGTTTAATTTGTCACTGCTGTTTGTTCTGCAGCACTGATTAATGTAATTTAGTTGTATGTGTAAACTTGAAAAATTATTGTACTGGGAAAGGGTCTCTTTTCCCTTCATCTTCATCCTTTTTAGTATAATAGTATTAGTTTACTATAATTAGATTAATACAAATTGACAACCAACACAAACACTTTATTTAGAACACACCCAAATCAAATCATATTACAGCGTACGTGTTCAATCAATTATTCAATCAAAGCAAACAGCATGAACAATATTAGTTTGCCTCTTCTACAAAAATAAATGTTACAAGGCATTCTGGAGCGTCGTCTGTCGTGTGTGCCAAGCTGTCATTCTCTGTGCCTTGTACCGTAGGCCTGTATGAATGGTATTATTTCCCACCACAGAGTAACCTCGTGTCATTGTCAACATCCTATCCACCATCCACCTCGGAGGTCTGGTAAGACCAAGACGGGCAGTGTCGTTAGTCCAATCAGAGGCAGGCAAGACGTTACCATGTCTATAGACAAATTCACAGAGGCTTGCCTGGGTGCGGCCATTACTGAGGTGTACTATTAAACGCAGCAGCACTGATTAGCTACACCTGGCCTACGGAGCACCTGCTCCATGGATTACACCTCAGTAATGGCCGCGCCTCTGTGAATTCGTCTATAGACGGACGTAGTTTAGAATCATGATTCAAGATTGATTCAAGACTTTATTGCCATGTCAACAGAGTTGATTGGAATTTGTTTCAGTGCACTAAAAACATACATACGATACATACACATATTCACATCACATAATCAGACAGAACACGATACAAAAGTACAGACATCATATGAGGGGGACCAATAAATAAGAAGAATGCAAAACGTTACAATTCATGTTGAATAAATAAATAGCAAATTCATCACAGTTCATCGTTTTACAAAGCAGCTTCACGCTGTAAAGTGCGAGTGAAAAGAAGGTCAGCATTCAAGAGGCGAACAGCCTCGGGATAAGTGCTGTTTTTGAAGCGGGAGGTATTGCACTTTAGAGACCGGAGTCTCTTACCTGAGGGCAGGGGTGCAAAAAGAGAGCAGGCAGGGTGGGAGGGGTCGGCGATCACCTTCTGCATTCTGCGCTTAGTGCGTGTGGTGTAGATAGAGGAGACGGATGGGAGGTCGAGGCCAATGATTTTTGACGCTGTGCGTACCACCCTTTCAAGCCGTTTCCTCTCTATCATGCATGCACAACACCTTGTATGTCCAAAGCTGGAATGGAAATAAAAATAACCTTTCAATGTAGTTATTATTTAGTCACAAGCTGTTTTTAATTATTAATTTTTTTCCGAAATCTGCTAGATCCACATTAACTAAATAACATCATGTACATGTGTATAGTCAAGAAAAAAACACCACAGTATCTGCATAAAAAGCTAGCAACTATCAAAACTAAGCTGACAAGGACCGTGCGTGCGTCTGTATATGATATCCCAGATTAGACCAAGTGTTTAAGCAGCTGTTTTGTGGAGAAGAAACCTTGTGTTTTAGACCCGTAAGGGTCCATTTGGTTCCATTTGTACACTCTCAGAGTTAAAGGGGTCCTTGAAATTAAAAGGTTTCTTTCTTTCTTTCTCTTAGTTTCTCTCTCTCTCTCTCTCTCTCTCTCTCTCTCTCTCTCTCCCCCCCTCTCTACCCCCCCCTCTCTCTCTCCCTCCATCTCTCCCTCTCTGGTTGTGGGTGTCTCTCCATCCCTGTGCCATGGGATCATCTCACATACTGTAACTACATGTACAGGATGTTGTGTGACCCACAGGAAGTTCATGTACTCCCAAATGCTTTTGTGTGTGTGTGTGTGTGTGTGTACACATGCTTGTTCATTCATGTTTTTTTTACTCCCCTTGACCTAATTATCTGTGGCGTGTTTGTCCCTCCCCTGTGTGTGTGTGTGTGTGTGTGTGTGTGTGTGTGTGTGTGTGTGTGTGTGTGTGTGTGTGTGTGTCTGTGCGTCCATGCATGCTTGTGTGCAGGCTGTACGTGGACGGTCCGTTCGGCAGTGCGTCAGAGGAGGTGTTTAACTACGAGGTCAGTGTGTGTGTGGCGGGCGGGATCGGAGTGACGCCATTCGCCTGCATACTGCACGCTCTGCTGTGAGTGGCTGTCTGACCTGTCTGTCAAACTCATTCAAGTTCAAGCTCCCAATGACAATATGACAGACTTCATATTCATGACAATCATTATTTCTGACTTGCTTGCTCTCATCTCCTCCTCTAACTCCTCCTCCAACTCCTCCTCCTTCTCCCCCTTCTTCTCCTCCTCCTCCTCCCCCTCCCCCCTCCTACCCCTCCTCCTCCTCCTGCTCTTCCTCCTCTTCCTCTCCTCTCCTCTCTCCTCTCCTCTCCTCTCCTCCCTTCTCCTGTCCATGTGTCCATCAGTGATGGCTGGAAGGCCTTCAGGTTGAGGAGGTTGTATTTCATCTGGGTCTGCAGAGAACTCCAGTCCTTCTACTGGTTTGCTGAGCTGCTGTGTGCGCTGCATCATAAGGTACATCTTTTCCTAAGTGCCTTACCCCTTCCTTGCCTTTTTTGTTTTTTTACTATTTTGAAACACATTTTCTGATTTTTCATTGAGGTCCAAATATCGCCTAATTGCCAATCCAGGCACAGATGCAAAAAGATTCTGAGAAAACGCTGCTAAAGATTGTGGCTCTAACAGGCGTGAATGGAGGGGGAAGTTTTGTATCGCCCACCATTGCGGAATTAATTCGTCTTCTACTTCTACAGAAACAACACCTGCCGACGGTTAGTGGAAGCGAGGGTCGTCTCGTCTGTGCCCAGAAAATGTCAAAAACCTGTCAAAATCGGCAAAGGCACAAATTGACACTTCGAAAAAGATTGTCAATACCGTCATGGGCATGGAAGGAGAAATTAAAATATGGAGATAAGAGGATTCTGCCCGACAGCAACAATATACTATACAGTATTTAGGAGTAAAGTTAAGACATTGAGAATACAGGAGTAAAGACATTATGTATCAAACACATGGACAGACACACAGACACCATAGCTGTAGGTCACTGTGTGTGCAGTGCGTGTTTCCCACATTGACTTGGGTAATGTGGACAGTGGTTTATACATGCGGCTCAGCGTGCGACAGTGAGCTTGTAGATCAGCCAATTTTGGGCGTGTGATACCGCCACGCAATGGGAGACTGCCCATAACTCTGTACGCGTACGGTCAGGGTTAGGGATAGCCAGGGTTAAGTAATGTGGCGAGTCGGACCAACGTGCTGTTGCAATTATGCGCCGTCGCAACAATGACACTGCTCCTACGCAATGATGTATAAACAAACAAACCTAGCATCTGTCTAAACAACATGCTATCTAAATAATATTCTGTACATTTGTGTTCAATATATAGAGAGAGAGAGCTCGGCAGGTGCTCTCAGTTCTGAGGTCAGAGCCATTATATGGGAGTTTAAAGGGGAAGGTCAGAGGTCAAAAGGGTTAATCACATTTCCTTAAAGTTCTCACACCTGGTTTCAAATAGCAGCCTGGAAAATGTCACTTTGTCTTGGTGCTTGTGTGAAGTTGTATCGCCACCTTGTGGTTATGTTTATTCATAGCTTTTGTCAGGAACATGATTGTCTCTGTTGGGTGAAAACCTCATGTCACTTTTCAGCATTCAAAAATAGCAAACAGTTCATCTTTTACTCACGAGGGACAATGCCCTATGGTATTTATGGAATGCATGTGCAAATAAAAAAACACATCATTGTCAAGGGGCAGCCCGTGCCCTACACATACACGCACATGTGTATGTAGTACATCTGACAATTTAAAGTAACACGCAAGGATTGAAAGACTTTTAAATATGTATATTTATTTATTGTGAAGTTAAATGATATGTTGGTCACTTGTCTCTCCTCTACAGTGCTGGCAATCTGATCCTGTTAATTGGAAGGGACCAATCAGTAGTTCTCAAACTTTATCGTGTAAAGGTCTCGATGAATTGGATACACAATTTAGATACAATTTAGATATTGCAGAGTGGATGGTATTATGGGATGTATGTGGCAGGTCATCCAAGCATGCATTAATTGCGAGAGAGAGAGATGCTTTCCTGTTTTTAATATTGTTTAACAATGCATACATTAATCCTCATCACTGACCCCCTTCTCAGATGTACTCTGATGTAAACAAATGGTACATGGACGACGTCAGTCAAACTTGACATTTCATATTTGTTGTTTTTATGTTTGTGATTGTAGCTTTGGCAGGAGAACAGACCTGACTACCTGAATGTCAAACTGTATGTCAGTCAGACAGACAACCAACAGGTAAGAAACACACGCACAGACCCATGCGCACACACCTTCTCCTTCTGTCTGATGTTCCATCTCTTTATCACCAGAGGGCAGCAGTGCATGCTAAAAAAGAGGGTCCAATCTCACTTCCTCAGTGGTTCTCAAAGTATGGTCGTTTTTGGGTGTTCCAAATGGACCCTTGAAGTTCTGTACCTCTTAAAGAGTGTACACATGCAACCCAATTGACCATTAGGGGTTTGTAACCCCCTAAAAGGGGTTTTCATGTATTTTGTTGCATTGTTGTTTGTCGTAGACCAGATCCAGGACCACAATGAAAATAAGTCGAAAGACTTTCTTGTGTCTTTCTCTATGAACATGATGTCTGCATGACGTCTAGCCTACTAAAAATAAATAAAAATAAAATAAAATCAAGTAACTGAGTGTACAAATCAAGTATTCATACTCCAGTTTTAGGTGATAAAATGTGGTTGGGAATACTACAACATGACGTCACACCGCGGTGATAAGCGACACACCGCTCACCCGAACCCATCTGGTCACCTTATCACCTAAAACTGGAGTATGAATAGGCCTTTAGGGGTCTGTAACTCTGAGAGTGTACAAATGTGGTCCATTTTTACACTGGCAGAGTCACTATCCCCTGCTCTCTCTCTCTCTCTCTCTCTCTCTCTCGGACCTTTCCAAGTCAGTCAGTGTATTTCTTTCTATAGAGAGAAAGAAAGTAGTTGGCTGAACACAAGTGTGTGCGAGAGAGAGAGACTTGCAGTGGACAAAACATATTTTCTCTGGAATCAGGGTCATTTTGTGGCCATTCTACTGCTATCACTAGTATTGAACAAAATGCTGTACACTCGGTACAAAAATAATCGGTTAGATGTGATCATAATCTTCCGTGCCCCTGTTAAGAGGCGTTTTGGACTAACTGCAGTCGTGACAGGCAGGCTTGGGTAACGCCAACGTAAAGTCCATTACAGTAGTCGAGTCGGGTTGAGATAAAAGCATGGATAAGACGTTCCAAATCAGAAAAGGTTACAGCAGACTTGACTTTGGCTAACAGCCTCAGCTGATAAAAGCTGGATTCTCTCTCTCATTCTGCCTAGGGAGTGCAAAAAATACAAAACAAAACGTGTGTTATTCTCATGGGAGGGTATATGTCCCACCTTGCTCACCTAGTTCTTTCAATATATTCCATACTGTCAAACAATAAGGGATATTTTTGGACCAGGTTCATCTTCTGTTTTGTTTTTTTTTTAAAGGCTCACAAAAAAGTGCTGTTTGTTTGCCTTGAGCATTTCAAGTCATACAAAAGGCAGTTTAGTGGAAACGTTGTATTGCTGCGGTGCTGTGAATACAATTGGAGCATTTAAAGTGAGTTGTGAGCCCCCATCTTGTTTTTCATTCTACTCGTAGACACTCTAGCCTTCAGTCTGCGAGGGGAACTCGGAAATACATTTTGCAAAGTCTGTTTATCAAGTGATTCTGATTCTTTAGGCCAGTTTTCACATCAAGGGATCAGCTTTATTGTCTCATCACAGATTTACAAAGTAAAGTAAATGGAGTTAGGTGGTTTCTCCACGACATCACTGATATGTTCATCATGTCTTATTCATGTTTCATGTGCAGATCATTCCTGAGGAGAAGTACCAACCCATCAGTTCCAGGATCCTGATTGGTCGACCAAGGTGGAAGCTGCTCTTTGATGAAATCACTAAGACCAATCAGCAGTGAGTATCAGGGAAACATTGCCCCCCCCCCCCCCCCTGTTAGCAGAGGCAAAAATCGCCTATATGCACTTATTGATAGGCACGCTAAGAAGATAATCGAGAGTTGGAGCCCTGTTCTGTAACTGATTGTGTGTGTGTGCGCGCGCGCGCGCGTGTGTGTGTGTGTGTGTGTGTGTGTGTGTGTGTGTGTGTGTGTGTGTGTGGTTTCAGTAAGCGAGTGGGGGTGTTCTGCTGCGGACCCAAGGGTATCTCAAGGACACTTCACAAACTGTGTAACTCTCACTTTTATTCTGGAACCACGTTTGAGTTCAACAAGGAATCCTTCAGCTGAGACACAAGCCTTCAGTTCCTGTACACAGCCCTTTACTTCCTGTTGACATGCATCACTTCCTGTTCACACATATCACTTCATATTCGCACAATTCCTATTCATCATGCAACGGTAAACTACTTTGGGCTTTTCCCCCCTGTAAAGTCGCTTGTAAATATTGGTAATTCTGGGTTGCGTTTTTTTGTCTGGGTTGTTTTCTAAAGTCTAGTTGCTTATTTGAGCTTGCTTCCTAAAACCAGTTTAAAACAGTGGTTCCCAAACAGAACATTTCAAAATATGTCAATGTCTTCAATTGGACTTCTTTTGGTCTTGTTTTCATAGACTTGGCTCCCGACAATATTTGTGATTTTATAATCGCCAAAAATTGTACGCACGTAGTAAAATCCAGAGTGTTAATTTCGCTCTGTGTTAAATGAACACTTTTTCTGTGTATACATGATACAATATTATATTATATGATTTGTCGTGTATGTCTTAATGTCATAATTATGTTCTTTATTAATAACTGCATGAAAACCAAAGCTCAACCAATATCACACTGTAGCACCAGCAGTGTTGAGCAAGTTACTCAGGAAAAGTAAAAAGTTACAAGTTACGAATTACTCCTTTAAAAAGTAGTAATATTACATTACTTATTAAGGAAGTAAGTAGGTCAGAGGGGCTTATTGTCGGCTGAGAACACCGGAGCCTGTCTCCGTTACAATGTGCTAGACCTCTGAGAGGTGTAATGCTGAGGTGGAGCCCCACACCTACCATCAGCTCCAGTACTTTCCGCACAAATTACCGCACCGCTCAGATGTTGAGTTGGCGGTGCCTGGGATCGAACCTGTGACCTTGTAGTCCAAAGGCAAGAGCTGACTGAGCTACCCAGACACATTACTTTGGTATCAAAAGTAACTAGTTTTTTTTATTTCTATACCTACAGGTTACATCATATTTGCCTAATTGGGCAGATGCTTTAAAGAACAGATCTACAAGCTAACAATACTGTGTTGCTTCACATGCATGTTGATAGCTTGTAGATCTGTTGTTTCTTTCGCACCTCTACGGAGTATAAATTATAGGTCTAGTTCTATGTTGGTCAAAAACAAATTGTGTTACTTTAGTAACTCAAAGTTACTTGAATTCATAATATCATTACTGTTTGTGTAAGTTGTACCAGTGGTTCTCAAACCTTTTAATGTCAAAGACATAACCATGAGTGTGTACAAATAGAACCTCTTGAGCGTCCCTATTCTGGGGGTGAATATTGCCCATCGTTGTGATGTTGTAGATTGGCCATTTTCAGCAAAGAGAACATTTCCATGTCAAGGACTCCCAAACTAATAATAATAATAATAATAATAATAATAAACTTTATTTATATAGCACCTTTCATACATAAAATGCAACCCAAAGTGCTTCACATAAAACAAACAAAAACAAAGTGAAAAACAAGTGAAGTTGATATACTGTATGAATTTGACTGTGGATCCCCATTGGAAAATATGTTGTGCCAGGGACCCCCTTAAGAGAAGAGTTGTGTTAGAACTGTCGACATTTTTCAAGATAAAAACAAAATAGCAGATACAAGAACGGCCATTACAGTACAGTCGAATTAAGGGTTGAAGTGATTAAACTGATTTTGATGCTTTATACGTATTAATACTTTTGCTGGGGAACCCCTAGATTGCCTAGAACCTCCTCAAGAGGTTCACTTGAGAACCACTGTACCAGAGGATCTAAAATGCTATTTTTGAATTTGAATCCTGAAAAGTAACAGCATGGGACATAGTGAGGTTTCCACCCGACAGAGACCATATGTAAAAAACCTACATACAAATCATAACCCAAAGAAACAGCAGATGAATTGATGAAAAGAGACGAGATATAATCGTAACATTTTTTTTAACGCTGGTGCTATTATCGACCTGTTGATTTGTTTACCTGTAAAAGTTGACACAACGTCATTTATTTGAGCAAAAAGCCAAAATGCACCTGATGCCAGTATTTGTCTTTAGTCGATATTTCAATTTATTTATATTGTTTGTATATATAAAATGCTGTTTTATAAGTTGTCTTATATATCGGTCATGGGAGAATTATATTGTTGCAATGATGTGGGGAAGAAACCTTGTATCTCCATATGTTTTTCTTCCCCCATACATTAATGCCTCGACTTCAGCGTCAAACAAAACAAGCTATTTTTGGAAAACAAAGAAATAAGTGAAAGTGGTTAGGCTTAAGTGTGTCTTGAACCAATGTATTATTAATACAATGTATTACAGTATTAACAAGAGCTCCCACCAGTTTTTGATATAAAAGGTTCTTTTTTTACACAACAGCAGTGATACCATGCATTCATGGGAGAATTCACCTGTATATGACTATGACTTTAACCATTTCTCTGCAAAGACAAAACAAATCTTGTATTTTTATGTTGATTCTGATTTTATTGTGTATAATGTGTATGGATTATACAGTGTTGGGAAAAAATGACAAAAATATAAATAAAATAAAATAAATAGTGAAATAAAATAAGGTTTCTGCAAGACACTTACACACAACACAGCAAACACCGTTTAATGTACCAAATCGTCATCTATCCAGCATTTTAAATGTATATTTATATATTTGATTGATTTTAATGTATGATTTGATCATTGGTCTCTTTTTTTTACAAGAGCAAAGCACAACTCTGAATAAAATACATTTTCTATTTATACATTTTGTTCTGAACTACTTGCATGCTTCATAACACAACCTTTACATTGGCAGAATTGGCATTGGCAGGAATAGTGTTAGATTATTATTGTCTCAACCAGGCCGAAGGTGTATGTTTTGTAGAGTATGCTTTGCACTCCATCCGTCCGTCCGTGTGTCCGTCCGTCCGTCTGTGGACAGCTAATCTCTGGCACTGTTGCCTTGATCGCAGCCACACTCTGCACACACACTCCCTGGATGCCAGAGCTGAACCTCTGCCTCAACGTTTTCGCAGTGGCCTGTTATAGTGCCACCAGGAGGCCGTTTTTTGCAATACACCAAAGATTTTGTCCAAACATGCAAATTGGTACGCAGTCTAACGCAATTCAACGAAACAGGTCTTTCAGATTTTTCAGACGCCATTCTAATTGGCTAAGATCGGCTTCCAAAGTTTGCAGGAGTGCTCCGTTTCAAACAAAATGCCACAAATCATGAACACATTCATTGTATGAATTCTGTGAAATTCTGCATGCACATTCCCACTAGGCTGAGGAAGAAATGCCAGTTGAATTGATTTTCTACTCAGCCTCATGGTGGCGCTATAACTGGCCGATTAGTGTTTTTACCTATAACTGCACCAATCTTGTATGCATACTCCCTATGGCCAAGGAGAAACCTCTGATTCCTCACTGCTGATTGATGACGATTCTGAACTTGTCCACAGCCCTCCTCTGAGACATTGATTGATTGATTGATTGATTGATTGATTGAATATTTATTAAGAGTTGGCAAAAAGTACAGTACAGTTACAATACAATAAACGTTAAAAGGATAACACAAACTGCCCTGAGGCGTGTCTCCATTGTGGTCCTATGTATTCAATTCATCAAGACATCTAAAGACACAATAGCCTACACAAAATCATGAGTAGACAAAAATGGCACAATATCGATGATTATTGAGGACCAGTTGTAACTGTCCCTGAACGAGAGACAGTGGTTACAGGTATAAACTTCAATTATATAAAATATGGTTTTTATGATGATCATACTTGGATAAAAAGGTTGATTTCATTATGAATAAATAGAATTTAAGAATGGCAACAAATATGTCAAAGGGTTATATTACAAGGTAAAAATACACCCTTTGAAGGGAGTCACATGATCAGAGTTGTCATGTCATTCACATGACGTCACCTGTCAGTAAGGGTCAGAGGTTGAACGGACTTCCTGGAGAAAAGTTGTATGTTTTGGGAACGTCAGAGAGAGAGACGATATTAATCAATCTGCACATGGTTCAAAGGCGCACACGGTACATATTCTTTGTGATTTCATTGTGATGTGTTGTTGTGGATTGTTCAATATTTCTGTAATGTAGAACTATGGACTTTTGATCAATTGAATGCACATGTGTAAGGACTCAAAAACTGAACAAAATGTCATTGTTTCCTTATTATAGTTTTCACGGTGTCTTGGTCACTGGAGGAGTTGAAAGTCGCAATACAAATAAAACCAATATCAGACATCTGTATGATGCGTGGACATACTTGAACCTGTACAGCTACACCAGTAACCAAAATATAGTTACTTTTCAGGAATCAAATTCAAAAGCAGCAGATCTACAAGCTCGGAACCTTCGAGCTCACGGATCTGCTACTTTTGATGCTTTTGTGTGACGCTGTAGTATGATCAAGTAAACCGTTCATTTACGAAGAAAAAAAACAACACAAAAAGTTAAAATATGGAGATAAGAGGTTTCTGCCCGACAGCGACAATAGATGACATGAAACATTGAGCCAGAGGAAGCTTGTTATGGGATAGCCCCGCAAGCATGAGAACCCGAATGTAGTAAAGTTTCTGACACTTTTATGACTTTACCCATTGGGTCCTGCTCCACGCTGGGCTGCCGCCAGTTACGCACACACAAATACAATGTAAACACGCCATGAGACGGACTTCTGCGCGCTTTTACCATGTTTATTCATGTATTGACTTACGAATGTGCGAACTATAAGTACCTTACATACCATACCGACACATCTCCTGTGTCGCGGAAGCCGTTAAGTATTTTTAATCCATGATTGATTAAAAATGTCGCTTCTTCCTACCTTGTTTATCCCATTCTGGGCGGGAACCCATATTGGTATCTTACCCTCTCAGGCCGGGCTCCCATATTTGGGTTCTGTACAGTATGTACAGTATTCAAAAATGTAATTTTTTTGATGCTGCTATATAAATATTTGAAGTTTTTCAGAAACCTTAGGTCAGGATTTAGAGGCGTTTTTAGAATCGGCCTTAGGCCTAAATGGGTTATTGACACCTCATTGTACCGCCTATCTGGCTAGCTAGTGGTGCTACAGCTATGACGGAGCAGATCAGAGGGAGGGACGTAGCCCGCAAAGCCAACCGCACATCGGGAGGCGGTAAATAAACAAGAAGAAATCAAAGCGACATTTTTAATCAAACATGGATTAAAAATACTTAACGGCTTCCGCGACACAGGAGATTTTATCAGAGGTATGTAAGGTACTTATAGTTCGCACATCCGTAAGCAAACACAATAAAAAGCGCGGTAATAGCGCGCCGATGGAAGAAAGGTTGAGTTTGTATATATCCGCGTTCCAACAATCGCATTGGAAAATCTTAGCATGACCAGGGACCCAACGTAAAGCAAGTTAAAGTCCAAATTTCATAAAAGCTTTATGTAGGGTTCCGAGAGGGGCTAGTTATGGGAGGGAAACGGTGCCATTTAGCCAGGTCCAGTTTGAACACATGGAAAAATCTCAATTTACTGTAATATATTACTATATTAATCTGGCATTTTTAAGATCCTTCCTAATATGTACAGAACAGAACAGTGTCAAAGCACTGAATGTCTCTTCAAACAGCAGCCACATCTGTGTGTCTACGCGTGTGAGTGAGTTTGCATTTAATATTCATGTGTGTGTGTGTGTGTGTGTGCGTGAGGGTCAAAATTAGTGTCAGATCCTGTCTATGAGACAGGACCTTTGACCTCATATCAGATCCTGTGTCTATAGGTGAGACATGACCAGGGAGACCAAATACAACCACCCCAATTGTATAAGTTATATTGTAATAAGTCTACAGACTAGACAAAATGTATTTATTTATTCATAAAACATGGTGTCGCTTTATTATGTACAGAAATGGCTGACAATGTCCGGTACCAATAATCAAAATAAAATGTACTATGTCCACAACAGGCCATACATTTATATTTAGTATATTTTATACTGTATATATAATTATATATTAATGTACATTATGCTCATAATAATGATGTTGCCTTGCAATGCATTGTGACCTTTTAGATTATTTATTACAATTTTTTCTATTTTGAAGAAAGGGCTAAAAAAAGTTACAGTATGAAATGCCCCAAATAGGGCCTCCATTTATTTCGAAAGTGGTTATGAGACGTGGAACTAATATAAATGTTAATTTCATCCAGCTGTTTTCATAGTCACCCGATTATACAAAACGATTGCGATTGGCTCAAATAATTGTGATGAGGCGGTTATGAAGGCTGTGTGTGTGTGTGTGTGTGTGTGTGTGTGTGTGTGTGTGTGTGTGTGTGTGTGTGTGTGTGTGTGTGTGTGTGTGTGTGTGTGTGTGTGTGTGTGTGTGTGTGTGTGTGTGTGTGTGTGTGTGTGTGTGTGTGTGTGTGTGTGTGTGTGTGTGTGTGTGTGTGTGTGTGTGTGTGTGTGTGTGTGTGTGCGTGCGTGCGTGTGCGTGCGTGTGCGTGTACTGTGTACATGCCTGTGTGTATGCGTGTGCATGTGTTACATTGTTGTCTGGTATGAGCCAGCAGAGCCCTCCTCTTCGCTGCTGTGCAGCAGTGGATGTCTCTCTCCGTAGCTGGGCCCTCTCTTCATCCCCCCCGCCCTGCGGAGGCGGAGCCTGCGGCTGCGCACCACCAACACCGCCACGGCTGCCACCACAGCCGCCACGGCCGCGCCCACCAGCCCTGCCCCCAGCAGCCACGCCCAGATCTCCTGCGCCTGCTGCAGGTAAGGAGTGACGAACTCCTGCATGAAGCGCTGACCTGAGAGAGAGACAGAGAGAGAGAACATGTTGTTGACAATGTTGTTGACTCAGGCTGAAACCTTGTCCAAATATGGAGTCACACATAGATAATTATGTCATAGACGACTGCCGTCTGAGATTCACACAATGCCCTGTTCTAAACGGACTGTCACGGAGAAGCCTGTGCCCCTATACACATACACTGATGGAGAACAATGCTCATACCTAAATTACACAGTTGCATCCCTAACTTTGCCGGCCGGCTTGGAAGACTGTGTTAATGGACATGAGTGCATATTTTTTATTATTGTAGCTCACAGTGAATTGTAAAAGAGAACAAGTATTTTGCAAATATTGTCACAGCATATTTTGTTTTGGTGTCATTTGTGTTTAATTATGATTGTTTGGCACCTGGCTCTCCTGCAGTACTGGTGATCCTCTTGATTGAGTGGAGGAAGGTACCAAGTGCTAGAGAGCAGGAGGGGTGTCTGTCTGTGTTACAAGAGATCTTGTGTTATGTTTTCTATTCATCTCGATGTTGTGTAAGGTATCTGAGATGTATTCAAATTGGTTTAGTTAAACTAGATACTTGTGTAAGTTAACTCTGGGCCATGGTTAGCCAGATGTTGAGTTAAGTGGGTTACCAATTACAGAACTGTTCCTTGGTACAGTCTTGCCTAGTATAAGAGGGAGGCTGCAGGGGCAGTGAGTCAGTTCAGTTGGGGCAACCAGAAGGTAACACCCAGGGAGAGCTGCTAGGGGGCCCTTGATGGAAGGGTTTTAGCCTGATAGAGTTTATCAAGTTCTGAGTTTTGTTTCCTATTTGCTTTCAAGTGGTTTTCTGTCTTTCGTAAGTTTAGTCTTCAGTGTTTCTTTTGTTTGTTAGGCCGGTGTTTCTACTGTAAATACACTGCAACCGGGGGAAATAAAACACCCTAAGAGGTATTGCTGGAGTCACTTTTTGGAGCCTTGGCCACCCGGCCAACTTTACACGGACCATAGACGGATGCTGCAATTGGAGCTGCCAGAGGTGTCGCCAAAATAAACTACTAAAGTGAGTGTTTTTTCGTACTGAACATACAGTATAACGTACGCCATGGGTCTTCAACAGGCTTCCTCAGAGTTACTCCCTTCCCCCCCCCCCTACTCTCTCTCTCTCTCTCACTCTCTCTCTCTCATTAGCAGGCAACAGTGCTGCACTCTCTCTCTCTGTTTCTGGCACAACAGCGCCCCTACTGGTACTAATAGTCACACTCGTGCTCACAGTCACATAGATAGGCGGACACGGACATTGCTGTTCCTTGGAGTGGTTGCACCACTCAAAAACGGCCATGCATGTGTCTTAACCGGCATATCAGACTGTTGGTACGTCGGACCAACGTATACTTTACAGGTAGGCATACTGGGGTTACAGGGTAGATACTGACCAGGGTCCAGCAGGTAGGCATACTGGGGTTACAGGGTGGATACTGACCAGGGTCCAGCAGGTAGGCATACTGGGGTTACAGGGTAGATACTGACCAGGGTCCAGCAGGTAGGCATACTGGGCTTACAGGGTAGATACTGACCAGGGTCCAGCAGGTAGGCATACTGGGGTTACAGGGTAGATACTGACCAGGGTCCAGCAGGTAGGCATACTGGGGTTACAGGGTGGATACTGACCAGGGTCCAGCAGGTAGACATACTGGGGTTACAGGGTAGATACTGACCAGGGTCCAGCAGGTAGGCATACTGGGGTTACAGGGTGGATACTGACCAGGGTCCAGCAGGTAGGCATACTCGTAGCCCAGGGCCTTGTTGGACAGGAAGTAGTCTCCGTTCCTGTAGAGCGGCAGGAAGGGCACCATGTAGTATCCGTCGTTGTGGCCGATGGGAGCGTTGGACTGTGGGTAACGGGTACGCAGGGGCTGGTGGGTCCTCAGCCAACGTTCAAAAATACTGCAGGAAGATAAAACAGTACATCAATGAATAATAATAACGTATACAGTATAATGTTGGCCTATATATATGAAGTCTATAGTGGAGAGGGGGGAGGGAGAGAGAGGTGAGAGAGAGGACGCAGGAGGGAGGGAGAGACATACAGAGGGGTGGAAGAGGGAGGGAGAGAGAGAGAGATAGCTGAGAGAGATTGAGAGGAAATGAAAAGAGGGGACAGAGATAACTGTAAAGTGGAAAGAATGGAGGGATAGGAGGGACGTGAGGGAGGGGAGAAAGGAGGGAGCAGGGATGGAAGAGAGGAGAGGACGATATAAGGGAGTAGAAACTTTATAACCACTTGAACGTCTTCTTGGGGTGGGGAACATTGCCCAAAAATAGCCGATCTACAAGCACACAAATTACACGTTGTGAGCTTGTAGTTCGGCTACTTTTTGGCAAAGATATTTGGTGTAGTCAGAAGAAGAAAGCAAAGTGCAGTTACCCTAGGCTGATTTTCAGGTAAAATAACTACAGGGTTAAAACATGGCAGGCTGCATAACGCTGACCTTATAGTACACTGTGATGTAATGTAAGCAACACAGCTGCAGCCAATCAAATTAATAATGTGTTAGGTTTTAGGTGTGTCAATGCTGTCTATCTTGCTTGCACATTGGCTATGCCTTTAGCTCTGGTCACACCCATGAAAATCGAACACGCTTATTATTAATTTGTTTGGTGTAGCTGTATTTCTTACAAGTCTTCCACGTCTTTTAATCTGCTGTAGTTTTTAACCCGAACCGGAAAGCAAACTACCAAATCAGCCTGGGGTTTCATGGCCCTTTAAGTGGTTATAATGTCTGTGATGAGGCCGTTAGTTCTGCACCATAAAGAACAGAACAGAGCAAACATTAGCCCAGATAGTTACATTTAAATCTCTGCTGTAACATCTCTGCTAATCGAAAGACCATAAAGGAGATGAACACAGAGGAAAGAATGAGTAATAACGCACATTGATTTTTACATTGCTGCAGGATGAAAATGCCTGCAAGACAAAAATACACTCTCTGTCGTCTATCCAAAAACTGTGGGATTTAAAAAAAAAAAAGAACAATGAGGTTATTGTTTAAAAGCTCTTGTTAATACTTTTAGTTGATTCGATATTTATAAAACTCCCAGACAGACTGAACCACTTTCACTTTAAAAAAAATCACACCCATGTCACAATTTACATCCTCACTTTTCTGTCTTCACTTTTATGCCCTCATTATTTGAGGGGCCCTCCTGGTTTAATGTTTGTTTTAAAAACGCCATTGACAATGAAGGGAAAATGTATGTCATATTGTCTCTTTATTGTTGTACCAAAGTGCTGACATCACAGGGTCATTGTATTATTATTATTTTGATATGGGAAATGTGAGAAATGTGTTCCAAATATAAACAAACCACGCCATGATTTTGTCTGTGTTGTTCATGATAGGTCTCACTTTGCACTGTCTGATTAATTTCCTTTACAAAAAATAAGACAATAAGCTTTGACAATAGACGTGTACATTTATAATCAGCACCCAGCACCCATAGCTAATGTTTACAGAAATGCAACTGAGCTTGACAAAATTATTCATAGGCTTTTCTTTCTTTTCACTATATCCAAAGGCTGCATTAAAATGTGCTAAATATCAAGTAGCCTATCTCTCCTTTTTCCTCTCTCCAGGGAAGAGAGACAGAGAGAGAGAGACAGAGAGAGAGAGAGAGAGAGATGCAAAGAGGAACTGCACTGTTACCACAGTTTTACACTGCAGCCCGCCAGCGTCTGTCTCTGCTAATTATTATCTCATCTCATATTCCTTTAATCTTTGTTCTTTTGTGGTCTCTCTCTCTCTCTCTCTCTCTCTCTCTCTCTCTATGTGCAACTATGGTGTTTTAATGATGTTATCTGTTCAGTTGAGGAAGAGATTGTATGTTTTGGTTAGATTTTTGGGACATGCAGTTTGTGTCACAATAGTTACCTTACACCACTGCTGTCTGTCGTCTGTCTGCCTACTTAATTAGACTATCAATGGGACAATTAAAGCATTGTGTCTTTGTGTGTGAGAATTGCTGGCGTGTACGTCAGTGTTTGCAGTGCTCATATGGGTTTTATCTGAGGCTGTCTCCACTACAACCTGTGTTGGTGCACAATGTGCAACTTGTTTTCTCACTTAACAGTAAATAAAACAACACACAGTATACGTGTATACAGGCCTGCAGGGTATCTGCACATGTATAAAGTGACAAAATGCATGCGTGCGTGCGTGCGTGCGCGCATGCGTGTACCTGTCTATGAAGGCATGGTGCAGCAGGAACACAGGGTCGTTGGCAGAGCCCTGCACTGACGACATGGAGCCGTTCATGAACAGATGCAGAGAGTTGTGCATGGTGCTCTGACCCGACAGAGCCATGCCCGTCTCTGGGTTGGCAAAACCTGCACAGAGAGAGAGAGAGAGAGAGAGAGAGAGAGAGAGAGAGAGAGAGATAAAGAAAGAGAGAGGTAGGGGTTCCATTCGTACAAACTCAGAGTTACAGACCTGTAAAGCCATTTAGTTCCATTTGCAGACTATCACAGTTACAGACCCATAAGTGTCCTAATGGTTCCTACTGTAACTATCAATCACTTTGCTGGGCAGTAGGGACCCCCAGGGACCCTCCTAAGGACCCCTGGGGGTGCCCAGACCCCATGTTGAGTACCAGTGTGATCCTATCGCTGGATGATCAGAATGATGGAAAGTCCCAAGTGTTCCACATGCTTGGAAAACACATCCCGAGTTAAACATGCCCAGTGGTGAAAATGATGACTTCACCCATTCTAAACCCATGCACGCCGGGCAAGACTTGGCCTGTTGAGTGTCTAAAGTAAACCAAACCGTAGTCTAAACGGAAGTACTGGCCATGGAAATCTGTTCACGTTCTCCATGTGAAGTGTAGTTTTGTTGTCTGTTGTGACACTGCCACATAATTGTGTGAAGAAATGTATTTCCTGTCCTGGTATGATTATTCAAAGTAAATGAAATGTAGAGTGTGCTGACCATATAAGAAGTTCATCCCTATCCCCAGTTAACCCCTGGGGTCAAAAAAAGCGTATGTTTTGTTTTTGGCTATAGAGCGCCCAGCCTTCATCCAATCAGTATGAAGGCTCATATTACCGGTGGGCTGTGACCGTAGGGGGCCGTTTTTTTATTTTTATTTTTACAGGCAGGCAAAGTGAGTGACAAATAAACCCTCTTTTATCTTGAATCCTTTTTCCAGTATTCTTGTGAGAGCAACAAAGGGTTGTGTAGTTGTCTGTTGGTTTGTGTCATTTATGTTGTTCTGTAGAAGTGGTGGTATTAGGGCTTGTTTGTTTGTGTGTGCCTCGACGGAGCGGGCGGTAGAGTTTCTGCTATCTGCGCGCTGGTTGTGGTGGGCCGGTCTGGGCCAAATTCACGCGAATTTTTTTTGTCCCAGTCCAGCTCTGGCACATAATGTAATTGATTAGTACATTTAGCCACATTTACCATATTTACTTTTACCTTTTTTAACTGTTTATGCTATTACCAGTATAAAGACACTTCCGCCGTGCGCGCATCCGCCTCATTGACGGCAGACTGCTGTGCGAGCGCTGGTGCTTTGACATGTGGGGTCAGATCAACATGGAATGAATTCTGTACTGGCCATATATGGAGCATTGAATGACTGACGGGAAAGGCACGATTTAATAGTAATCACAGAAAGTCGCGAAAAACAATACATCGATAAATAGCGGTCAAGGGTATAATTCATGTGCGTACAAGGGGCTATAATAGCGTACCCTCCAGGGCGTTCCTGAAGCTGCGGTTGGCGAAGCGGTCCATGGTGTCAGAGTCGTACTGCGTGAGCGCCACCACAGACTCCACGTCGGCCGAGGTGGGCAGGCGGTTAACGCGCCCCGGGTCGTGGTTGCCCGGGTTACGCAGCAGCGGCCCCTCCCCCGTGGTGTTGCACAACACCTCTCTGATGTTGTAGTCCTCGGGCTGGCTGCAGATCACCTATAGACACGCACACATACACAGTTACGCACGGCACATATATGCAGTACAATAGAGCTGTTCAAAAGCACTCGACTCTGAGCTGAAGAGGCGCTCAATGCTGGAGCCAGTATACTGTATGTTACTGTAAGGGGGTGGGGGATGGGGTTAGAAATGGGGGGGAATATATAAGCGAATCCACTAATCCAGTTATGTTTTGTAATTGTTACATACAAAAGTCACGTTATAGCGTATGCGTCTTTGAAGTGTGTTGCGTTTGATACTCAAAGCATTATGTGAACATGACGGGTGTTGGTGTTCCCATATTAAATGAATCAACATGTAGCAGGTTGCATAATGGTCACTGTCGGGCAGAAACCTCATATCTCCATGTTACACATTTTTATGTATTATGTTTTTTTATTTATTTTATTATTAATGCCCTATTTCATCATACAAGCAGTGACATTTTTTGATAGAAAAGCAACGCGTCGCAAAACAACACGTTGTAAGCTTGCAGATCAGCTATATTCCACTATACTTTTAATAATGTTATGGACATGAAGGTTTCGAGCCAACAATTATGAGCAAATCCAAAGACGCAAACATTTTTCAGGGTGTCACGTTTGACATATAAAAGCATAATATGAACAATTCATCATGAAAGAGAAGATTAGTATTCCAATATTAAATTAGCCAAGCTGTAGTATAGGTTGCATGTGCAGTACGCATATTTATTTTGCGATTTTAGTCATCTATATTACATTGAAGATGGTAGGAAATGTATTTATTAATGACTATATGTTTCTGTATGTCTCTGACCATCTGACCTGATTTTTGCAAAATGCCTTAAATGCCAATTGCCATCAAAGGCGTAAGAAGTAATGGCACCCAACTGCCTATTGTAGCTCCACCAGGAGGCCACAACCTGACCTGGCCTGGTGGAGAACTATGCCCTGAGGGAACTTTTTCTAGTTTGACTTCGAAGACCTTTTCTAAAAGTGCACCTTCTTACATTGCGTGTATCTTTTACAGACTTTAAGAATGCTGCAGCCCTCCTAGTTTGCTTTATTCTATGATATACATACATGTTCATGCATATGCATTGTTTAGCTACTGTATCAATCCCTTTCAGACTGTATAGGAGAACCAGAGTAGCAGCGTCTACAGCGTCTTGGTTGAAGTGTCTCTGATGTGGGATTTTCACCCTCATATTCTTCATTTATGCGTGCATGGGGGCGGATTAATTTGAGGATTAAATATGGAATTGTGTGGTTTGCGTCCTTCCCCCGTATGTTTATTGGTGGTTCTGACGGCATGCTGGTTTCTTGAGACTCTGGAAGTAAATCACATGCTGAACACGAGTGTGCCGGTTGGAATGAAGGTCACGTATGAAGGCTTACCGACATGTACTGGAAGCTCCAAAAGTAGCTGATGTACAAAGCTCGAAATGTGGCACATATACTGTACATATTATACTGTACTTGAGGACATCAACCTTTTAGGATTGCAATTTTGCCACTTTATTTTTTTTTCTTAATTGCCACTAACCCTAAACTCTGATTTCCACTTGTTACACACAGAAAATAACACACAAGC
Source organism: Protomyctophum bolini (assembly GCF_963924005.1). Taxonomy (NCBI): domain Eukaryota; kingdom Metazoa; phylum Chordata; class Actinopteri; order Myctophiformes; family Myctophidae; genus Protomyctophum; species Protomyctophum bolini. Next base: position 15,268,692 of record NC_137870.1, read on the forward strand.
AGCCCAATGCGTTAATGTGAACTTGTATATCTGCTTTGCAAGTAACTAAGTTAAATAAATCCTGACCTAAAACCACCCACTGAACATAAACCTCTGTCTAATCCTAATCCCACCCAACCTACATCTTTTCAGAATTATAAACCTTATTATAAAACTTTAAACAACATTCCCCCCCCCCTCTTTTAATGTCCTTGAAATGAAATGGTTGTTTCTATGTCAGTCTTTCTTAAAAATTTCAAAAATAGCAGACCTACAAGCTCATAGCGCGCCACCGAGTGGCGCGCTATGAGCTTGTAGATCTGCTATTTTTCAATAGCTAAAGCATAGCATAATGCAAACACCAAAGGGGGTTCCCGCCCAAAATGGATTAAAGTAGGTGAATCACTGCATGGCTTGAAAAAGCACCTGTCAGAAAACTATACAAGGGGAGATGGATATTAAATCCCCTTGAAATGAGGGGTCAAGTATACTGTACACTGCCACCTATTTTCAACTTTATACATAGCTATTTGTATTTGTTGATGTATCGTATATTAGTGTGTTAAAGCGCAAATAACATGCATTTTAAAACTGCTTTTAATAATTAATATCATATTGTCAATGTCCATCAAAGTTATTTCTAATGGTTTGAGCCTCAATCACCACTCTGATATAATCAGGCCTTGTCATTTCTTTCTGGACTTTGAAAGCAGTATTAGCTGCAATACCACAATGTCCTGAGGTGGTGGGGGTGCTGATATGCAGATTATTTAATATTTGAGTCATTATAATACTGATGCTAGATAAAACCAGGCTTGTTTCCATTATGCCAACTTGGAAAATCAACAATGGTGGACATTGTAAACAAAGTGGAAATGCAAATTTGGAACTGAAGACTGAAGAAGAAATTATACAAAGTAGGGTGACATTGATGACATCACAATGAGACCAAAATCAGTTGAGCTGTTCCTGAGAGCAATTTATATTAAAGCACCTGATATGATATGAAAGCCTGATTGTTCAAAATTGGTTATTTGTGGGGATAGAAAACACATATGTGAGCCCTAAAAATACAAAAGAAATTTAAAAAGTAGAATTTTATGTTATAGCTCCTTTAATATTTCATATTCTATGCTCTGTTGATGAAATGAATACACATAGGACCACAATGGAAACAAGACTTTAAAAAAATAAGCCAAAGTGTTTTACTGCACCTCCCTGCATGCTGTTTTGACTGATAAAGTATCCAATCAGTCACTGTATTGTCCTTTGGAAACCTCATACAGTATGTCCAAAACAGCAAAAATAGCAGATCTACAAGTTTAGAACATTCATATCTGCTACTTTTGATCATGTGACACTGAGAAAAAGAAGGTTTCTGCCTATTGTTTTTTTGTTCCCCCCCATTTATAGAGCCAATGCAGTTGTTATTCTAATTGATTCCTCCCCACACACACTTCTGTGTTATCACTGCTGTTATATCCTATTGACTCACAGTGCACGTATTGTATGCGAGGAGCCCTCACCAGGAGGATGTCCTAAACCGTCCTCCCACTGACAGTTGCTGCCCAAGCCTGTATAGGGTTACATGCAATGACCTGTATGACCCTCACCGTCCAGCTTCCCTCTCCCGGACATGAGCTATAGGCAGTCGTGGAAATTAACTAAGTACATTTACTTAAGTATTTGTACTTAATATTGTACTTGTACTCCACTACAATTATTTGAAAACTTAATTGTTACAGCCCTACATATACATTTCGGCCATTTGAAAATGGACGATCTTGCAGCGTTGCGTTGCGATGCGACACAATGAGTGAGTTGGCAGATATTTGAAAACTTCAAATGGGACATTCTGCATAATTAGTAGGCTACTTTTACTTTTGGTACATTTTGATGCCAATACTTTTGTACTTTCACGCAAGTACATTTTGAATTCCGGTAGCCTACTTTTACTTACTGGAGTAGTTCTATATTGCAGTTGATTGACACTTTCTTTAGGAGAATTTTGTGCTCTCACCTTTAGTTCTGTGTTCCAGCCGTAAAGCGCGAACTCTCGTCTATTGCGAGACTTCAGAAGACTTCGCGAGCTCCATGCAAGTGGATGGAGCTCACAAAGTCTCGCGATAGATGACAGTGGCTGAAACGCAGCTAAACAACTGCAACTAAAGTTAAGAAAGACTACTAGCATGAAATTCTCTATAAGTAAAACATGTGAGTACTTTTTGAGTGTCCCTCATACCTTCCAGGAGGAGAAGACGGAGCCGGGGCTGATCAGGTTGGGGTTGAAGGGGCTTCTTCCGCCCATGAGGTCGTCGGTGCACACGTCGCAGCGCTGCGTGTCCCTCCAGTCCCAGTACGGGATGGTGAAGTTGAAGTCCCCCGTCAGCTTGCGGATCTCGTTCTCCCAGCTCAGCAGGAAGACGCGGTGCCACGGCAGGAAGGCCGACGACTCGTGGGCGAAGTCGATGTCCGGCCACACGTTGCCCGGTCCGCCCAGCAGCGCATCGCGTGACGTGTAGTAGTGCATCCACACGAACAGGTCGAAGGTGTTGATGTCGGAAAACCTGTGCCGCGTTTCACCATTACGGAGTTATTGTATAGGTAAGCAGGGGCTGATTCTAATGCCTTCTGATATTGTATTACCGGTAACCAAACTATTTCCTTATTCAACATTTTCCAACACTTTCAAGATTTTTCAAAGATTTCCCAAAATAGCAAGCTTGCTGCACTTCGTGCCGCGCTGTGTGCTTGTATATCTGCTATTTCTTAATGGCCAACACTAAATTCTAAAATGATGCTTTCTGGGTTTTAATGGGTTACATACAGTATGTTATTGTGGGGAAGGCTTTCGCTGAAAGTAGCTATATCGACAAGCTAACAATGAGCTTGTTGATCTGCTATTGTCTGTGAAAACTTTCCCCACAGATGCTCTGGGTGGGGGGTAGCTTGTAGATCTGCTATTTTTCGCATCTGGTTGAATGTTATCCTTGTCTACCCCATAATTGCCCATAATATGGCTACTACTACTATACTACTACAACAAATATATATAAATTAAGCAAAAATAAAAACTAAACAAAACTAATAACCTGCTTTAAAAACAAATAAAGAATGTGTTAATTGTTTTTTATTAATCAATTTAAATGTATTCCTTTATTTAAAAAATAACTGTGATTCATTATACCATTCCCCCCAGGCCTATAGCAATCATACAGCACAACAATGAGGATCTTATTTCAGTGTGCTATGCCACAAGGCTTAAAGTTTGTGAAGCTTTAGCAAGAAAATAAGCATAGAACATGGTATCCTATAGGCCTTCCTTTGTTTCTACACGTGCTGTATAGACTCTATCCTACGGCAGCGCAGCATTACAATTGATCATGTTACATAATCGTGTAATGTTAGATTAAAACATGTTTTTCAATGAACAAAATCCGTGGCTAAAAACAGTGCATGGCCAAACGTTTTCAAAACATTCAAAACCTTTTCCAAAAATGATGAATTTCAAGCATTTGACCCATTAAGACCGGTAAAGCATGTGTGTCATTATTTTATACTCTTGCTCATGCGTGTCACTTCTGGTATCTTTAAAAAGGAAAATCTTTATATGTATATTTTTAAAGCGGACATTTTTAACTCTTTTTAACTAACAAAATATTTTCAGGTGGGAATCCCAGGCCATAATACATATCATATGTAATAAGAATAATAATGCATGAATAATGCAACATGGGGGAACGAAACCCTCACCTGGGGTTCTCGCCGTTGGCGCCCATCTGCGCCCTCGTGGCCGTGGCGATGACGTAGTCACGGCTGACCGTGTTCTTCGCCAGGTTGAGGTAGGAGATGAATCTGCGCTGTTCGGCGACCGACAGCGTCAGGATGTTCCGCCGCACCGTCTCCCGGTACTGCGCGCACCCGACACCTGAGTAGCCAAAGCGGCACTCGCCACAGTCGAAGCCGCCGTAGTTTCCGGCGCAGCGGCACGTCCTGTTGTACCAGGCCAGCGGCCAGCGCTCCCGGTCGTCCACGCCACTGTGTGGGTACTGGGGCCCGTGGGGCTCGTCCGACACCAACACCTCGGTGCAGAATCCTCGGCCCGACATGGCGCCGCAGGCCGAGCCGTCGCCCTCCCACACGGGGCAGCACTCTTTCGTCCGTAGCCCCTCCGAGTTGGCACATGGCCGGGGAAACTGGCCCACGCAGGAGCCTAGAAGTAGCATCAGGCCTACAGGCAAACGCAGACTCCTCATGGTGGATGGTGAACGCCTACCCACGTTGAATTCCAACTGAATCCCCCCGCGGGATCGATGCGGTCGATCTGTCTAATGCCTCAGTAGTAAAACAATCCAAGAAACAAAATCCTCTGTAAAATGTCCTCACACCTACGCATTTATAACAAATTACCTGAATAGAGAGCTAATTCAGCCCTGAATGACAACCAACTGAAGTCTTGTTCCTTGACAATATTGACCCACTTCCTACACTACTGAACTACACAGCATTGTACCTTTACAGCGTATGTAGGTTACATAGGCCGATGCTATAGTTCCACAGCCGTGGTCAACACATTCCACTCACAGCTCACAAAGTTAGTTCCAGTGGAAGATAAAGAGCCACTCTCAGACAAGAGCTGTCTACAAATATACTGGGCGTAAAAAGGTAGTCAAAATGTGACCTTTTTAAAGTGGGAAAGAGTGGAAAAAGTAGAGGAAAAATCGTTCACTGGTAAATGCTTTATCTGAAGTCTATCATCTACATGTTTTCCTAATTGCAGTCAACTTGATTTGGCAGGCTGCACTGTTACTAGCATCTAGCTCCACTAACACACACATCTCTCTCTTGACACACTCTCAGAGTCAGCCAACATCCCTGTGAGTGTTTACTGGTTGAGCCTGTTTAAGGCCAGCCTCCTGAGAAAGTCTGTGATTTCATTGTGATCTGACGCGCTCCGTGATAGGCATGCACACACCGTCACGCACACACACACACACACACACACAGTCACACCGTCACATGCTCCGGATCTGCTTTCATTTTGTCTCGAGACCAGCTGACCTGTACCCTTACACTACTACCTCCAGCAATGGTGTGTGTGCGCGTGTGTGCGTGCGTGCTTGTGCGTGCACTTACCTCACCCCTTCCCCTTGGACAAGTTTTTTCATGGAATGCGCATGATCAGAGAGTGTATTAACCACTTGAGCCCTCTATTCTTATTATATATTCATATTTTGCCATTGCAACTTTGTAAATAGATAACAAAAACAACAAAAACCACACCAGTGACTTTCCACAATTGTAAGATTACTTGAAGTCGGGGCCACAAGACAAAAAAAACTGTTGTGTGTGTGTGCGCGCAACTGTGCATGCGTGTGTGTGCAACTGTACCGCCTTCTCCACTCCCTCCATTGCCTCCCAGTTACTGCCCACACAATACTTTGTACACAGTACAAAACACTGATGTTGGCCTACGAAGCAAACAGAAGTATATGACCCCCTCATATCTTCAAAGCATGGTCCAACCCTATAACCCCTCCTGCTCACTCAGATCAGCTAACACAGGGAGGCTGCCAGAACCTTCGCTAAAACATCTGGGAAAACACTTCACATGTCCCAGACTCCTCTCCCTTCTGGCTCCCAAACTGTGGAACAGTTCCCTCGCCATTGCAGTTAGAAGTTAGAACTGCAGACTCACTCCCGATCTTACACTGTAATCTGAGGACTCACCTCTTCTCTACCGTAGCCCGTAGAACTTGCCTTAGCACTTTCCCTAACCTCGGCGACCTTTTAGGCTGATTTTTAGTTTCAACTTTCAACAGATCGGTGAACCAATCTGTTTTTGCTGGCAAATTTGTATCCGCCCCTCTAGACCAGAAATCACACTGGCTGTGGAAGGCTATAGACCCGGCACACCTTTGCCCTACTCCTCCAGACAAACACTCCCTGCTGACAGGTGCATGCCACCCCCAGCCTGTATAGTACCAGTGACAAATATCACCCTCCCAGAACATGGACCGATTGTGTGTTTTTGTCACTTTTTGAGGGGATCTAGCCCTTCCTACTGTACTGTATATACAGGTTTAATGTTTGTTTTTAGTTCAATGTTTGTTTTAAAAACGCCATTGACAATGAAGGGAAAATGTACGTCATCTTGTCCCTGACACAAACATTAAATGCCATTAACAATAAAGAGAAGTTAATGTTTGTGTTGGCACCGTTTGTTTTACATCACCATTTCCTCCTCACCGGGAACATGTGAGTTAGACTTTAATATATTAGCGCCCCTCACTTCACACGGGTGTGATTTATTTAAATAAGAAACAGTCCACTGCGGTGCAACAAAGCTGGGTTTACCGCAATAGAATCCACAACCTCCAAGGTGGTGGGCAGGCACTTTATTACTGTGCCACCCGAGCACGATTAATAAGGCTTACTACTGTATGTGTGTGTTGCCTGACGCATGTGACTCTGTGACTCTAAAAAATCCCTGTGAGGAAACGGACACGCACACATAGTCTGCATTTCTTTTTTTTATTAATCATTTGGTAATAATGTATCTCTGCTAGTTTTGAAAATGTCTTATTTCCCAAATGCCTAAATGTCATCCATTGACTTCATATTTGACTGTAGTTGTGTGCTCGCATTCCTTCCAGTTTGGTCATGTGTGCATGCAGGCTGCAGAGCCTCAGGGATTCATGGATGTGTTGGAGTCTCTCAGCAGACCTCCTCATGCCCGGTCACATGCTGCTGGGAGCCGGACACGCGGTGCGGCTAATCCCACTGCAGGAATGAAGGAACACCACACACACCGGAGCAGGAGTGAGCATCATGAGGATCAGTGTGGCCCCACTCCCCCTGTGAGGAGAGGAGAGGAGAGGAGAGGAGAGGAGAGGAGAGGAGAGGAGAGGATGACTAGTAGGCTACATTTTCATATATATATATATATATATTAAAAAAAAATACTACTTCACTCCACTACATTTCAACGACATATATTTTGACTTTTGAAGGGGAAAGTACATTTTACATTATACAACTGCGGAACGACTATTGGGGATATAAAAGGGGTAGGGGTAAAACAATGTATTACAAAAAACGCCATATATACTCCACATCCAATCAACAAAATTGGAATCACATGTATATTGAGAGGCACGTACATCCAAAAGGGCTTTCTTGCCCACAGTGGCATGCCACAAAATGTAAAAAGTTGAACCATATGGCCACAAAGTGTGTCAGTGGGTTGAGGTGAGTTCATTGACCTGGTTAGTGTTATTTATCATAATGAATCCATCCTGATTTAATATATATGCCTGTAGATGGTTTAAACATTTAATTTGAACGTGGACCAATTCAAACTGCAGGGAAAGCATCTGTCTATCATTTTCGATTTGAGCTAAAAAGCTTTGCTTCTGGGGGACCCTGGAACTAAATATTTTGGTCAGCGGCCAAATACATACCTATACATTTGGGGGTCCTTGACATGAAAAGGTTTGAGCACCACTATATCTCTCCACATGCCAGAATTGTGCCTCCCAGTCCCGGCAGAGTAGTTCCGGAGTGGATCCAACGGATTGTGTGGCCCTGGTCTTTCCCTAGTGGTGACTGTGGGTCTGATCGAGGGTAGCTACTGGGACGTAAGTCGGGACTTGATCACCCCGGCTGGGTCACCTGAGTGAGGGGTAGGATGTCCGCGAGACCCGAAACCCTGATGACCTTGGGATACATCACTGAAAATACGTCCCAGGTGCATCCAAGCATCCAAGCGAAGTATTTTCTTATATTTATATATATATATATATATATCCAAAAACCTGTTTAGAAGATATTTGTAGAATCGGTCTCAGGTCATAATGGGTTAATTTATGTGTTGCACTGTGAGAGTGTGCACGAGCCAACACCAGCTCTGGACTCCTGGATCGCTCCTATCAGGGTTTCTGCAGTGTTGCTAAATTGTTAATCATTTATCATTTACTGATTTTTATTTCACACAATATAGCTATAGTAAAATAATAACATAGGTAAGGTAAACTATAGTTGGCTGACCTCCCCCCAGTGCTTTATTGGCTCTCGGCATGAAGGAATTCTGAAATATCTGAGCATCGATTCGAGAATGTAGTTACCTTGCATTGTTTATAACGGGAAATAAAACTGACCTTGATTGATACTGTACCTTTATAGATACATTTCTTATCCTGCAGGAGAAATTCCCACAGAAAGAAGGTGTGCCAGTGAGACAAAGACAGCATGATAAGATTGCAATAAAATAGCTCTGCCCCTCCTGCATGAGCAAGTCCAAAGTTTCATGTCTGTCTGATTGAACTAGACTTGGGAATATCACAGTGACAGAAGCAAGGGAACGCACCAGACACAGAACACTTGTCAACGACTAAAGCCTTTTAAAATCTTTGAGATTGGACCTGTTGTACCTGTCAACAAAGAAAATAAAAATACGAACAACTGGCACAACTTGGGAACAGTGCAACAGAAGAAGAACAGAGCCCATATCAAACAACTAGGATCCAGGATCTGCTATCGCCTGAGAACATGTCTGACAGCGAGCAGCAAGCCGTTCTGTGTGACATGTGCACAGAGGAGGACAGGAAGCCAGCACGCAAGACCTGCATGAAGTGCGAAATCTCCATGTGTGTCCAGCACCTACAGGCCCATCTGACCACCCCTGTTTTACTGCAAACCCACCCTCTGACCGAGCCCCTGGCCCCGGGGGAAGCCGGGTTAGGCAGAGCCACCAAATGTCCCCAACATGGCAAGGTGCTGGAGTACTACTGTCTGGACGATCTGACCTGTGTGTGTGTCTCCTGTGACATTGAAGACCAGCACCGTCTGCACAACATGAAGACCATCTCAACGGCCCACAAAGAGCTCATGGAGAAGCTTGCTGTTGAGCAGCATGCCTTAGCCAAGACAGCGGATAAGGGCGAGAGTCTGGAGAAGTGGGAAAAAGGGGAACGGAGCAAGTTGGCCCAGTCCGGCGTGCGTCTTGTCGAGGCTATGTCCAAACTGCGAGACCTCGCCTTGTCGAGTGTCCAGAGTTCCGTTTCCGCCCGCATGGCGTCCATCAAAACCAGCGAGAGCAGCATTCAGGCGGCTCTGAGCGAGAAGGATACCTTCCGTTTCTTGCAGATGTTTTCTGGGGTGCATCGGGATGTGGAGAAGGCCAAAGCTGTGGACCTGAGGAAGGGCTTGGAGCCAGGGAGTGACCGTGACAAGCTGGTTCGGGAGTTAAGGCAGGACGGACATGAGATGGTAGATAAAGCAGTCCAATTGTGGGGCTCTCTGCTGATTCTGGTTGACCCGGAGAACCACCAAGAAGACCTTTCCACCAACTCAGATGTTACCTTTGACCCGAAGTCACTGAGAAAAGGCATGTCACTGTCCAGCGACCACAGGAGGGTTTTCTACTGCAGTTTGACAGAGAAACGACTCGCTCACACCCTTCAGATCCACAGTGCTCTCTCAAATGCCAACTGGACGATTAGCCTTCCTGAAGACTGTGACTGGACCATCGGTATATGTGACAAAGCATCTGCCAAAAGCTTACAAGATGGACACGTCTATGGATTGTGCTGTCAAGGCGACCAGCTCAGTTCTCTCACAATAGAATATTATGAAGTTGTTACAGCTACTGATGAAGCTAAGGCACTGCAGAAGTCAGAGAAGGGCCGAGCTGAGAAGAAACGCAAGGTTTCATCTGAGGTGATCAAAGATGTGGGTAGAAAGGGAGATGAGGAAGAATCCCGACCCCAGCAAGTGGAAGTGCTCTGGAACTTTCCTGCCTCGTCCCTATCGTTTTTCAACAGGAGCGGCCCGCACCAGAGGACAGAAATCCTCACTATAACCACCATCAACAATAGCTGGGATCTGTCCCCTTTTGTGTACCTGGGAGCGGCGGAGGCCTCTGGAGATGTTGCACAGCAGCCACAACAGTCCCAACAGCAATGGGAATGTCCGTGTGGGCAAGTCTACCGAAAAAACTACAGAGAATCCAAAGAATCCTGTAACTGTGGTAGAATTGTTGGTGAGCCGCCCATCACAAAGGTTATTTGTGAACTTCTGTAATGAACAAAAGATCAAGGTCCTAGATCAGTAGCCTGGCATTGGCCATGTATCGTGGATTCACTCACTCACACGGTCCTCAAGGAACGTGTGAGTGAGTGAATCCACGTTATGAGTCTGACCAATGCCAGGCTACGTGGTTCTCAAACATTTTCATGTCATGGACCCCCAAATTGATATGTATTTTATTTTGCCACGGACTCCCATTTGAAAATGATTACGCCAAAAAGAGAAGATTTGTGTTATAGATCTAAGTCTATAATACTGCGTGGCAATATTTGAATAGCCCAAACCATAAAATATGGATGAAGTGGAAAACTGATTTCGATGCTATGACACATTTTATTGGGTACTCTCTGGAACCCCCTCATTGACCCCTGGGGATCCCTGGACTCCACTTTGAGAACTACTGGTTTATGTATTATTCATCGTGCTGTTTGCAGTGGTGTAAAGTAACTTAGTACAGTTATTTATTCATCGTGCTGTTTGCAGTGGTGTAAAGTAACTTAGTACAGTTATTCAAGCACTAAGTAGACCTACACGTTTAGCCTACTTCTACTCGACCACTACATCTCAGAGGCTAATATTACTTTTACTCCACCACATTATAAAACTTTAGTTGTTGCTTTGTAGATTTTTATTATCAAAAAAAGAATTGCTCACTTCAAAAGATTTTTGAAATTTGTGACATGGGAGATTCTGCATAATGAGTATTTTTTACTTTTGGTACTTTTAGTATATTTTGATGCCAATACTTTAGTACTTTTAGTAAAGTAAATGTTGTTGAACTTGACATTTATGCGTAACATAGTATTTTACATGTTGTGGTATTAAGTTTAAGTTGCTCGATTCAGTATTTAGATATTTGATATTAATTTGAGCTGCCCCGCCCCCTTCCTATACCAACCCATTGTAACTCCAAACGCCTTTGTTCTAACAGGAACATCTAACAGGAGATAACAGGAACATTTTAAGATTCATGTATTGTGTTTACAGTAAACTGTACATTCTGCTGTGTTTACACTGAAGTGACTTTTTTAAATACTTTTACTTCCCTATTCTGGGCAGTGGGCATTCATGGCCCATAACCACCAGTTATCATTCACGTGTTTTCAGTTGCTTTCATGAGTCTGAATGATAACGAATAACGATTGAATTGAAAAATAAAATAGAAAATGTTATGATAAACATAGCTATACCTAATATCTAGCTACCACACTTAAAAGCTTGTACCCTGTTTATCATTGTGCCCACAGGCGACAGCTAACACTCATCTGTACACTGTACATACAATAAGGTTGGTTGGCCCTCCCTTGTGACAAGGACAGACCAACATTGTTTTTTATTTGTCTATAAAGTTCTAATTGGGAGTTCACCTTCTTATTTAAACTCTCTTTTACAATGGAAAACAATTTCTTATCATACACGCTCTCAAGATTATGTGTTGCTTGAGACACATCATGCCTTCACTAAGTCTGGAAAATGCTTTCAAGTGCATACTAGAACACACTTGGCATAATGTTTCCTTCCTAACACAAGAGGGCAGTATAACACGTGGTTACTGGTGTGTCACAGAACGAGTAGGCCAGTCAATCAGCCGAATGGGTTGGAAATGTAATTTATAGGCCTATTTGGATTTTGGACAACACTTAGGACATCACTTTAGACTTGGCACAGAAAATGCAATGGCAGAATAAACTACATTCCTGGATCAATAATGTGACAGATAATTTCCTGATAATATTCATATTTGGATTAAAAAAAACAAAACAGGCATTGAAAAGGAGGAATATCAGAATATCTTTATTGTCATTGTACAAGACAACTGAATTGATTTGCAATTCAGCTTAAGTGCATTTAAAACAAAAGACATATAATACATACATTTAAGACATATTGCACAGTAAGCCCCTTTTTAGTCCATAAAGTGTCAAGTGTCAGAGTTCAAGTGTCAGTGTTTAAGGCTATGACTGCTCTGGAGTAAAAACTATTTTTCAGTCTGTTCGTCCTTGCATTGATGACCTTATAGCGCCTCCCTGAGGGCATAAGTTGCAGCAGGTGATGACCTGGGTGGGATGAGTCCTTGTAGAGGTCCTCCAGAGATGGGAGAGGACATGCCATGTTTATGACCCCCTGAACTTTGAAGGGACTTTCTTTCTGCCACCGTGCAGCTGTAAAACCACAGAGAGATGCCGTAGGTCAACACTGACTCCATGGAAGATAAGCAGGTTCTATATATCTACTACTAAGGTCAGTTGTTCTCAAAGTCTCAAAGCCTGTAGTGGTCCTTGAGGGGGTTCCAATGGGTCCACTTTAGCTCTACTTACGCTGTTTTAGAATAGACCATTTATAAGCACACAGAGCGTTGTGTGCTTGTAGATTGGCCATTTCAAAGTTTTTGGAAGAAACTTGAAAAATGTGGAATAATTCCCAAAACAAATCAATCAATCAATCATTCAATCAACAAACTTTGTAATTAGGTAAAAGTGAGCTGAAACTATTATTTATGCAGGCTTCACGTTTGCAGTTCAAGGAATAAAATATAGATGGAAGGGAGAATAAAACAAAATTCAAATAGCAGCATTCTAAAACCAGTATCACAAGTAGACTTTGAGGCTTGAGGTTTACAGCCTATGATTAAGGAAATGTTAAAGATGGAGTGCCGTGATTTTTTCCCCATGCACATGCATGATCATCAGTTATTATTATCATTTAAGGTTTTTTTTTTTTTAAGTGTACATTATTTGTTATAATGTCGTTTGTATGTGGACATTAAGTATGCCTGGTTTGCCTGGTGGGTGGTGATGGGTGGTGATCCACCTGAACTGAAGCTGCACCCACAGCTGTTGTTGTATGATAAAGAGTGAGGGGTTAGGGGAGGGGATGATATTGTGATGTCACTATATATTTTTCATTGGCCCGTTTGACTGGGGATGCACAGATGCAGATTAGACACACCAACGGACCGACATTGCAGAAACATGGTCGACGGACATGCGCTGCTCCGTGTTTGCAGTTAGCGTTAGGTTAGCGTTTGAGGTAGGTTGTCGGTCTAATTACAGTCGGACCAATAGTATCTCTAGTGTTTATGAGGTGCGTGACAGTACTTCATTAGACCCCTTTGTGTGGTTATGTGCAATGATGTCTTCCCTTTGTATTTAGGGCACTCCATCTTTAATGCTTTTGTTGACTCCTAGTATGACCTGCGTGTGTGGCACAGATGAACAGACCGCAGACCATGTCATGCTGGAATGCCCGATGTATAGGGTTCCCAATGGGGGTGGCAGAGACTCGGGGCCAGGGTAGAGTGTAGATGTATAGGGTTCCCAATGGGGGTGGCAGAGACTCAGGGCCAGGGTAGAGTGGCCGGTATCTCATCCCAGCTCGATGTCTGTCTGTCTGTCTGTCTGTCTATCTGCCTGCCTGCCTGCCTGCCTGCCTCTCTCTTTCTGGGTACTCCAAAATTACACAAGCATTCAACCAAAATACCCCTTATTTTGATCTACCATTAAATAAACAGAGATATTTACACTGGAGCTACTGTAGGCCTATAGGAGTCAAGGAGTGTGCGGTTACTCTGATCTTCTCTCTGGTTTGTTTGATGCACAGAAAATCTTGCTCATCGTGGGTGAGCCACAGGGAAAGTCATCAAACAGGTGGCTGTCTTTGATCAAATGGCTGGATGTCATTGCTGTTGGGCAGAAAGCTTTTAGGTTTAGCATTGCGTTGGTTGTTGTCAGTGCCACTGCTGTCAGTGGATTGGTTGTGTTGGTGGTCCAGTGTGACAACGGTTGAGCTGTTGCTTTTGCAGCTGTGGCTTTTGGCCTTGTCCACCCGACAGACAATATGAAACTGCATGGGGGTCCTTTAAATTAAACAAGGTTGAGATTCAACCTTTTAAATCGGAGTCCCAATCTACACTGTAAAATCCTCACTGCTTATTGACAGCATTAATTCTGCCAGACTCTTGCATATTATGGTATATGATCTTCTCTTCATGTTATTAGTATGGACTCTCAGCTGCAGTCATTAGTCAATGTAAATGAATTAACTTATTGATTCCTAATATCGATCAGTCCAAATGTCAATGGATCCCTCCCTTGGTGATTGATGAGTCTGTGCACTGTTGCACTGTGGGGGCTGTGTATGTGCATTCTTATTGGGTTTATAGTTTAATGTGTTCAGTTTGTAAACACCCTTTTTCTCCCTAATGTAGGCTAATGTTTATGCCAATGAATTCTAGCTACTGCCATCAAGGTATCCTGTGATCGGCATACCTTTTTCAGGTTTATGATCTGGTCGGGAGCGGCAGATTACTTATGTGATCTTGTAGTCTGCATGGTTTGTAGTCATCAGGCTGGAACCCCCAAACCGGAATCAGTATTACCCCATATAATTCCCAGTGATCAAATGCATCCTAATTTTAGGGCCTACCCAATAAATGTGGCACATGAA
>NC_137870.1:15285705-15300705 GCF_963924005.1 Protomyctophum bolini
CAGCCACCATAGGAAAAAAAAACTAAACTAAACGAGCCATTCGTGCATGTGGTGACTGCATGGTGACTGCATGTCTGAGACCCAACGCTCCCATATTCAAGCAGAGGACCTTCTCACCCAAGCTATAGGCCTCTGATGCGTTTTACAATTCCACCGTTTCCACGCCTTCGTGTAATTTCAAGTGATAGTTAGTTATAGGGTTGCATAATTAAGGCAGAAGGGATGAGATAGAAGGAAAGTGAGTAGTGGGCAGAGGACGGTGAAAGATATGACTGTGCATAATGGTATTGAGTGAAGTCCCCTCGTCTTCCCTGTAGGCCTACGGGCTGTCTTTAATCAAAGGAATCCGTCGAGGACACATAAGCGGCTATAGCGGACATGTGGATGACAGACTCCATGTTCTGAATAAATTGTTTTTACCATCGTATCGGAGATATATTTCCACAAATTGAAAAATCTTACAGTAGCCTATATGATTGGTGGCTCCAGTCGATCCTATACAATTAAGATCTATAGACCTTATAATCGCACACCTGTTTGTTGAAGGGCCTGATTGTCTAATACGATTGCTGTGTGTTACATAATGGCTATACAGTTAAGACAGTATGTTCGTTTCTTGTTGCTGCATATAGGTGCATGCTGCATATTGTAAGACGAATGCCGGACCTCGGACAATACACATCAATCAATCAATCAATCAATCAATCAATCAATCAATCAGGGAGGAGGAGAGAGGATGAGCTAGAGGCTCCGGATGAGGAGGAGAGGGGTACGGGGTGTTCACCCAGGTTATAAATGTTATCGGGTTTGTTTCAGCGCATTGTGGATTATCTTCCATTGCGGGACTTGCGGGTAGGCCTATAGGCTAATCGTTAAAGGGAGGTTTGCATTTCAGCCCCAGATGTGGTTGTTGCCGCTGTTTGTTTTTTTGGGGAGGGGACAGTTCGCGCGGTGTGGTGGATGACTTTAGCAGGCGAGCACCGCTTGCAGCACCCATTAGGCTATACTGGCCGGCCGGTCGGTGATGTAGGATGCAGCCTAAACAACTTTAGGCTTTTATTTTTATTTTATACGTTGACAGTCACAGACGGCAATTCTCAATTATGTATCGATCTTTAATCAAGGGACAACACTATAGTAATTCCGAATCCTGTGGGACGAATTACAACCCCAGCCGCATGCATAAACAAGGCTGTCAACCAGCGTTTTCAGTAGATCATTGGTTTCAGGACCCCGGACAGCTCCCGGTCCTATAGGCTGCTAAAATTATTATGCAACGTGACTTGTCAGCATAATCATGACATGTCTGTTGTGTAGGCCTACTTGTATTATGTCGTGTCGTCCTATAGTGTTTCCTGTTCTACTTAATAATACAAATAATAATAATAACTTGAATTTATATAGCGCCTTTCATGAACCCAAGGACGCTTTACAAAATGTACCAACAACAATCAACAACTATATGCCATAAGCCTGAGAGAATATGTGTCTTTTCAAGGCAGCCTTAAAAGAGTCCAGTGTTGGAGCATGCATGGCGAATCTCTATTGGAAGAGAGTTCCACAGGGTGGGGGCTGCCACACTGAACGCTCTGTCCCCGAAGGTTCGCTTGACTGCCTTGGGGACAGAGAGGAGGTCCAAGTGTGTTGTTGTTACTGTTACCTGGTCTTGTCTCACCAGTCCTGTGATTAACTGTGTCTTGTTGTTTAGCTCTAGCCGATCATGAAGTGTTCCCTTGCCATTTGGCAGTCGATGCATGCTACAGTGTGTTCTCTGCTGTTTTGCATAGTAAGTTCTTGTTTGTTCGATACATCTTCATTGGATTTGATAAACCTGCCTGTGTGGTTCTGCTGGTCCTCACGTGACACAATTTGGCATTTTTTGGCCAGGGACCCCCACCTGAAAATTGTTTGCGCCATGGGGACTCCCGCACAAGAGTTTATTGAAAATAGCCTATCTATATTGTGTGAAGAGAATATAAAATTATAGTGTAAGTGGTTAAATAACACCTGGAGGTGCATGTTGTAGAAAATGTGGGCCAGGGCTAGTGGTGTTGTAGCTTTGTAGCTACAGATGAAGCCAGCTCATCTTGGATTATTGTAGCTTTGTAGATTTTGTAGCAGCTTATTTTAGCATATTCATGTCGATGGCTTCCATTGACAAAGTGGCAGCCTGCAGCTTTATACTGTATCTTCATGTCACTGGCTTAGTGGCTTCCTTTGGAAATGTATGGCAGCCTGTAGCTTTATATCTTCATGTCGCTGGCTTCCATTGGAAATGAATGGTAGAGTATATAGCTTTGTATCTGCCAGTGTGAAACAGTGAGAGAGAGAGCGAACATTGACACATTAAGGAGATACTGATTGTTTGTCTTGGTAACTGTCATTCTTCTCACTCTTTAGTGCCTGTCTGTCTGTCTGTTTGTATAGACTTTTGTGATGATGAAGGCTGCAGATTCAATCAGTGTTTTCTGGAGAAGCTGTCAAAAAGCGGTCAATATGTAGGAGAAATGTTACAATAAGAACCTTATTGTAACATGGGTGTGGGTGCGTACGTGCGTGTGTGCGTGCATGCGTGCGTGTGTGTGTGTGTGTGTGTGAGAGTGAGAGAGAGAGAGAGAGGCGAGAGCAAGCAAGCACATCCTACAGTAGATTTGTTCTATACTTTAAGAAGTGCTATTGATGAGTGAGGGAGAGAGAGAGAACTGTTGATTATTTCTGCCCTGTCCTTGCTGCCCTGCCGTTCTGCATACAGTCATACTGTGTGTGTGTGTGTGTGTGTGTGTGTGTGTGTGTGTGCGCACGCACACAGTATGACTGTATGAACGGCACGCACGCACACACTCACGCACGCACTCACGCACGCACGCAAACACGCACACAGGCTCCAGCCGCCTCTGCTTCGACCAACCACGGCTCCCCTGCTGCTCAGGGTCAATTCTATTTGCTCCCTGGCTGTGTAGCAGCGCTGTACATATTTACATCACAGCGCTGAGGCTAAACACACTATCACATTCACCCATAAGGATGGACATAGGGCTGCAATTATCGAGCTTCTATAGCGATTATTCCGTTCATTACTTTTTCGATGAATGGAGAAGCACTTTAAAATATATCGTTGCTGTCAGGCAGAAAAGTGCGTTAACAATCAGTTATATAGTTCACCTCTATCCCCGTTCTGAAGTGTTCCTGCTTGAAAAGCCCTCTATGTCCACCTACGCCTGCCATAAGAGCTCTGTAGCACACAGTATAGTTTTAGTTTGTATCCATTTATTTAACTGATGCTGATATCGTATCGTATCGTATCGTAAAGGCTAAATATACTGTACTGTATGTTTGGACAGATGCTGGGTGGGATGATGCCTACTTTGAGGCATCATGCTTTCTTTGTGGCACTAGGTTGTTCTACTTCTCTGACTATAATGGGACTTACAGGAGCATTCAGTGATTTGGGTGATTTGGAAAACCCCCCGGTCTGCTCCGGTAACAAGATGTGCACATGCAAGCACTATACAGTGGGGGGTAACGCAACAGGCCAACACCACGCACACCAAGGCCTGGCCCCGCTCGATCATAATTGGCGGAAGGCCCCTCTATCCTGATTGGATGAAGGCTGGGCCACCTAGTTAACTGGGGACAGAGAGGACAGTTGCCGGAAAATAGCAGATCTGCAAACTCACAACGTGTCACGCTGCTTGTGGATCTGCACTATTTTCTGAGAGGAGTTTTGGTGTACATGGGGAAAAGAGCAGACCAAGTACAGAGCAGATAAATGTCTTCGTTAAAATACAATTAAACGTAGCCTACAACATATTAACATAAATGTTAATGTGTATATAAACAAGCAATTTACACAACACTGATGATTGGCAATAATGCTGTCAAACAAGTCTATGATGAAGCTATCTATAAAACGTTTAATCTGCAACAATTATGTTGGGTCCCTGCTTCGTCTCCCTCTCTGCTAAGTGGTCCTTGGCCTGGGGGGAAAAATTGTATGTCACGTTGGATGAGAACGTCTGCCTAAACGACTAAATAGTACATTGTTAATTGTAGAGTGCAGCAGCAGGTGGGCTTTATAGGACAGGTTAAGGACTACTTTGAAAAAGGCACACAGCTGTGGTTGAACTGTGACGCACGCTGAACAGCTCCCCGACAAGTCTTCATTAAGATCAATCTGATCGTGGGACATCATGGAAGAATGGGGGAAAGATTGAGTAAAATAAATACACTATTGGTCTTGATTCTGACTGACTGAAGGTAACACGATGAAATGGCATACTATTAATAATTTAGCGGACTGTCTGTCAGTCAGTCTGACTGACTGACTGACTGACTGACTGAGTACTTCCTTAGTGTAACCCAGGTCCAGAATATAGGTTAAAATGGGCTAAATCACCCTTTACAATAAATATATAAATACAATGGATTAAAATGGGCTAACTCATCCTTCAATATGAATAAATAAATAACTGTTAAAAAGTCCTCAAGTGACAATTCATTCATTCAGTCATATCCCCTCACTACACTGAAATGTACACAGAAAACCCTCTCAGATCAGTTCATCCTTATTAGATGAGAGACATTGCCCAAACTGGTCTGAACGAGTGTCAATTGAGCCTGTTGCCTGTGTGCAGGGACAGCAGGTGAAACGAGTCCTAATCAATGAGAAAGAGAGAGAGAGAGGGACAGCAGAGTGAGAACAGAGTGGAGAACTGCAGAGTGCAGACAGAGTGAAAAGCTAAACTTCTGTTTAAGAAAATGTAGAATGATAAATGTCAGTTGTGTACATTAATGCACAGCATTAATGATATTAGCTTGTTGTGAGGAGCAACATTGAGACATCTAAAGCAGCTCTGATGTGCTGATTTCATTTGCAAACCCTGGTGAGTGACAAACAGTGTTTGATGCATTAGCTGCTAGGTGGCTAACATGAGGGACTACTGGTGACTAGTTTGTTTGTTCAATGAAGAATTACGAGTGGCCCAGGAAATGATTCTCCATTCATTTTCTCCATAGGCTTTTCAAAAAGTATTTATTTAAAGACTGTTACGCCGCGGACAAAGCCAACTCGGATCGTGATCAATCATGACAATAATTACAATGTTTTGGGCCGATTAAATAATTAGTAAGAAGAAAAACAAAACCAATATAGTGTTGTATCCTGCCTTTATTTTCTTCTTTCAAATTATTTGATCGGCACAAAATAATGTGTTTGTTGTCATGATTTGTCACTATCAGAGTTGGCTTTGTCCTCGGCGTAACCGTCTTTATATAAATACTTTTTGAAAAGCCTATGGAGAAAATGAATGGAGAATCATTTCCTGGGCCACTCGTCGTTCTGAAAGGGGAAGGGACTGCAACACGCTATATAGGGCCACAATTGGCCCGTGTTCAGGGGCAGGAAGCTGAGCGGGGAGGGTGATATTTGCCACTGCAGCTACTCAGGGGGGGAGACCACTGTTGGGCGGGAGGAGTATGACGCAGGCTCTAGAGTAGACTACGTCCTCCCGGTGGGGGCTCCTCACTGGCAGGTGAGTCAGTAGAATACAACAGTGGTGACAAATGTGGGGAGGGGTAAGTAGTGCAAAAATAAAATAATAATAATGAAGTATAGCCTACAACCATGGCTGCATGATTCAAGGTATCGTCCAGATGGATATATCGGTCTGGCTCTAATATCCCTAAATCTCACTCCAAATTAAATATTGACTTGGTCTCTTGGCTCACTCCAGCGCTTGTCATATATTGATTTAGCTTCACCTCAGGCGAAAGCAGCTTATTTGATCAGAGGGACAGCATAAGTGAGCATATGTTCCAGATTTTTGATTGCCCACTTCAACTCTTAAAGAAAATGCATCTACAGAAGAAATAAGGGACACAAACCTGAGTTATTGGGTGAACCTGAGTGATTGCACGCACACACGCACGCACGACAGTCGCACACGCAAACACACACACACACACACACACACACACACACACACACACACACACACACACACACACACACACACACACACACACACACACACACACAATGTTGGGGCACTTTCAGGGAAATTTGTTGCAACTAGCTTGTGCTCACGTCCGTGTTGTTGTTGTTTCTCTGTGAATATCGCATGTCCGAGTGAGACACACATGCACACACAAACCCTACAATTTGAACGATGGCAGACAGTGATGTGTCTTTGTGCTTTGGCCACTGATCATGTTGTTTTTGTTCCCCAGACAGTTCAGTTCAATCCTTAACACTGTTCGTGTACCTTTTTGTCTTGCCTTGCCCCAAGTCTATCAGCATGTGTTGTCCTGCCCATGCGGTATTTTTGTCCTACCATGCCTATTAGATATTAGGTAGTATTAAAGGGTACTGGAAATGGACTTGGACTTGCACTGAACTTTTGCACTATTACATTGCACCAGCACTATTGCACTTGGGTTACTGTACAGTATGGATATTATGTTATGCCAGTGGTGAAGGTGAAGCTCTAAACTGAATTTCGTTGTTTCATGTAAGCAATGACAAATAAAGATCTATCTATCTATCTATCTATCTATCTATCTATCTATCTATCTATCTATCTATCTATCTATCTATCTATCTATCTATCTATCTATCTATCTATCTATCTATCTATCTATCTATCTATCTATCTATCTATCTATCTATCTATCTATCTATAAGGCCAGTCCAGTAGGTTTTCTTTCCTCCTAACTTGTTTGAGCTTGTAGATCTGTTATTTAGCTGTTTTTGTCCTGCCAGTCCAATGTTTGTTTTGTGCCTTTTTCCCTCCTTTCCAACCCCCCTCCACCCACCCTGCTTGGTATTTTGATGATGTCTGGTACCCATCCCTTGGGGGGAGGTGCTGTCATGATTTTACTGTGAACTGTTTACTGTATACCCTTATTTTCTAGTGTTGTCTCAGTGTTTCCTGTTTTGCCTAGTTGTTGCCTGTCTTGTCTCACCTCATCCCCTGTTACACACCTGTCTCCATTCTGTCATTAGCCTGCAGTTGCCTGATGACACTCACCTGTGTTTGCTTCACTATCAGCCTGTAGTCTAAAGTACTGGACTCATTCTGCTCTCACACTGCCAGATCCAAGTTTGATGTTACTGTGTGTTCCTGCCTGTCCTACTAGAGCCCCCCGGCTCTGCAGAGGCCCAACGGGTCCTACTAATGAAACTAATGGAGCCCCCTGGCTCTGCAGAGGCCCAACGGGTCCTACTAGCGATGCATTCAGTGTTTTCATTAGCCAATAAAGACGGCGTGCGTGCATGCAGGGTTAGCTAAAAATGCAAAACAATGCAAAAGAAAAATGTAACGCTGGATTAACGCCAATTAATCAAATCTCGTTCTCTCGGGCGTGGCGTCCTGGAAAAAGGTAGATTAATCTCGTTTTCTCTGACATGCCACTGAAACAGTTAAAAATAAACAATCACTGTTCTAATTCTCTTATTTTCTCTTCTCTGCTCACAGGTTGTAAGGCCCACGTGTCCGTCACCTGTTACCATGGAGACCAACTTTGCTGCTGGGAAGTCTTTCAGCCAATGAGAGCAAAGCGAGGAGCTCAGATGAACGCTCCGGGCCGCCACGCTGGAACAATGTCATTTCCTGTTCTGACTGTCCGGTTGTGACAATCCACTTGTGGACTGTGATGAAGAAACTATCTGCTTGTTCAAAAATGTGAAAAACATATCTTTCAAAAATTCACCAAAAATGTAAATCAAGAACATTTGGAAAAATGTCAGTGTTGAACAAACAAACAAACAAACAAATAAACCAACAGACAAAAACGTAGGTCACTATGGCAAACGACAGCATCACTAAGAGCTGTTCTCTGGTTAGTGAATTACAATATTAACTATTGCCAACGTCCCTGTCGTGTTTTTGAAGAAAAAAAAAGAAGAAAAAAAGAGAAACGCACCAATAACATGCTGTGGTGGTTGCTGCTGGCCCTGCCCCTGTGGGCGGGGCGTACACCGGCTGACTCCGCCCAGTCTGAGAGGCGGGTCGTAGCGCACATCCCTGGTGACATCATCATCGGGGCACTGTTCTCCGTCCATCACCAGCCTCCTGCGGACAAGGTGTGTGTGTGTGTGTGTGTGTGTGTGGTAGGATGTGAGGAATATATGTTGTATAACCAAATGGTGACTGGAAGGGGTATTCCAGTCAAACGGTGCCTTCCCACTTCCATACCTGCAGGAATACATTAGTGCCATTCTCAAACCCGCTAAAACAGTTAAAATGACGGAGGCACGCTGTCTAAAGTGCACTTGAGCCACGAAAGGCGCCGCTGTGCTCAATGTTGCGAATTCCACTTCAGCCGACTCAGTGCCGTTCGGGTCAATGTCCCCATAGGGATACAATGGTAACTCATATGCCCCCTATAGTCAACATGTGCTGTTTCAGCAAATGTTTGACTTCTTGGGACGTGCAACCATATTTTAAGTTCATTCAATAGTTTGAACCAATATTTTATTATGATAATATATGTGTGGATATAATATTTCATCTTAGTGTTTGGAAGTGGAACGCTACAGGAGCGGAGATAAAGGCATTTGAGAAAAGTGGATGGGAGCTGTTTTTTTATTTTATCACTTGATTTCCTGGTTTCAATGATGGTGACTCACAGGTTCACAAAGAGCGCCATGTATCGTAAAACTACTGAATAGACATCGTGACGAGAATATCATCATTGGCAGGCCAATACGTTAATGTTACATTATCATTAAAATCCTGTTGTTTTTGCCAATTAATTGGGTGTCTCCCCCCCCCCCCCCCCCCCCCTCTTTTGCGCTTATGCAGGTCCACGAGCGCAAGTGCGGCTCGGTGCGCGAGCAGTATGGCATCCAGCGCGTGGAGGCCATGATGTACACGCTGGACCGCATCAACGCCGACCCGCGCATCCTGCCCAACATCACGCTGGGCTGCGAGATCCGAGACTCCTGCTGGCACTCGGCCGTGGCGCTGGAGCAGAGCATCGAGTTCATACGCGACTCCCTGGTCTCGTTCGACGAGGCAGAGGCAGAGGCGGGGGGAGGAGGAGGAGGTATGGCTCAGTGGTGGATAAAAGTACACACTTTTTATGTAAAAATATCAATACTGCAATATAGAAATACAGTTACATACAAGGGCGACTGTGGCTCAGGAGGTAGAGCAGGTCGTCCAATGATCCATGGGTCGGCGGTTCGAATCCTGGCTCCTCCTGTCTACATGTCAAAGTGTCCATGGGCAAGACACTGAACCCCAAATTGCTCCCAATGTGCTGGTTGGTACCTTACATGGCTTCTACCGCAATCGGTGTATGAATGGGTGAATGTAATGCACTGTAATGCACAATCTATGTAAAGCGCCTTGGATAAAGGCGCTATATAAATGCACCATTTACCACACATGATTTAGTGGATTACAGTATAACCCTAACATATAGGGACAAGCTACAGTTGCCTTATATGTGTGCTTTTGCCTAAGAACTAAATCTAAAGTTACTATGTTTAGTGACCCTGTCTAAAATCCCATTTCAAGTTTTCAATTGTATAAAAATATTTAGAAAATCAGCAGATCTACAAGCCCACAATGCGCACATTGCTTGTAATTAAATTATTAATCACAATGATTCAGTTTGACAATGAATGCTCATGACGGCGACAGGCCCAGGGGGAGGCGGTGGCGGCGGAGCGATGAGGTGCGCAGACCCCTTGGCGACACCCATGCAGGGGAAGAAGCCCATCGTGGGCCTGATCGGACCCGGGTCCAGCTCCGTGGCCATCCAGGTGCAGAACCTCCTGCAGCTCTTCAACATACCGCAGATCGCCTACTCTGCCACCAGCATGGACCTCAGTGACAAGGTACAGCAGGGATGGGCAACGTTGAAGATGGAGAGGGCCACTATAGTTCCACAGTTGCTCCAGAGGGCCACATGGCATATATAGTACTATGTTGTATCGATCATGTTTTGGGAAAGGTGAAATGCTGCTGCTGCTGCTGTTGTTCTTGCATGCTGCATGTGGGATTTGTATCCGTTTTCATGGTAATATAGCTGCTGCTATCCCAAACTCCTCTCATGCATCATTATGATATGATATAGTACTTTATTGTCGGTTCAAACTGAAATTTGTCTTGCGACCCAGCAGCCATTTATGCAGAACACACATACACACAGTTGACATAGCACAAAGAATATATTTTTTAATAATAATAATAATATGGGTTTAATATTGATGACATCAGGGATCTCCATACTGTATATATCTCCATCCCTGATGATGTCCTGGGGTGACCAACCAACCAAACAACACACTGACGGGAAATACACAATTTCATAGTAAATGCGTGCGACCTGTGGTAATAATAATAATATATCGGTCTGATATTAACCTGCTGGCCGCATTAAGTGATGGTGGGGGCTGCAAGTGGCTCCCGGGCTACCAGTTGCCCATGTACAGTATGAGGTACAGCACTGCTTCTCAAACATTGTTGTCTCAGGGAATGACAGCCTGTTTGATCCACAGCACCCCTGAATGATATTGGGTTACTTTTTTTGTGACTCAATGTTTATTCCTTTTTTCAGATTTTACATAGAAAGGGGGAAAAGAATAATTAGACATACAAATAGACACCAAATGAAACAAAAACAAGACAAAAAGTTAATACAGTACAATACAAATATACAGAAAAAATACAATACAAACGGTACAATAAATACATTTTAAACAATATATCACCTTACATTTACCTATGCCATTACTTTACAGCAATATGCTAATCCTTTCCCCTGAGATGTCACGAGGAAAACTTGAGATAATATCCATAAAGTGATTTTGATGAATTCCACTGAATGGGCAACATGCGTCAAGTGCTAATATAACGAGTGCTGTGTGTTAAACCCCAGCTGCATGGGGGTTTACTCATGCTAAATGCACGGGCAAAAATATGCTGACTGCAGTTCCAGCTTTGTCCAGTTAGAGTTTGGTGGCTTCAACGTTGGCCAGCCGCTCTGGGGGCTTGGGTGTATCTGTCTGCATCACATGGGCCGTTCTGGACCACCGCCTATCCGACGACTCGGCGCCGGACACCACCCTCGTCTGCAACGTGGGCACTGAATCTGAACTAGACGGACACAGACATTTGGCAGTATTTATTGGCCTGGGTTATTGCGTGGGTGAAATCTCAGTCCCTCCACCTCTCTCACTAGTCACTACCCCCCTCATCCACTCTCTATCCCTTTCCTTCCCCACCTCCCTGCCCCTCCTCTCCCTCACTCCCTATTTCTTTTTCTCTGTGTCTCTCTCTCTCTCTCTCTCTCGCACGCGTTCTTTCTGTCTCTCTCTATAACCCTCCCTTCGTCGTCGCCCCCCTCTCTCCCCGTATCTCTCTTTGTCATGGGGACAGCTCCTCCGTCCTCAGTCCATGTGCACAAAGCTCCACTGTGCTCCATCCTGCTCCACTGCATTCTACTGTTAATCTCTCGCAGCTGCCTTCAGCTGCACATCTTTATCACGCAGGTACAGTAGCCAACACACCTGACCTCAGCCTGAGTCTGATCTGATATAACGGTGGTGTGGTTCTCAGACATTTTTATGCCAGGTACCCCCAAATTAATGCATATGTGTTGGATGCTAAATTTATCAATTTAGCTGGGGACCCCCTGGAACCCCATCAAGGACTCCTTTTGAGAACCACCGTGATACACATCAAATCTTTTGCAACACAGGTTTTTCAGAAAACTGTTAGGATTTAGAAGACTTTTATTTTAAATCGGCCTCAGGTCGTAATGCGTTAAAAAACTAAACAAAAACACTTGGTTGATGAAAGTGCTGTATACAATATGAAGAATGTTTAAAAAGTAGTGAAAGTATAGCCAACAATGGCTCATAGTGTCACATAACTCACAATGTGTCACATCGAAAAATGCTCTGAGCTGAACTCGTTTTTGTCGCTTTTGGGTCTCGAGCTAAAAAGTATGGGATCCACTGCTTTAGAAGTGACCTGGTGTCATACATATACGATAATTGTTACATTCATGAATCATAATTAATTTGGTTTTTAATCACGTTTCAGAGTCTGTATAAGTACTTCATGATTCCTATATTCATTTGGTTTTTAATCACGTTTCAGAGTCTGAATAACTACTTCATGATTCCTATATTCATTTGGTTTTTAATCACATTTCAGAGTCTGAATAACTACTTCATGATTCTTATATTCATTTGGTTTTTAATCACATTTCAGAGTCTGAATAACTACGTCATGATTCCTATATTCATTTGGTTTTTAATCACATTTCAGAGTCTGAATAACTACTTCATGATTCCTATATTAATTTGGTTTTTAATCACATTTCAGAGTCTGAATAACTACTTCATGATTCCTATATTAATTTGGTTTTTAATCACATTTCAGAGTCTGAATAACTACTTCATGATTCCTATATTAATTTGGTTTTTAATCACATTTCAGAGTCTGAATAACTACGTCATGATTCCTATATTCATTTGGTTTTTAATCACATTTCAGAGTCTGAATAACTACTTCATGATTCCTATATTCATTTGGTTTTTAATCACGTTTCAGAGTCTGAATAACTACTTCATGATTCCTATATTCATTTGGTTTTTAATCACGTTTCAGAGTCTGAATAACTACTTCATGATTCCTATATTAATTTGGTTTTTAATCACGTTTCAGAGTCTGTATGAGTACATTATGATTCCTATATTCATTTGGTTTTTAATCACGTTTCAGAGTCTGTATGAGTACATTATGATTCCTATATTCATTTGGTTTTTAATCACATTTCAGAGTCTGTACAAGTACTTCATGCGGGTGGTGCCGTCAGACGCGCAGCAGGCCCGGGCCATGGTGGACATCGTGAAGAGATACAACTGGAGCTACGTGTCTGCCATCCACACTGAAGGTACGCTGACAACAACACATGCACTGCTTGGTTTCTTGGCTTATTATGCCAGGAACCCAGACGTTAAAACCCTGCTGGCCAAAGCTGGAACTGTAGGCAGGCATGCACAAGCATGTAGAGCGCGCAGGTAACTCAGATTGCTCGTTCATGAATCCATTCGGGCGGTTAGCACCACATTTTGGTGCCCAAATCAAGACAATGTGGAAGTAGAGCGTCTTTCTGCGTGCTTCAAAACCCACATATATAACTCCATGCATGCTCACATGCATAACTCGTCCTATACTCCATATGTAACTCCATGCTCACAGCATAACTAGTCCTATACTCCATATATAACTCCATGCTCACAGCATAACTCGTCCTATACTCCATATATAACTCCATGCTCACAGCATAACTCGTCCTATACTCCCGGGCCTCTTCCCTATAACACTCACAGGTGTTCCGTTCTGGTTTGTTCTGTATATAGAGCTGAATGTACAGTTCAGGACGTACTTCAATATGAACCATGTGCCGTACATCAAGAGGTTATTGCACCGTGTGACATCCAGGGGACATAAACAAGTGTCATTTATCTCTCCACACGCAGCGTCCCCAGGTGACATTTATCTCCCTTCACGTGCCGCATCCTTTAGGGCAGTCTATTCCTCTCTCTCTCTCTCTCTCTGCAGTATATGGCTCTTTATAGCGAGCAGCCGTCCCTTCATGTAGCTGTGTTAGATGTTTGCTGATAGTGAGGTAGGCGCCAGGAATGGAGGACAATGCTGCTACGTGTGTGTTTGTGTGTGTGTGTGTGTGTGTGTGTGTGTGTGTGTGTGTGTGTGTGTGTGCGCACGGCACATCAGCCTTACACCGCCGCACACAGGCTGCTGTGACCTTCAAATGTGCTCCCCAAGGTCGAACGCAGACTTCAGGAATACAATCACTGTCAGCCTGCCTGGCGTGTACATAAGGGAGAGAGAGAGAAGAGGGGGGGGGGGGGGGGGCTGGGGGGTCACGCACTCTTTGAGTCTCTGCAAAATGTCACAGCTATATAGTTCCATAGTGTTCTTTTACACGTGTATACTGCTATTACTGCATGTCAATTCAGCACCATAATGACAGGAAAGCAACGTGCGTGCATGCGTGCGTGCGTGTTTCTGACAATGAGGTCCACGCATGGGAGCAGATTCCAGTATGGCTGTAATGGCAGACAGCCCAGGCAGGCAGAGAGGGTGGGGGGTGGGGGGGGGGGGCGTAATGGCAGGCAGGCAGAGAGAGGACTCACGTTTGCTGCTCAATTCAATTCAGTCAAATTTGATCCAATTGGCCTTCTAGACATTTCACATGATGTTGTCACAGCAACACCAGCGAGAGTGATTGATCCAAACCTCAAGACATGAAGGCATCTCTCTCTCTCTCTCTCTCTCTCTCTCTGTGTGGACCCTGTGCTCATGTTAAAGGCACGGCAGGGTGGAATTTTCATACGATAAGATCTGGAGGCTTTCTGTGTAAAGTGGGAAGTATTGTGTATACATGTTGATCTATCTATCGCCTTGTGAGCTTGTAGATCAGCTATTTGGGATTGATCTTAAATAAACTGCACTGATTTGTAATTATGAATACTCAAGTATTTGTAAAAGCAAGTACTCCAGCACTTGTACAACTACGTAGGTACTTGTAGTACTACATCACTGACACTTGCATCCCCATAGCCTGCCTGGGTGGATAATTGTTCTACCATTAGCAATTAATAGTTTCATATACAGTAGTCATTGATGGATCTGAAAACTATTGGAGTCTTGGTTCGATGCCAGCATGCACGATAAATATCTCGCACTCTGTGTGTGTGTGTGTGTGTGGGGCCGCATCCGCGACACATTGTGAGCTTGTGGATCTTCAGGGTGCAAACCGGAGCATACTGTAAATATATCCAGGTCATCCGATCCGTCATCCTCTATCTAGTTTGTGTGTGTGTGTGTGTGTGTGTGTGTGTGTGTTGGGGGGGCAGTTTTCCCCTCTCTAGTCATGATGCCCAGTACAATCGTACTATGCAGTGGCGCTGTGGTAAAGTGCCTGCGTGTACATAAACATTTCGACTAACAG
>NC_137870.1:15305705-15328205 GCF_963924005.1 Protomyctophum bolini
GCAGGTTGCAGCCATTTGTGTTGACATCTACAGTCCAAAAATGAAATCGATATATTTTCATTAGAGAATATGAAGGCTGAAACCTCATGTCTCCATACACAAGAGCATCAAAAGTAGCAGATCCACAAGCTCTTCGTGCCACGTTTCGGGCTTGTAGATCTGCTACTTTTGCTATTTTAGAATTTGAATCCTGTAAAGCAATAGTTTTGGATATGAGGTCTCCACCAGACCGATATGTTGATATTGTTTTTTCTTTGTAATAATGCTTAGCAAGATGCAAGCAAGAGTCATGACCGTACTTCTAAGGGGGTTCAGTTTGGCTTTGCAGCATGCTATGCTCTGCTATGGTTTAATCACACCAGTAGGGCAAGGGATTTTCTTTGATTAAAATCAATGTTAAAAAGCTTTATATTGTGGTATATACTCATTGCTATAGAGTGTTTGTTCAGTAACAGGAGTCTCCATCTCCAGCTTTTTAGTAAACAGAAAATACATTTTCAGGACGGGATACCAATTTTATTTAATTAGGATAACGAACTCAGTCAGGATAGGATACAGATTAAACGTGGAATTGGAAGTGATGACACAAAGAAATGAACAGACAAATTTGGAACTGGAACACAGCTGGTGAATGGCTACTTTCTCCTGATTGGCTGAAATCTTGTCACCCACCTGACATCTGTTTATGTCATGATCTTACTGTTTACTATTTACCCTTATTTTCTAGTGTTGTCTTAGTGTTTCCTGTTTTGCCTAGTTGTTGCCTGTCTTGTCTCACCTCATCCCCTGTTACTCACCTCACCAAAAATATCACTTACCCTACCTGCAATTTACTAAACAATATCGAGTATGGAGTTAAGAGGCTTTTACCGACAGCAACGAAAGGAACATTTTGTTGGTGGTTGACAGAAACTGTCCTTGGGGCTTATTAGACTATTTTCCCCCCATCTCAGTCCTGGTGGAATGTGTGTGTCTGAGACAATATCGCTGAACATTTCCACATAGACACAATGATGACATGATGAAATGAAAAATGATAGAAAACCGTTGTATCACTGCACTCACACACGTACACAGTTCTGTACTGTATGTTTACATGCGGAGTGCATCCTGCTAATGTACAGTACAGCATATCTTTGGCCTACTTCACCATGGCAACCACCCCAGAAAGATTACATTAATCACTCTACCACTCTCTGTGCTTTACTACTGTACCAATCATTGTATACATTCAATATGCTTACTGTATCATACATAACATTTTATACGGATACTGTACTGTACCATACATAACATTTAATATGGATACTGTACTGGACCATACATAACATTTAGTGGATCACTTTGGAATACATTTTCATTGGAGTCATTTAAAGGTATATTCCGTGATTTCTCTTAATTCAAATATCACTTTTTGGATAATCCTCCCTACTATAGAGTGTGCCCTGTCCCCAGTTAACCCCTGGGGTAAAAAAAAAACCCCCGTAGGTTTCGTTTTTGGCTAGAGAGCCCTGCAGGCTTCATCCAATCAAGATGAGAGGAGCCTTCCTCCAATCATGATCGAGTGGGGGCGGGCCTTGGTGCACATGCTGTTGGCCTGTTGCACGTCCCCCCACTGTAGAGCGTGTGCATGTGCACATCTTGTTACCAGGGCGAACCGGGGTTTTTTCCAAATCACTAAACATTACAGGAACTGAAGATTGAACAAAAGATCAGGGTTTATATATTTCTTTATGAATATGTTTCATAGATTAAAAGTTTTCATAGATTTCATAGATTTTCAGCACTATCATCAGTGTATGTTGGATTCATGTTAATGTGTATTTAACCAACCTCTTAAACCTTTCACTCTGTACTTAGTCTGCTCTTTTCCCCCTCTACACCCAGCCTTTTGCAGAAAATAGTCGAGGCGTTGTGAGTTTGTAGATATGCTATTTTTGGACTACAAATAAGGATGCAATGTTTCAAATAAATCAAATCAAATCAAATCAAATGTATTTATATAGCACATTTAAAAACAACTCTCATTGTACCAAAGTGCTTCACAAATACAATATAATACAATACAATACAATATAATACAGTGTAGAAGACGTCAATAATAAAAACAGAAAAATAGGACAGAATAGTCTAAAAGAAAAGGTGCAGGATCATGTCGGTGGTGGAAAAGCTTGTGAATATAAAAATGTTTTAAGTTGTGATTTAAAAGACTCAACGGAGGGCGCAGACCTAACCGCGAGGGGAATTCTGTTCCACTGAGTGGGGGCTGAGACGGCAAAGGCGCGGTCGCCCCTGAGCCTCTTTTTTGTGTGCGGAACCCCTAAGAGACCCCTATCTGCTGACCTGAGGGTCCTGGTAGAGGGGGGATAGGATAGGAGGTCAGTGATGTAGGAGGGGGCCAGCCCATTGAGGGCTTTGTATACAAAGAGGAGGGTTTTGAACTGAATTCTGAACTTTACCGGCAGCCAGTGGAGAGAGGCCAGGACAGGGGTGATGTGGTCTCTCCTTCTGGTGCCGGTCAGGAGTCTGGCTGCTGCATTTTGGACAAGTTGTAGAAGGGACAGGGATGACTGACTGATCCCAGTGTAGAGGGCATTACAGTAATCTAACCGGGATGAAATTAGTGCGTGGATGACTATTTCAAGGTCGTGCGTGGAGAGAAATGGTTTGATTTTGGAGATGGAGCGGAGGTGAAAGAAACTGGATTTGACTATTGTATTGTATTGTATTTGTATTTGTTTATCGAATTTAAAGGCTGAGTCAAAAAATACTCCTAGGTTTTTGGCATGGGGTTTGACAGAAGTGGAGAGGGTGCCGAGATTGTTTTGGATATGAGTGGTGGAATCAGGTGGACCAAATAATACGACCTCAAACTTGCTGTCATTCAGTTGGAGGTAATTTTGAGCCATCCAACATTTGATGTCAGTGAGGCAGTTAGTTGAGTTGGTGATTGTAGAGTGGTCGTTGGGTTTCTGGGGGATGTAGAGTTGAGTGTCGTCTGCGTAACAATGAAATGAGATGTTGTAGTGACGGATAATTTGGCCAAGGGGGAGCATGTAGAGGGAGAACAAGATGGGGCCTAGGATGGAGCCTTGGGGGACTCCGCAGGAGAGATTGGCGGAGGTAGGTATAGTTAGTGTAAAGAAAATGTATATCAGATGTGACGGCCCTGTGGTAAATTGGAGTATCCGCTAACCCCCTTTTGAAGACCCCTTGCTCTATTTGATTATTCATTGTTGTTTACTGACTAGAGTGAACGCTATTCCAATTTCACACTTGTACGTCTCTCTGGATAAGAGTGGCTGCCTATAAATGTTTTCTTCACAGCTTATCTGTCTTCCTTTCTGCCTCTCGGCTACATGTCTCTTTTGAACTGTACACTTCTGTGTCATCCATCATCCCTGAGGAAGGTTGTTTGTGACCAAAAGTGTGCTTAAATTAATCTTCATGTACTGTGCAAACTGACAGCATGGATTAAAGTTGCCACGAGTCCACAACTGATTTCATCCATAGAAGTCAGCAAAGGTTAAAGCCTTTGGTGTGTAGAACACCAGGAACAATATTACTAAAATATCATAATTCTTAATTATATAATATCATAATTTAGCATATTGTTGTGTTAACTGTGTTAATTGTTTAGGAATCAGTGCTAGTAGGCTACTTTCACCCTTTTTCACAAATCACACATTAGGTCATACAAACAACTTCAGTTATGAGCTTTTATTTTTGCTTTAATCCGTGTGGCAGTGTTGATGTTTATATAATTATACCCCCTACCCCCCCTTTTTTCTCTCCTGTGGGTTCCCTAGGTAACTATGGCGAGAGTGGTATGGAAGCTTTCAAGGACATGGCCGCAAAGGAGGGCATATGCATCGCCCACTCTGGTAAGAGACACGACCTCGCGCGCACGCACACACGCACGCACGCACGCATCCAGCGGCGAATGCTTACCGCCCACCACCACCTCCTGAGGAAGGCTCAAATAAGGTTCTAGAATATCAATGTTGTTAGGCAGAAACCTAATAATATCTCTATATTTCAATGTGTTATGTTTAGTTTTTGTCTTATTTTATTTATTTACTTTAGTAAATTAATGCACTACTAGTCACAGCATACAGCATAACACAAAAGTAGCAATAATAGATTTACAAGCTCACGTGTAGATTGGCTGTTGCTATCGCTATTTCAGAATAGTTTTTAAAGCAAAAGTGTCTACTTTCCTGAAAAGTAACTGTTTTGGACATACATTATAAGAGGGGTCTTTGTCCCCGACAGTGACAATTATGTTGTTTTTTTTCCAGGTAAGATCTGGAGCAACGCCGGGGAGCAGAGCTTCGACCGCCTGCTGGAGAGACTGAGAGCCCACCTGCCCAAGGCCAGGGTGGTGGCCTGCTTCTGTGAGGGGATGACCGTACGGAACATCCTGATGGCCATGAGACGCCAGGGCCTGGTGGGAGAGTTCCTGCTCATCGGCAGGTGAGTGGAAACTGGCACTTTGTTACGGAGTGAGAACTGACACTTGTTGAGTAGTGAAAACTGACACTTTGTTGTTACGGAGTGAGAAATGACACTTGTTGAGTAGTGAAAACTGACACTTTGTTGTTGTTACGGAGTGAGAACTGACACTTGTTGAGTAGTGAAAACTGACACTTTGTTGTTGTTACGGAGTATGAACTGACACTTGTGGAGTGAAAACTTCTTACGGACACTTTGTTGTTACGGAGTGAAAACTTGTTACGGAGTGAAAACGGACACTTGTGTAGTGAAAACTGACACTTTGTTGTTATAGAGTGATAAGTGAGAACTTGCTACGGACACTTTGTTGTTACGGAGTGAAGATTTAGACTGTTGTTGTGTGAAAACTTGTTGCGGTGTGAAAACTGACACTTGTGGAGTGAAAACTTGTTATGGACACTTTTGTTATTATGGAGTGAAAACTGACACTTTGTATCATACTGTACAGTAGCGGTTCTCAAACCTGTTTCATGTGAAGGATCCCTAAAATGGATACGAAGCCCAGTCCACAGCAAGGATTCACAATGCAAACTATTTGCAGCTTGCAACTGGTTGCAAGAAATTGCAGCGTTCTCTACTGACCCAGTTTTGGGCTAATGTTGCAAGTGGTTGCATGTTGCCATTCTAGTGGCGTTGCCGTCATTGGTGTGGACTGGGCTTTAGACCGTGCCAAAAGATTGTGCAAACATTAAACTTTTCCTAAATGTTTCCCAAAAAATAGCCGATGTGGAACGGGTCCCTGCAGATCGGCTATTTCTGAACCCGGACCCCACTTTGAGCACCACTGTACCGTATATATGTACTGTATGCCATACACTAGTACAATTAAAACTAGCCTGCAGCCATTTAGTAAGTCTTTGTACTGTAGCCTTTCATTTTCTTCACAGTATACTGCTGTTTGATCTTTTCAAAACTCACTTGGCTTTATCATTTTTTGGTTTGCAAATTGTAATTGCCATCCAGGGTGGAAAGGTTAGTTTCATGGTGTTGGTTGATGGTAGTGAGAGAACCGCCGAGCTCTACAGTATACACCCCCTTTGGCAATGCAAGCACATGTGCACGCACCCACGCACTCATGCACGCGCGCACGCACACACAGACGGACGGTGCACGCGGTTCCATTCCATTTCTGATGAATTCCTCCCACTGTCTAAAATTCACTGTCAAAAACAACATGCTAAACATGTTCTTTTTTAATTGGTGTGTGTGTGTGTGTGTGTGTGTGTGTGTGTGTGTGTGTGTGTGTGTGTGTGTGTGTGTGTGTGTGTGTTTATGCATACGTGCATTTGTGTGCGTGGGTGACTGGGTGTGTGTGCATGCGTGTGCCGCCTATAGTGTGAGTGTGTCCGTGCACGCCAAGCTTTACCTCCTGTACTCTTGAGTCTTGGTTGTCATGCCAACCTAGTAATTAACTTAAGATGAAGAATGAATGTTGCACCTACAGTATGGCCAGTCAACGCACGCACGCACGCACGCACGCACGCACGCACGCACGCACGCACACAGATCATCACATCACCTATCACAAATGATCAACGTAATGATGTTCTATTCAATTCTTTTCCTAGTTATCTGTCTTGGGATTTTCCATCATCATCATCATCATCATCATCATCATCATCATCATCATCAGGTAAAGTCTATAGAATGTACCGAATGGCAGTAGAATAACAAAACACACAAACACACACACACACACACACACACACACACACACACACACACGTTTTAGTAATAAAATACGAGTACTTCTTCTGTACAGACATTGCTTGTCTTATGTGTAACGAGAGTTAGTCCCAAACCTTCAGTCCATGAAAGCACTGTGGTTTCACTGTGGTTTTTATATACATTCATTGTATTCTTTAGCACATGGAGCAGTTAAGCAGCACTAGACTGTTTGGAAGGCATTCAGACAGCCCATCTGGGAGGCACCGTATAGTTGCTAGAACATTGAGAACCATAAAAAACAAGTGGCTAAACGTTGGTTCAAGGCTTTTCATTCCAGCTCCCCTGGCTGTAAACCAGGCTACGTAAGCCAGGCAAGCTTGACCTAGTCGTGTTATACTGAAAAATTGTTATTTTGTCTGTTGGAAAATGGAAATATAACGACTCACCAGACACTAGTTGTGCAGCGGTTGAAGAACTATCAGCTTTTGGATGATATCACAGTCCATAGCTGAATGGGCTAGCCTGTTTGGGATGCCAGAGGTCCCAGTTTCGATTCCAGTGTCAAAGTTACTTTACTTGGGCTGGGTTAAATGCATTTCACTGTGTGTGCCAAATATAAAGTGACACTATTTGCGTCACAGTATAGCCTACGACTGTAGGCATACTGTATTCACAATGTTTGCAAATTTCAGATTATTTAGGTAACCCTAAAATGAGTGCAGGCCTTAGCTCTGGCGTGGCTTAAAGTCCCCCCCCCCCCTCTGTCTCTGCGTTGTGTATTTGTTGTTGTGTTTGGTGGTTAGGAGATGAGGATGAAGAACCAGGCACTGCGTTGTGTGTTTGGTGGTTAGGAGATGAGGATGAAGAACCAGGCACCAGAGAGACGTGTTGTTGTGTTTGGTGGTTAGGAGATGAGGATGAAGAACCAGGCACCAGAGAGACGTGTTGTTGTGTTTGGTGGTTAGGAGATGAGGATGAAGAACAGGCACCAGAGAGACGTGTTGTTGTGTTTGGTGGTTAGGAGATGAGGATGAAGAACCAGGCACCAGAGAGACGTGTTGTTGTGTTTGGTGGTTAGGAGATGAGGATGAAGAACCAGGCACGAGAGAGACGTGCACAGCAGTGTAATGTCGTTTATCTCAGTTCTTGTCACCTTGCAGAAAAACAAGCTAATTGCTATTAACAAGAAAATGCACTTTTGTAGGCCCTACTTTTGAAATACTTATTTAGTTTTTTAGTTTTACATTTTTTAGTATACTTACGGTTGTGTGCTTTTGTACTCAGGGAATACAGCGAATGCAATCGGTTCCTCCTCTTATGTCTCTATCAGCCCTTCCATCACTGGCCGGACTCTCTTTGCGATTATGCTATAGTTTAATTGAATAGGAGCGGTTAGCCTCCGTCACATAAATGGAGCGTGGCTGTAAATGAGGGGTTGGTTACGGGCCGGCGCGCCACTCATTTCAAGTCTGTTTGAGGAGCTTCTGATTAGTCTAGTGGAGCGTATACACACCATTTAACACTAGGGTAATGACATTATCGCACGCACGCACGCACGCACGCACGCACGCACGCACGCACGCACGCACGCACGCACGCACCTGTGTGTTAGACTGTCTACATATCAAGCACACACTGCATAATGAGACATTTATGAGATGAGACACACACACACACACACACACACACACACACAGGGCCCTGCATTCTGGCTTAAGCACTTAAACCCCATGGCTTGCGTATTCTTGAAAACCCTTAGCCGAAAATAGCAGTGAGCTTGTAGATCTGCTATTTCCTGCCAATATACTTTTATATGAGTGAAAATAGACAAGAGTATATAGAGCCCTGAGGGACTCCGCTCAACAACAATGCAGTAAAGTGTAAAGACATCGGGTGGAAACCTCATATGTCCAAAACTGTTACTGTCCAAGTTGCTCCTTTACACCTGACAGGGGGGAGTTTCCCTGGTTGGACGTAGCATGTGGAAGGAACACGTTATTCCAACCAGTTCCTTTCCCCTCCATCAGGCGCCCCGGCTGGCCAGGGGGAGGCAGTTTAGAGACCAGGATTACTGCATGTTTTTTGTGAGGGTACCTCACACCAACATTTTTGAATGCTTTTGTGTGTATTATTATTGAAGTATGATCAAGTGTAGGCCGTTAATGTACGGGGAAAAAAACAACACAAAAAGTTAGATTATGGAGAAACAGTATTAGGTTTCAGGCCAACAGCGACGACATGTTGGAGGACAGTTTGTGGCTTGAATTCCTAGTTACACTGCTAACAATGTGCTCAAAATAGGAATGGTTTAAAAGCAACGGTTTCTGAAACAATTTCAGAGAGTGACCCAAATTGGAATGTATCGCCCATGGGACGATACACTCGTCCCCCCACCTTTTTTCCACTTACTGTAGGGGGAATTTGTTTCCCTTTTTCTTTTCTTTATATGATGATTTCCTGTTTTTTGTTATATAAGTGTATATTTGTACGTCTCTAAATTCTGATGAATTGAAAATGGTGGACCCTGTTGTAAACAAAGTGTAATGCGTTATCATGGTGTCGTCCACAGTAACAGTTTTTGTATTGACCTGTGACTAGACTACAGATATCGTAGCGTTTTAGTTCCCTGTGTGTGTGTGTGTGTGTGTGTGTGTGTGTGTGTGTGTGTGTGTGTGTGTGTGTGTGTGTGTGTGTGTGTGTGTGTGTGTTTGTTTATAAGGCTTTGGACTAACAACCACGTCATGAACGCATGTACGCACGCACACACACACACACACACACACACACACACACACACACACACACATCACATAAGAATGGGTCTTTATGACAAGACACAAAAATACAAATCCATTCATTCATTTATTCACACGCATGCACACGCGCACGTATCTGCAACATGAGTAAACACACTCCCCGAACACACACAAGAGCATGTGGTTTATTAGAGGAAGGTAATTTAGTCTTGATTAAATCCTGATCAATTTGATGTCATTTAATTGGAAATGATGGAGATTGTGTCTTGAACAGTCTGCTGTGACTGCTTGTAATTAAACACATGGGGATAGACTAGAGAGCAGAGCGTGTGTGTGCGTGTGTGCTTGCGTGCATGTGCATGTTAATGTGTGTGTGCATGCATGTGTGTGGGCATATTTGAAACAGTAATAGTTACTTAAGATGTCAGCATCAACTGGCCTAAACATGTAGTGTTGTTAGTATAATTAAACATAGAAGCACCCAGGAGGAAGTGGGCTAAGAAAGGGGACAGTGTTGATTTTGTCGACTAAAACTATGACGAAAAAAAAAGTCAAAATATGCAGACTAAATAAAAACTAAGCTATGACTAAAACTAAATAATAATTTTGTCAACAAAACATAGATATGTTAGGGAGGAACTAGTGGAGAAGAGATCCAGGAGAACTACAAAAAAGTAATTTCATTCTTGGTTGTGTGCAGGTTGCGTCCGTGCGTGCGTGCGTGCGTGCGTGTGTGCGTGCGCTGTCATCTAGCTGTAGTGCCAAGGTGCAGAATCAATTTCAGAACGGGTCTTTGTGTCATTGAGGAAGCTTAAAGCAAGGTAGGGAGTCCGTCATCATGGGCCGAGGCTGTTTAACCAGAACATTGCCGTGGGGAACTCATATGTCCCCATAACGGATTTCTTTCCCGGATTCCAGTTCAGAAAGTAGCTTAACACCTAGAACGGCTGCAGGACAAAGTATCTTCGTCTTATCTATTAGTAACGCCCAACGCCCAGGACGAAGTATTGTCCAAAAGACGAAGTTTATTGATATGAAAACGGATCGCATGGCTTCACAGCCTGGGAGCGCCTGCTGGGCAATCCTCGATGTTGCGTAAGAGTGAAACGTCATCTCCCATGTTTAGCCGACAAAAACGAAAATCTTAAAACATTAATAACTTAATAACTTAACTTAATTAATAACTTAAACTTAAACATTAATAACCAATGCAACTCAATGAGTTGCATTGGTGTGTTTTACCTTTAAAACGGATTTGTACCCAACCTGACCCTTTGGTGTGGTTTGTGCTTAAGTGTGACAAAAGTATAGGGCATTAATTTAGGAAATATACATAAAAAAGTAAAATATGGAGATAAGAGGTCTCCTCTCAATCCCAACAGCAACCAAATGGTGCAGAAGCCCTGCGTAGCTTAAACCAGTGGTTCTCGAGTGGTCCGGGGACCACCAGTGATCCTTGAGGGGGTTCCAGGTGGTCCCCAGCTAAATGATGGAGAGTTGGTAACCAAATGGACCATTATAGATCTTTAAAGATGGAGTGCCATGATTTTTTTCCACACTAAATCAAAATCATCAGGTATTATTATTATTTCAGGAGGAAGATTTTTTTTCAAAAAAGTGTACAGTACTTTTACAGTCGTTTTTATGTGGACCCGGCCACCAGCTATTTAAGTATGCCTAGTTTGCCTGGTGATGGGCGGTGATCCACCTGGTGATCCACCGCGTGATAAAGGGGGAGGGTTAGGGGAGGGGAAGACATTGTGATGTCACCGTTTGTATCACAGTTTTTTTCATTGGCACGTTTGACTGTCAAGGTTTCAGCCTCCAGTCCGAAACCCTAAATACGTACTACAGAGGCTCTATATATCCACATGATAACAGAATCCTAAGGTTAGCAATGAATATCACCAGCCTACTAGCCATGTTTTGTATGGAGAGTAGGTTGCTGCCTTCAGGAAGGAGATATGTTGTTCCAGCATACAATAAAGCCAGACTGAAGGTGTTTTGTCCATCAGTCGACTTTGAGGCTTAATCAGGATTTTGGCCAGACTAGACTGAGCTGTGGACACTGCATGTTTCTATGTATGTAATTGTAGTTTATTTTCTGTTTGTGTTACTGTTATGTCAAATGTGTGTATACAGTATGTGTTGCATACAAGGCCACTGGGTCGAGAAACAAATTTCAGTGCAAACTAACAATAAAGTAGGCTACTATATCATATCATATCAACATCAATGATGTGATGCTAAATCTCATCTAGTGGTCTATACATCTTAATCTGAGGCCAGCTATTCATTAGTGTGTCGGTAGCCTGCATGGCGCCATGAAAAATGGTCGAAAGAAGCAATCGATACATAAGAGGCTGCAAACAAGAGGACTGTGTGTGTGTGTGTGTGTGTGTGTGTGTGTGTGTGTGTGTGTGTGTGTGTGTGTGTGTGTGTGTGTGTGTGTGTGTGTGTGTGTGTGTGTGTGTGTGTGTGTGTGTGTGTGTGTGTGTGTGTGTGTGTGTGTGTGTGTGACTATTTGTGTTTATATTTGGCAGCCTAGGGCATACCCACAGACTGGTTGTTAGAGGGTTCCAACAACTTGGGATGCCCAAAAAGGCTGGCAAAGTATTGTTGTGTCTCTGCTATAATTGGCAGCTGCCACATATGGCGGAGACACTGCTACTTATACCCATAGATATACTGTATGCTGAGTGACATGCCTATTGTAACATGAAAACACATGCCATGATTTTGTAAGTGTAACTCTACTGCACCTTTACTATTTGTGTCCTTGTTGAGTGAAAACATAATCCCTGAAAAGCTGAAATTTTGTTGTTGTCGTCATTGTCATTGAGGAATTGTCTGCAGTTATTTCACCGCCAGTATGTGAGTCACCCTCTGTTTGGGTCCCTGGATGAGTCATGGTGCTAAAATAGCACATAAACGGTAGCACACATTGTTAGATAATGGCTTTGGGTGAGGTTATGCTCAAATCTCACGCAGCCTTCATTAAAAGGCCATAATACTTCAATTATACAGAAATAATGGACTGCAGTGGGGAAGGCTCTTTTGACCTCAAGGGTCTAGCTGGGACGTATGGCTCAATGAGCTCACATAGGTATGGAGGGGTCCGCCCATGCTGGGCTTTTAAAACAAACTGACATTTGAATTGGCAGAGAGACAATGTTGTGAGGCAAGGACTGGTGTGATATTATCGTGCATTTTTAAAACATGCGGAGGCCTGAGAACAGATTGATCAATGCCTACGTATACTGAGCA
Organism: Protomyctophum bolini; assembly: GCF_963924005.1. Lineage (NCBI taxonomy): Eukaryota > Metazoa > Chordata > Actinopteri > Myctophiformes > Myctophidae > Protomyctophum > Protomyctophum bolini. Next base: position 15,317,912 of record NC_137870.1, read on the forward strand.
TTGCAATAATCAAGCGAGTTGCAGTTTAGTACTTATATTTGATGACTATACTTTTATACTTTCACTCAAGTCACATTTTGAATAGAGGCCTTTTAACAGAGTATTTCTACATTTTGGTATTACTCCTACTTAGGCTTTCTGTTCAGTGTCTACAGTGTGAACCACAACGCAAAGGGCATCCTGAAAATACTTTCGTTAGAAACCCCAAATGAAACACTATCTTGACGCGCTCTTGTGTGCGTGCGTGCGAAAGCACATTTGAAGGCTGAGTTGAAGTGGTGTCCACGACTCCACGTGATCAAATATGTTTTCTTTGAGGTGTGTGTGTGTCGTTGTTTGTCTCTCTGGCTGTCTGTCTTCATGCCATGTCCCTTTTTCCTCCGTCTCTCATGTCGCTCACGCTTCCTTTACTTTTGTCAACGGCTACATTTCTGTATGTTTGTTTGTTTATTATTTGGGTCAATACACATCAATCAATCAACATTTCAGATTCAATGTAAATGTGCCAGAGTCAAATATTGTTGTTGTTCACATGTAGACGGACTACGGGCAGGTTGGTATGGTCGCCTATAAATATCAATACAATACAATACAATACAATACAATACAAAGTAATATAGCAACGGCAAAAGACAATCGCAACAACATACAGGCGTAAAAAGTTGATTAAAATCTGTCAGGCAATTTACATCAGCAGATATTGAATAGCACACAGTGAGTTGCATGTACACACACTGTATCCGGTATACTGTGCGAATAAATATACACATTTTCAGTAAGAATTGTTTGACGTGGAGACAGAACAGCCCCTTGAAATGAGATTCAGACCATATGACACTAAAAAGCCTCATAGTGATCATTTTTTACCACTTAAACCATTAAGACGTGAGGCCAATTCTACAAATGCCTTCTAAAGCACAATACTGTATAGCCCACGCTAAAATCTAAAATGTACACGGATGCTTTCTCAGTTTTAACGAGCATCCGTATAGTGGGGAAAGCTTTTGATCGACAAGCAATAACAGAAAACTGACAATACACTAGTATAGAGCCCTGAGGGACACTAGGTTTTAGTGGTTAATGTATAGCTACCCTGCATCAGCAGCAGAGTCCATGGTTTGGTAACTTTGACAAACAGCAGCACTAACAGTTTTCAGCTCTGCCACTAATGGACTATAAAAGCGGGGCCTAATGAAAAAGCTCTTAATCCAGAGCGATTTACAGTAAGATACAGCAAGAACACCACAAGGTAATACATCAAATACATACGTAGAAATAGTCACATAGGATCAGAAGTAAACATAGAAGTTAGAACCTCAACATCCGTCTAGCAGTATAGAATATATCTGTACAATGAAACTATAAGTAAACACTATTATTTTAGGGCAAACATTTGGTCCATCTACAATTATGAGCTTGTAGACTGGCTTGATTGTCAATGGAAAAACCTTGTGTAGAGCAGGAGCAAACCAAATAGAGCCCTGTGGTACTCCAGGTCAAGAAAGTGAAGGGTTTAAGTGATTAAGAATATAAACTCTGCAGCAAACAAAGGCTTATGGTATTAACATGTTTTGATTGCATGATTATCTCCATAAATCACCACATTGTTTTTAACAATGCAATTAATATAAGCAAAATAACACAGCACAAAACGCCTTTCAAATACAGTGTTGAGATATTAACAGCATATAATGTCGTAGAAAGAAAACGGTGGAAAAAAGATAAGACAGATAAATGAAAATAGCACATCTAAAAGATCACAACGCCTGCGGCCGTGGAACCCCATCTGACAATACTTCTGTTCCCGCGACTCCCATGCACAATGTGTGTTGTTAAAATGTTTAAAAAATAGTCCACATTTGTTACATTTGTCCAAGACTTTTGGAAAAATAGCCGTAGGATCTACAAGTTAACAACGCGGTGTGATCTTTTAGATCGTCTTTCTTCGCCGAATGTCCACCTATTTTTTTGTCTCGTGTGTGTACGTACGTCTGTAACCCACGTAACTCAAGAACCATTCGCCCCACCGACTTCAAATTCGACACACGTGTTCCAGACATCCACAGGGAGTGCAGTGCCCGGTGTCGAGTCCGTCGGAAAGCCGGTTGTCCAGCATCAGCACAAAAGCCTCTGCCCGGGATCTGGACCTGATCACCCCTATATCTCCATATATGGAGCTGGCCTGTTCTGACATCACAATGATTGTTCTGACATCACAATGTTGTTCTGACAACTACATAGACTCCATATTTGGGCATGCCTGACAAAGAACTTCATATGGGCTTACAATGGACACAGACTGGGTGGGTGCATGCATGCATTTCCAACTTGCATATACATCATCTCATTCCGGGCTCCGGCAAATCAGAATTTGCGTCCTCACCTTCGCCTTCAATGTTTGAATAATGTTTGCGACACTCAAAATTGTCCATTCATTGTCAATGGCATTTACCGGAATGTAGGTCAAAGTTTGTGTTTGTATGCCATCTTTCTTCAGGGGGCCATTGCCGCCATTACCACCACCCCCACAACTCCCTCATGAAAACACTTATTTATTTTTATTTGTTTTGTATATTATTTATATTTTACAAAACATACACTAACCACTTCAGCCATATACATTTTGTCCATTTGAAAGTAGTCGATCTATAAGCTCACAATGCGTCGCAATGTGACACATTGTGAGCTTGTAGATCTGCCATTTTCAGAGCTCAACACCCAAGCGCAACTATAAAATTACTTGTCTTTTAGTTTTACTCGATCTCTTCTCCTCTCCCTCACATTTTAGTCTAGTTTTTATTTGTTGACGAAATTGTCAATATAAGCAGTTAAGGTTACAAAACAAGTGCAAAGATCAGAGGCCGGCCTACTGCTGCGCCTTTCTTGTCTCTCCTTCAGAGGTGGAACCGCTGTTCTCCCGATCCGACGCCATCTTCTTGTATGCCAGCTCAAACAGTTTAAGCGACGACTGCTGGAGGTCTCTGCCAGCCTGATTAATAGCGTTAACATCCTCGTCCTTGTTGGCCAGGAGACCCCTGACGTTGGCGATGTCTCCCTCCAGCTTGGCGCGCTCGTCTGCGGGGACATGATCCTTGAACTCCTCCATCTTGGCCTCGACGTTGTAGGCGATGCCCTCTGCCATGTTGACCGCCTCTGTGCGCTCCTTCTTCGTCCTGTCGTCCTCTGCGTGCCTCTCGGCGCTCCGGATCATGTTCTCGATGTCGTCCTTGCTGAGACCTCCGGAGGACTGGATGACGATCTGCTGCTCGCGGCCGGTGCCCTGGTCCCTGGCCGAGACATGGACGATGCCGCTGGCATCAATGTCTAAGGTGACCGCAATCTGAGGCACACCTCGCGGGGCGGGGGGGATCCCCACCAGGGTGAACTGACTCAACAGCTTGTTGTCTGCCGCCATCTCTCGCTCTCCCTGGCACACCTTGATGTCCACCTGGGTCTGTCCGTCCGCGGCCGTGGAGAATATCTGGCTGTGCTTGGTGGGAATGGTGGTGTTCCTGTTGATGAGTCTGGTGAAGATCCCGCCATTGGTCTCGATGCCCAGCGACAGCGGCGTTACGTCGAGTAGCAGAACGTCCGTGACGTTGCCGGCCAGGACGCCGCCCTGGATGGCCGCCCCCGAAGCGACTGCCTCGTCGGGGTTGACCGACTTGCTGGGAGCACGGCCAAACAGCTCCTGGACCATCTGCTGGACCTTGGGCATGCGGGTAATACCTCCGACCAGCAGCACCTCTTGGATGTCTCCCTTGGACACATCGGCGTCCTTCATGGCCTTCTGGCACGGGGCCACGGTGCGGCGGATCAGGTCGGCCACGATGCCCTGGGACATCGTGGACATGTCCCCTTTCGTGCCCACACAGACAGACAGACAGATCACCTTGATGTCATGATGACACATTGCGGTTATAGACATAGACACCATGCCTGTGATGACCCATATATGTAGCTGATACAGTATATCGCTTTCATACAGTATATTCACTGCTTTTACACCATGCTGAACATCGCTAGAAACATCCACAAGGCTCTTCTTCCTTCATGGAACTGCACACGGAACGGCTTCCAACTGGACGATGCACTCAGAGCCCTCTCCAGGAGGACCTATGCGTCCGGGGCCCCCAAAGGCACGGTCATTGGCATCGACCTGGGCACCACCAACTCCTGCGTGGCCGTCATGGAGGGCAAACAGGCCAAGGTGCTGGAGAACGCGGAAGGAGCGCGGACCACCCCCTCCGTCGTCGCCTTCACGTCCGACGGGGAGTGTCTGGTGGGAGTGGCCGCCAAGCGGCAGGCTGTGACCAACCCCGCTAACACGCTGTACGCCACCAAGAGGCTCATAGGGCGGAACTTCAACGACCCGGACATCCAGAAGGAGTCGAAGAATGTTCCCTACAAGGTTGTGCGCGCATCGAACGGCGACGCCTGGGTGGAGGTTCAAGGGAAAATGTACTCCCCGAGCCAGGCCGGCGCCTTCATCCTGAAGAAGATGAAGGAGACTGCCGAGAGCTACCTGGGTCACAGCGTGAAGGACGCGGTGGTCACCGTGCCGGCCTACTTCAACGACTCCCAGAGACAGGCCACGAAGGACGCCGGTCAGATCGCCGGTCTCAACGTCCTCCGCGTCATCAACGAGCCAACAGCCGCCGCTCTGGCCCATGGACTGGACAAGACCATGGACAAGATTGTCGCCGTCTATGACCTGGGCGGCGGTACGTTCGACGTGTCCATCCTGGAAATGCAGAAGGGTGTGTTTGAGGTTAAATCCACCAACGGAGACACCTTCCTGGGAGGAGAGGACTTTGACCAGCACATATTGCAACACATTGTCAAGGAATTCAAGAGAGAGTGCGGCATAGATCTGACCAAAGACGCCATGGCCCTGCAGAGGGTCAGAGAGGCCGCTGAGAAGGCCAAGTGTGAGTTGTCCTCTTCGCTGCAGACCGACATCAACCTGCCCTACCTGACCATGGACGCCTCCGGTCCCAGACATCTCAACATGAAGCTGAGCCGCTCCCAGCTCGAGGGCATCGTGGCCGACCTGATCCGCCGCACCGTGGCCCCGTGCCAGAAGGCCATGAAGGACGCCGATGTGTCCAAGGGAGACATCCAAGAGGTGCTGCTGGTCGGAGGTATGACCCGCATGCCCAAGGTACAGCAGATGGTCCAGGAGCTGTTTGGCCGTGCTCCCAGCAAGTCGGTCAACCCCGACGAGGCAGTCGCTTCGGGGGCGGCCATCCAGGGCGGCGTCCTGGCCGGCAACGTCACGGACGTTCTGCTACTCGACGTAACGCCGCTGTCGCTGGGCATCGAGACCAATGGCGGGATCTTCACCAGACTCATCAACAGGAACACCACCATTCCCACCAAGCACAGCCAGATATTCTCCACGGCCGCGGACGGACAGACCCAGGTGGACATCAAGGTGTGCCAGGGAGAGCGAGAGATGGCGGCAGACAACAAGCTGTTGAGTCAGTTCACCCTGGTGGGGATCCCCCCCGCCCCGCGAGGTGTGCCTCAGATTGCGGTCACCTTAGACATTGATGCCAGCGGCATCGTCCATGTCTCGGCCAGGGACCAGGGCACCGGCCGCGAGCAGCAGATCGTCATCCAGTCCTCCGGAGGTCTCAGCAAGGACGACATCGAGAACATGATCCGGAGCGCCGAGAGGCACGCCGAGGACGACAGGACGAAGAAGGAGCGCACAGAGGCGGTCAACATGGCAGAGGGCATCGCCTACAACGTCGAGGCCAAGATGGAGGAGTTCAAGGATCATGTCCCCGCAGACGAGCGCGCCAAGCTGGAGGGAGACATCGCCAACGTCAGGGGTCTCCTGGCCAACAAGGACGAGGATGTTAACGCTATTAATCAGGCTGGCAGAGACCTCCAGCAGTCGTCGCTTAAACTGTTTGAGCTGGCATACAAGAAGATGGCGTCGGATCGGGAGAACAGCGGTTCCACCTCTGAAGGAGAGACAAGAAAGGCGCAGCAGTAGGCCGGCCTCTGATCTTTGCACTTGTTTTGTAACCTTAACTGCTTATATTGACAATTTCGTCAACAAATAAAAACTAGACTAAAATGTGAGGGAGAGGAGAAGAGATCGAGTAAAACTAAAAGACAAGTAATTTTATAGTTGCGCTTGGGTGTTGAGCTCTGAAAATGGCAGATCTACAAGCTCACAATGTGTCACATTGCGACGCATTGTGAGCTTATAGATCGACTACTTTCAAATGGACAAAATGTATATGGCTGAAGTGGTTAGTGTATGTTTTGTAAAATATAAATAATATACAAAACAAATAAAAATAAATAAGTGTTTTCATGAGGGAGTTGTGGGGGTGGTGGTAATGGCGGCAATGGCCCCCTGAAGAAAGATGGCATACAAACACAAACTTCCTTGTGGCAGCCACAAACGAGCAGACGGAGAGACAACACAGCTGACATGTGCAGGAAGAGACTCGCGCTGCCTTATACTGCTGTCAATCAGACCACTAATAAGTGGGAGGATGGACCATAAGCACCAACGCCCATCCTGCTACACACACACACACACACACACACACACACACACACACACACACACGCACACTCATCCTCTTATTGCTCTTCTGGGAATGGCCTTATCCTCTTACAGCACTCAAATGGGAAAACCGCTGGGGAATTTACAGAAGGGGGTGAGGTGGGTCTTCTTGCATCAAGTGTACATAGAAACACTTAAATACAGACAGAGCAATTTCCTTTAACACTTTTGAGAAACCGCTGCTATTTGGGTATAATTTTAAATACATGCATACATTTCTCTCAGTTGTAACGCAGTAAATGTAACACAGCTCTGACACTGCACTGAACTCAGTGAACTGTACTGTATTAGGTAGGCCTACCTCTCATAGGTAGCAGGTGCCTTTATACCTCCTGAGGAAGCCTCAATAGAACAGTCGACTCATGGTCCTCCACACTGGGAGGGACATGAGGAAGCCTCAATAGAACAGACCATGCATTAGCCTCATGAGTCGACTCATGTTCCTCCACACTGGGAGGGACATGAGGAAGCCTCAATAGAACAGACCATGCATTAGCTTCATGAGTCGACTCATGTTCCTCCACACTGGGAGGGAAAATTGCTGCCCAAAGTCTGATGGAACGCATTTATTTTTTTCCTCATTCATTCTCAGTCCTTCCCATTGTGTGTTGTTATGAGCCGCCTGGTTCCTTTGCAATGTGCCTGTGTGCGTGTTCTGACATGATGTCAGTGTGACAGTATCGTCTCACAACTCTTCCAAAATCTTCTCAGTGTGTGTTTTATTTGGTCGAGGTTTCCACCTGACAGCTACAATATGAAAGGCGCTTATTACTTTAGATATAGCACTCCTATAGGCCTTTTGCTTTTGGCTTTTTTGCTTTTAATAGGACATTTTCAAATCACCATTATAAGCCAGGGAATGAAATGAATAAAGCCTGTCTGTGTGATGATGTATAGTTGGATGGATAGAATGTTTTGCTGCTCATTCTTTGAGCTTTAAGCTGTGGAATTGAGCTGCTGTCGGGCCTAGCGTAAAAGAGCCCTGTGCTTTTCTGGGCATAGAGGGGCGGTTCAAACTAGTGCTGGAACGACCCCCCCCCCAAGAAAAGCACTTCACAGCCATAAGGTATCACACATCACCATCAGTGTCTTATTGCAGAGGTGTCATCATTCTGAAATGAGGCCGGTGAATGTCAGGCCTGCACTCACTTTTTTGTATTTTTATCTGGCAGCAATTCAAAGCGTTTGGTTTGCTGAGGATGTGTGGAGTCACCACCGACCCCTAGCTGGAGTAGAGAGCTTTAATGTCTGATAACAGCTCTCACTGGATGTTGACCTTATCCAAGGTGACTAATCACGTAGCCAACATAGAATGCAGAGAGACATTGTAGTGCCTCAGGAAACTCACCGGTAAACTAAATACCTTAGTACGGCAGCTTAGGGCCATATTTTAGAGAAATGTGGACACGGCTGACAAAAGCGCCACATTTTTTCCACATGTTCTCCATAACCATACGTTTCATTTTGGAAGGGGAGCCACGTCATCAAGATGTCAGAAGGCGGCCATCTTGGCGTTCAAAGATGGCCGCCATGTAATATCTATAAGTGCAGCTATCTCAGCTTCTAAGCCACCTAAAAGGTCAAACTTGGTGTCAATATATACATTTTCTTTGTCAAGGAATGCAATATAACTATTGGTAATATCAATAAGTGACTAAATCTGCCAATATTAGATAATTTTGTTCATTCTGGCAATATATGTACACAATTATGGTTCGTTTTTGGACTTTACTTTGATGTATTCCTATTCTGTTTGGTTTTGGTGCTCATGTAAGTGATGGTGGACAGATTACAGAGGGACCCGCGTCTGCCACCAACCTCTCTCGGGTTTCAAATCAACCAGGAGAAGAGCATGTTAACTCCGACACAGTCTATAGACTTCATCGGTATAACACTAGACTCGATCTCTTTCACAGCTCGCCCGAGCCAAGAGAGAATAGAGGCAATAATACATTCCGCGGCATCATTCAAGAGGGATCGTTCGATTCCTTTTCATGCATGCCTCCGGATGGCGGGGCTTATGGCCTCAGTGGTTCACATAATCCGCCTAGCCAGGCTGAATATGAGACCTTTTCAACGTTGGATGACGCATACCTATGCACCATCGCCACCAGAGGGTAACAGTGACGTCACAATGCGTGCTGGCCCTGAAATGGTGGGCAGACAGACGGGCTCTCTCAGAGGGCGTCCCTATGGGCAGACCTCTGACCAGGAAAGTCGTCACCACAGATGCCAGCATGACTGGCTGGGTAGCCACACTGGAGGGCACTACAACCAGAGGGATGTGGACAGAACAACTACGGTCCTGCCACATCAACTATCTGGAGCTGATGGCGGTATTCCTCGCTCTGAGGGATTTCGAACCGCGCATCCGAGGTTGTCACGTCCTGGTCAGGACGGACAACACAACAACTATGTGCTACATCAACAAGCAAGTGGGACTCAGGTCCCCTCGCTTACACCAGCTGGCTCTGAGACTCACGATGTGGTGCGACGCTCGTCTACTATCCATCACAGCGTGTCACGTCCCGGGTGTTCTAAACACAGGGGCGGACCTGCTGTCCAGAGGACCCTTCCGCTACGCAGACTGGTCGTTACATCCCCAGGTAGCGAACCAGATCTGGGACAGGTTCGGGACACCCAAGGTGTCTCTCTTCTTCGCCATGGGAGGACCATCGACATTGGGGCTAGTCGCTCTAGCACACCAGGTCCCTCCTATACGCCCCACTGAGTCTCATTCTTCCCACTCTGGACAGAGTGAGGACTCGGGGTCTGACGGTACTACTAGTAGCACCAGCCTGGGGCGTCTGGAGGACGGAGATAGCTCCCCTCCTTTACAGCCAACCATGGCAGCTCCCTCTCACGCAGGCGGGACGAGAAATCTTCCACCCCTGCCCCAAGGACCTAGACCTATGGGTCTGGCCCGTGAGAGGCTAATGCTGACTGAGGCCGGTCTCCCTCCGAATGTTGTCGCAACAATTCAGAAGGCCAGAGCCCAATCAACAATGACCCGCTTTCTCAGTTTGCGTACCGGTGGACCTATAGACTTTCCACCCCCCTCCCTTCGCTACTGAAGAGGACAAGAGGCTGAACTGCCTTTGCCCAGTGAGAGCGCTCCGCCCTTACATGGACAGAACAGGCCCCTCAAGGATAGGTCAACTGTTCATATCCTGGGGTGACAGAACCATGGGAAAACCTGTCACAAAGGTTACTATCTCAAACTGGATAGTGCAGGCCATTCGCCTGGCCTACACCACTCAGGGAGTGGAGCCCCCGCTAACGCTAAAGGCTCATTCCACAAGAGGCATGGCAGCATCCTGGGAACTCCACAAGGGTGTCTCAATCCAGGATGTCTGCACAGCGGCAAGCTGGTCTAGAGGGAATGAGGCAACGCCCCTCCTCCCTCTATAAAACCCAGGCTGCCTGGGGCAGTCTCCGCCCTACCCCAGTTAGCCGCTCCGGGAAGACACTGACAGTCTAAGACTGTCACCTTTACACCCTGTGGGACCGGGCTACAAACCTAAGGTTTATCCCCAGCCCTTATTTATCCTCAAGTCCTAGGACTCACTGGCTAGTTCAGGATACGGGAGTTTATAAGGTCCCATAGAGCGAAATATTTCGCGAACACAACTTAAAAGAACATGAAGGTTACTTTAGTAACCATGGTTCTTAAGTAAGTGAGCGAAATATTTCGCTGAACAC
>NC_137870.1:15330705-15418205 GCF_963924005.1 Protomyctophum bolini
AAACTCAAATTTAAATAATGGAGACAAGAGGTGCAAAGATTCTCGTTATCAACACAAAGACAAGCCGTGTTCAAATGTGTTTACTATATACATTGAACAGTACTAAACATGTTCAACTACTGTACATGTACACTGTACAGTATAAGACAAGTACATAAAACAGTACTTATACAGACGACGCTGTCAGCCTCCGTCATATATGACGGAGGTGGATGTGCAGCTTGGGTGTTCAGTGACATGTCTGCGTTTCTTAAATGGCTTCAGTCTGTGTTTGGTAAATGGAACCAGTCATGGCTGTCCTACATCGTCTGTCACACTCTCTATCTCTTCTTCTCCTCTTCTTACTGTTCTCTCCATTACAAGCCCCCCCACCCCCCTCTCTCTCGTCCGATGAGCTGAGTGAGATGGGTGCCGCAGCACGGCCCCCGCACAGCTTGTTCCCATGGCAACACAGAGGAGGGAGAGAGAGGAGAACGGGTGGAGCCAAGTAAGAGAATGTGAGTTGATGAGAGAGATAGATACTGTAGAGAGAGAGGGAGGACTCTAGTGTGGGACTCATTATTGTAGGCCTACATAATAAAATGCTGCTAATTTGCTGTAAATCACACACAGAGTTCTGTGAATTATAAGCCGATGGTCTCGTTAGTGGGCATTCTAGTTGCACCTCTCTTCGCTAATCCCTGCTGTCGAGGTGTGTGTGTGTGTGTGTGTGTGTGTGTGTGTGTGTGTGTGTGTGTGTGTGTGTGTGTGTGTGTGTGTGTGTGTGTGTGTGTGTGTGTGTGTGTGTGTGTGTGTGTGTGTGTGTGTGTGTGTGCGTCCAGTATAATTATTGCCATGCCTGTACGATGGGGGACAACTGCTGCTTCTCTAGACTACTAGGCCTCATTAGTTGGAACACGACCGGCCAATAATGGATATATGTCTTTGAGTTTCCATGCATGAGTGTGCGTGAGTGTGTGCATGAGTGTGTGCGTGCGTGAATGCGTGTGTGCGTGAGCCTTTGTGCACCAAGTAATGACTTGGTTTAAGTTCGGCAGAGGGTGACAGTAAATGTTAAAGGCTTAGATTTTTATCCCATAAGAAGATGGCATTTTACTGACGTGAGGTACATGAAAGTAAAGCAAAGGGACAATGAACAGGGTCATTATTGAGAATAGGATAGGATTCACGTTGCATATCGCCAAGTTTCAGGGGGGCTTAACTGTCTTTCTCTGGAACACTTCGACCCCAAGCCCCGTTTCCAGCCTTTTGTCATCTCAGAGGACAAAAGCCTTGGTCGCCAACATAAAGCGGGACTTTTTCTTTTGCTGGTAAAAGTATGGTAAGGCTCCCCACTAATATGATGCTCAGAGACAGGCAGACTGGCTGCTCTGCGAGTGCAAACCCACTGACAGTCACATTAAATAACATTCGCGGGACCTGTTATAGCAATTATTCACGTCCCGTTTCTCCGTTTCCGATGGAAATTGATTTCAGTTGGAGTGAATGGGGGTGTTCTACGATTATCAATTCAGCCACCACAGATGGCGGTGTCGGCAGCGAATTAGTTAATTTAATTTTTACCTATTCACATCATGTACTGTAGGTGACAACAAATTGTGTGATAAATAGCTACTAATGTGTAAGTATTATGATATATTAATTTATTTTTAAAAAATGTCATTAACGTTCCAATTTTGGGGCTCTAGCTCATTTCCACCGGTTCAACCCTGGTGGAAAAGGGGCCTTTGAGAGTTTGACCAGAATGGAACCCAACTGTTAATTAGAAAAGTATGGTATCATTGGTAACTTGTGAATGAGGGTCAATTCATTTCCAATATGGGTGCTGTGCATAGAGCCTAATAGTGTATACAGTAGTTCCCAACTTCAGCATTTCAATGAGAGAGAGAGAGAGAGATACATTTAAACATAATCTCATCATTTCACCCTGGGATGGATTTAAATTGGAGTCAGCGAGTCTGCACCCAGCTGCTACGCCGCTCTTGGATCGTTTTTCTTTTTTAGATCAATAAGTCCCACACACACAGAAGGAAAGAAGATGGAAGAAAAACGGAAAAAGCCATACAAAGACGGATGAGGTCAAGACGAAAATGAAATGGAGGGCAAGAAAAGAAGAAAGAAATTCAATGCTGTGCAAAAAAAGGAAAGAGATGGCGCGATGTTCCTTTGGCGACACGCAGCGTCTGTCATCGTCTAAACGGCAATGGCAGACATTTTTATGTCTGAGGAGATAAAGGGTGATGAAGCGAGACGGAGGCTTGCAGACAGGATAATACAACATCATGTCTCTCGGGGTAATGTCTGGACTGGAGACAAGACGACATGAACCCGCATGACAAAGAAACACAAGTACATCTACAGTAAAAGGACCTTTCTTGTTGTTGTTTTTTTACCAGTGTGACAAAGAATGTAAAAGCACTTATTTATTTATTTATTTTTGGCCAGCATGACAAATTAACACAAACAAGTACATATAAAAGCAATTTTTTCCCCTTTTTATTTTAACTTGAACTCTGACAAACAGACATAACATTGGATGATCCGTGCACAGGCACAGCACACACAAGTCATGTGGACAAACTGATTGTCCAATCAATCCATGGGGATAGACAAGTAGGGATGCAACAGTGGGGAGGAATGAATTAGCATGATGACTAAATAGCTCTATAGGGGTCCTCAGAGTACAGTACCTGCAGGGCGTCTGCCACATTTTTGTGTGATGGGGAATGTTATAGCCGAAAATAGCAGATCTACAAGCTTGTAGATTGGCTATTTTTGGAGACTTGGTGTAGACTAGGGAAAAAGAGCAGAGAAGTACAGTTGACTTATTTAATATTGAGGGTTTGAAAGGTTAACTGTCGAATCCAGCATATTGATAGAAAAGCTAATGTATGTCAAACAAGTCTATGGAGCCATATGCAATCTATGAAAATCTGCAGAATTAAAAAGTAGAAGCCACGCTGGATCGCCGGACACACTTTATTTCATTAATTCCACCTGGCACCCTGAAAATACTTTCTGTGTAAAGATTCCTAGACGTATGGTCCTACCGTCCTGCCAACCAAGTACAAGTATAACGTCTGGAGGACGAGCTCAATTTATTAAATGGGCAGGTCAGTCGAAGGAATCAGAGCCAAACTGACACTGCAGAGCTTGGCACAAGATACTCTGGCAGCTATATAGGGAACAAGAGGAGAGCTATTTATACAGGATAACCACTTTCAACCTGGCACCCTTCGTTTTGGACACGTCTTTAAAGGCTAAAATCCCAAAGTGTTTAATGAGGGAAAAGAGGTGGGGTGGCAAGGAATGTGGAAGCACACAATCGTCAAATGAAAAGTATAATAACCGGGCGAATTTGTAACATTTGGTGACTCGTTTTTTCTCCTCTCCTCTCCTCTCCTCTCCTGATCTTCAGCCAAACGCCTCCATCTTTCTACTCCAATCTCTCTTGGTCGTGCACCCTTTCTCTCTGACAATCAGATGTAATATCTAACTCCCTCCATCTCCATTCTGGACCTGTCTAAAACTCTCCTCTCCCGCCAGACTTTCACTCCTCCTCATCTCTCTCTCTCTCTCTCTGTGTTCTCTATGTTCTTACTGGGGAAGGGAAGTTTTCTTTTTCTTGCTGACCGTGCAAGTTGGCTTTTTTTTTCTTGCTTCCCCGTCACACGTCCACACGCCACATGCCATGTGACGACAGCGGACGCGCACGTGTGTGTGTGTGTGTGTGTGTGTGTGTGGTGTGTGTGTGTGGTTGAACGAGTGCATGGAAGGCTCACAGATGACTGCACTGAGACAATAGCTCCAGCTGGAGGAGACTAATGTCTCTCATCTGCACTAAAGTATATCCACATTCCACACCCTTCCATCTTTGTACCTCCTTCCGTTCTACTCTCCTTCTCTTATGCCTTCTAGACTTCTTCCATGCTTCTCTCTCTGTGCTAAACTACCCTCCATCTTTATTCTCTCTATCAGGGCAGAGACCAGCAGCATCCTTATCGTTGTGAGCTTGTAGATTGGCAGGTTTCTGACAAAGACATTTGGAGAAGCACTCCATCTCAGGTCCAGTTTACTCGAAAGCAAGGGTCTTCAACAGGGGGTCAGGGACCCCTATCCGGTCCTCAGAGTTACTACAGGGTTGCTGTTTCTTTCTTTAATTTAACAGTTTGAGAGGAACATTTGCATTTGGTTTGGTGTAGACTGTAGAGGGAAACATAGTTTTGAGGGGTGTGAATCCAACATATTAGTAGAAAAGATCATGTGTAAACAAACAAACACTGATTTCACAGCACTGTCAAACAAGTAAATGAACTATCTATGAAATCCATGAAAATGTTTACTCTGCAACACAATTTTACACACTATGTAGTGTGGCGTCCCTTCTTTGTCTTGCCGTCAGCTCGGTCAGCTAGGGGTCCTTGGGCTAGACCAGTGGTTTTCAACCATGTGGTCCGGGGACCACCAGTAGTCCTAGAGGGGGTTCCAGGTGGTCCCCAGCCAAATGATGGTGAGTTGGTAACCAAATGGACCCTTATAGATCTTTAACTCTTGAGAGCGTAAAATGAAACCAAGTGGACCTGTATTCTTTTTTTGAACTTTAGGTGGTCCATCTCCCATTCTCCCCTCTCTCTTTCACTACTTTCCCTCCTCTGTCTCTGCCCCCCTCTTGGCTCATCCCTCCATTGTGTGCTCACACTGAATTATGGAGGCTACGCAGGCTCTTAGTCCTAGACGTATGAGCAACACAGTGTCCATTTTATAATTCATAACACATGTCGTCATAACGCACAGCATGCGGCATGTCAGGGGCTTTAGGGTAACCGAGAACGAAACGGATTTATGACGTTTGAAGAACATCTGAAGAATTAGCACGTGTTGTGAATGTGAACAGCTCTGTTCACCTTATACTGGGGTTGGGGGCGTACGCTTTATGAGCTTGTAGATATTTCGCAGAAGAGATTTGGTGTAGAGGGAGATACTATAGCGGATCTAGTATAGAATAGACCCTTGAGGTCAAATGAGTATATTGAGTTTGAATTGGTTAATCTAAAAATGTGGTGATGTCTTCAGTTTTGGCTTTGGCTTTGGTGTGTGTGTGTGTGTGTGTGTGTGTGTGTGTGTGTGTGTGTGTGTGTGTGTGTGTGTGTGTGTGTGTGTGTGTGTGTGTGTGTGTGTGTGTGTGTGTGTGTGTGTGTGTGTGTGTGTGTGTGTGTGTGTGTGTGTGTGTGTGTGTGTGTGTGTGTGCGCTTGCTGGGTATATAAATGCACCATTTGCAGTGCTGAAAAGTAACTAAGTACATTTACTCAAGTGCTGTACTTTAGTACAATTTTAAAGGTATTTTTTACTTTACTGGGGAGTATTTAGCACGCGCCTCCCTAATTAATGCGTCTCGATTTGAAAACTTGTGAAATGGGACATTCTGCACAATGAGTCTACTTTTGGTCTAATTTTGACACTTTTTACTTTTACTCACGTTTTGTTTTTTTATTCCAGACTTTCTCATTTAATTCCAGTATTTTCTAAAAGTTGATACTTTTACATGAGTAAATAAAATGTGTTGCCGAAACAAAAAAACAAACAAACAAAACCTTTTGCACACCTAGATTTAAAACTGTTTAAAAACGGTTTCATAAATAATATAGAACAAATTATTTCCATTAATATATAAAAAACCAAAAGTGTAATAAATAGTGAAAATAACAGATCTACAAGCTCACTTTTTGTGACGCTGTAGTATGGCAATTTATGTAGTCCTATGTGAATGTTAAATGGTGCATTTATATAGCACCTTTATCCAAGGCGCTTTACATAGATTGTGCATTAGATTCACCCATTCACACACACAGACATTCATACACTGATGGCGGAGGAACCCGTGCAAGGCACCAACCTGCAGCAATTATGGGTTCAGCGTCTTGCTCAAGGACACTTCGACACTAACTCTGGGGGAGCTCGGGGTGGAACTGGGAAGTGGGAACCTTCTGGTTCACAAGGTAGTAGAGCCACTGCCGCCCCGTAGGCATTTAGCAGACGCTCTTTATCCACAACGGCTTACAGTACGCATAGTAAACACATCAAATGCAGAGAGACAGTGTTGTGCCTCAGTAATCTAGGATCATAGGTAAACCAAGAACTTAGCTTCAGTCTTAACAGTATCAAAAACCATAGGATGCCCGCAAGTCAACCAATGAACTGTATAAATATCATATTAATGATGCTATCTATCTCGGTGTAGGGAATTTATTCACAAAGAAAAAACACAATACAGTTGAATGCTGGAGATACTGTAGGGGGTTTCCACCCGACAGCAATGCCTCACGGAATGTTGGCAGGCCATTACTCTCTATTAAGCCATGGACAGCATGTTGGACAGTCCACTCACTCTGTCACTGCCAGCCTAAGGACCTCCCTGTGTCCCCTGTACCCTCTCGGACCCGTTAACCTGTGTGTGTGTGTGTGTGTGTGTGTGTGTGTGTGTGTGTGTGTGTGTGTGTGTGTGTGTGTGTGTGTGTGTGTGTGTGTGCGTGTGTGTGTGTGTGTGTGTGTGTGTTATATAGTTGCGAACGCAGTGATTGCAAATGCAGTGAGCACTTACTATGAGACCTAGCAGATCATGTCTGTACGCTGTCTGTGTGTCTGTCTGTCCCGCTTTTGTGCCCATATATGGAGCTGAGTGATTTGTTTGTGATTGATGCAAGTGTCTGTCCCGCTGTTACGTCACCATGACTCAGCCATAACCATATTATTATAAGAAGTCCCCAAAGCAGCTATACGTCCAAAACCCAAATATGTACGAGCTGCGTTCGCTTCCTGCGTTTGCGCGTCTTACTCGTATATTAAGTTGTTTCAGAAAACTATTCTAAATCATTTTGTCACTGTCGGGCAGAAACCTATACAGAAACCTATACAGAAACCTATGTCTCCTATACTGTTTGTGTTTGTTCATAAATGAACGCCCTTATTTGATCACACTACAGCCTACTACTACGTTGTAGCCATGTCACCTGTCTGTGCCCCTTTTATATGCCCATACAGTATATGGAGATTTCTGTATCTGTCTCTCTGTGTCCTTTTTTTCCTATACTGTATGGAGTTCTGTGTCAGGCTGCAGGCATGCCCAAATATGGAGTGTATGGCCAACTCCATATATGGAGCCCGGCAGAGGCCTTTTGTGGCGGCCCTGGACAACGTGGGTCCGACCGACTCGACCTGTGGAGGTGTGGATCGTGTATAGAAATAGATAGATACGCTGTGGTATTGAGTATTTCTTCCGCTACTGCTGTCCCTCGCCCTCCGTCCCTCCCTCCCTGTCTTCCAGTCCCTCTCTGACTCATACGGTTCTGCTCCATTGAGTCTGTCCAAGAATGATAATGAAGTGAATATAGGGCCTGGTGCCTGCCTATGGTGGCTCACGCCATATGTTCACTGTGGGGCCTCATTCACTACCCACATCTGCACTTAAACCCAGCGTACCAAAGTTTTATTCCACATTTTGGGATTTGTTTAAATGACCCCAAACAACCACAACCATCATTTAAGCATGGCACATTGCTTTATTTCGGTACCTGAACAATGCCGGATGATTTGAAGCTGGTGGGGATGTAATGTATTTGAGATGTGTCCAACTGGTAGTAATTTTCCCTGGGCTGTGGCCAGGTGATGGTGATGTGACGGGCTGACAGGTGACAGGAGGGGATAGGGACAAAACGAACTGCCAACAAAGAAGGAGATTGACATAGGAAAGGAATAAGGAAGCAGGGATGTGTGTGTGTGTGTGTGTGTGTGTGTGTGTGTGTGTGTGTGTGTGTGTGTGTGTGTGTGTGTGTGTGTGTGTGTGTGTGTGTGTGTGTGTGTGTGTGTGTGTGTGTGTGTGTGTGTGTGTGTGTGTGTGTGTGTGTGTGTGTGTGTGTGTGTGTGTGTGTGTGTGTGTGTGTGTGTGTGTGTGTGTGTGTGTGTGTGTGTGAGAAAAGTCCGTTGTGGAGAAAAGGAACTCGATCCACACATCTTCTCACAGAGAGTGATTAGCCTACTAATGATTGACAGGTGCTGCCATTTTGGGAGCGTGGCTGAGGATGTCTGTTGGAGAGAGTGTGAGACAGACTCCATGGTGCTTGTCCAGCACAGTAGGGAAATTATACATTCTCATCAGACATTCATATTTTGCTAAAGTGTAGGCTATTATAAGCTATAGCTATGGTGTCTGGTTAAATGCGGGATTATCTGTCGTGAGTGACTGTGTAAAAAATTGTCCATCGATCGTCTGACAGCCCAGGCCCCCAAGAGGCCCGGGCCGGGGGGAGACCACCCCCCCTTCCCCCCTGGTAGCTCCGCCCGTGCTTGCGTGCGCACATGCGTGCGTGCGTAGCAGGTGATTGAAAATGTCTAATTGGGTCTCCATTCCATTCTCATTTGTCATGTATCTGGTAGGGTTAAGAGGTGAGGTAACCATGCACTTGAACCCATAGCATCCTTATTCTGGGGTCATGGTGTTCCTTCCTGGCACAAAATGTTTTCAGACGGTGGTCTGTGGCCATACAGCATACATATCATTATCAATTTAGTTCCTTGATGTGAACGTTGTTGTTTTACTTGCTGTTGAATTTCACAATAAACAGTTTTCCCTTTCCCTTGAACGGCAGTGAAATATAACATTCGATAACGGCACATGCAATGTGTGCAGGTTCTAATTGTGCCGTTTGCCTGTTTGTACACCACAGCTTGGATGTGTCCTTCCTCCACACAGCTTTATGGGTTCAAATGAATCGCTTGTCAATATGATTATGGCTCTTTGTGAGAAAGCAACACAGCATGCAGGCAGGAAAACAAACACTGGTTCAGAGTGAGTCGTTAAGGCAGAGGAAAGAACCAATTGGCCCAGGGGAAAGATGGGGGAGAGAGAGAGAGAGAGAGAGGTTTTTTGGCTTTTCTGCCGTTTTATTGATAGTATCACATTTTCGAAGAACAGTTCGGTTGTTGGAAGGAGTATGCACGCAGGCTTAAGTGAGCATAAATATCTTCCATTCTGTATTGTCAATAATATGGTCACAACTGTAGCCTACTTAGACTGGGTTTTTTCTCGTCTACAAGCAGTGTTTTATTTCATTTCAAGTGAGCCTGTAACCATGTGACAATAACCCTCGCATCAGGAGCATTATACCAAATGAATCACACCCGTGGGTGTGTACTGTGAGACTGTCTCATCATAATATGTTGTTTGTTGCAGGCGATGATTGTGTTCATCGCGTGCGATACACATAACTCACGTTCCCGTTTGTGACAGCTTTGCGCTCGTTGCGTGTGAGCGTTAGATATACATATACTCTTATTTGGTAAGTGTGTATTGTGTAATGGGTTCTCCACCTACAAGTATAGCATAGCCTACACTGGCAGCACTCCACACAGCACTGGAGCGGCTTCTGTTAGCCATAGCCACATGGCAGGATATGGCACCCGAAGCCTCACATGTGTGGCCCTTGAGAGGCAGCATTTTCACCTGAGTTTGTATTGTTCTCAGTTAAATATGGGCACCCGTAGGTTGTGCCCCAGAATGTTTGTTTCCTGTGATTGGAACTTGGAATTAACCTGGAGACTGTTTTTTTGATTTTCAGTTGACAATACAATGCTAGAACTCAGTTGGTTGTGTTCTGCTGTATTACTGTGATGAGTTTTTACTCCTCATGTATGGCTTTTTTTACCTGTAGGCCTATAGGTTTGGCCACGTCACTCTCCTCGTGAATAGTTTGGTATACTGTTCATGTTGTCACATGGTTACAGGTTCACTTGAAATTAATTATTATTATATTACGTATGTGTAAACCCGGTTTTATGAATGAAAAGTGAACCTGTAACCCTTCTTTGTCACTCGGCGGTGAATGCTGGCCCTGTCATGCCTTTCCAGTCGTCAGAAAAGAGGAAGAGTGTGTGGGTGTGGGACGCACTTATGACGTCGCAACCACGGGTGGGATTAATTTGGTATAATGCTTCTGATCCGAGGGTTATTGTCACATGGTTACAGGTCCACTTTTCATTCATAAAACCGCGTTTACATACTGTACGTAAACCTACGTTTGTTTGTGAGACAGGCTTTTGTCATAATGGGTTTTGCTGTGGTGGTGAACTGTGCCCTTCCGTCCGTCTGTCTCTGTCCGTCCGTCTGTCCGAAATAGATGATCTTCAACTCCACTGTGAACTTGTAGAACTGCTATGCTGGCTTTTTATGTTTGAAAGGGATGTCTCTCTGGGTTATATAAACCAATTTGAATTGTTTTGAGCTTGTCCATCTGCTACTTTTGATGCTTTTTTGATGCATGATCAATTAGGGAATTAATTTACGAGAAAAAAACCACAACAGAGATACGAGATTTCTGTCGGACAACAGCGATATGCAGTAAGAGAAGACGACATCATTTTTTTATATAATCCTGCGTTACAGTTCAATGAACATTCAGGATTTATTTTCTGTGTAGGTGGGACAAGTAAGTTGTGTTGGGAATTCATTAGTATAAGCACTATATATATATATACATTTATTAGAGGGAAAGATCTAAGTGTGTGCGTGCTTGTGTGCGCGTGCATGTGTGTACAATATGTATGTATGTATGTAAGCAGCAGATGCTTTTCCAGAGTAGGTGCCAGATTGCCATGGCAACTGGCAGTGGGAGGGGTTGTGCCATGATACCACCCAGACATTCAATGTCCAATGGCCACCTTATTTTATATATATATATACAGGATTTGTTTTAAGTTCAATGTTTGTTTTAAAAACGCCATTGACAATAAAGATAATTTAATGTTTGTTTTGTCACCGTTTGTTTTAAATCACCATTACATCACCTAATCAGAGCAACATGAGTTAGACTTTAATATAGTAGCACCCCTCACTTCACACCGGTGTGATTTTGTATTACTATTTTGTTTTTTAAATTTAAATTTGACATCAACACATACTATGTATTATAAATACTAAGCAATGTATATCAGTTAATGACTTGCGCCACGTTCACAACAAACTACTTGTGCACAAGCCAAACGCGCCATGAAGTGCACTCACCACTGCTGGTAAGACTGTTGCTCTGAGTCCTTATACAGACCTTATACCAACCTAGAAACGTCATTTAGTTACGTCATCAAGAACAGTGGTCCCTTATTGGCCGGTGGAGTACACCGATAGAAAACAAGCGAGAGGGCCATTAGGAAGAATACGATAAAATCAACCAGATGGGAAAGGTTGAATTATCGTAATGAAGGCTTAGAATTATCTTATTTGAAAGAAAACTACTGTACACAGCCAAAAAAGGGAAATCATGTGCAAATGTAATTACCACCAAAAAAAATTACTTGTAGAAACAACCTTGTTTGAGACTCGTATATGAGACTAAAATGCGTCACATATGCTGCGTGGAAGCAGGCGACTTCCTGGACCTTACACAAATGAAACATTTAATGTCTCCAAATACAGAACTAGGGTTAGATATAATTTCCTGATTTCATGACTAATTTTGAAAAGCCAAACCGAATCCCAAATCAGCAGCCAGAAAATGTAGTAAATTCAAACACTTTTTTTGTGCTATGATATGGCAAAATTGGGCATTTTTTTAATTATTGACACTGCACTGAATGCTCTGGCCAGCTGCCCTGATTGCCTTGAGCTCCATCATAATGAAGGGATTGGAGGCAGTTGGCTTGTGCAAAGAGATTCAAATTGTTCACTCTCACATAGGAGAGCAACAGTTAGTCAAAGTAATTAATTTAATCAATTATACAAAATAATTGATAATCAATTTGAATTAATATAGAACACGGGTGATTTTAACCCGGACAATTATGTTTATGTGATATTGTTGCTGATGTCTGAGGTGCGTGGGTCCTCCGGTCGTCAGTCCATAGACTTGTCTGGCACGAATTACATCATAATTTGCCCTAAACAAACATTAAAATCCCATAGATTTGGCTGGGGATGGGGAATTTATAATTAGGCTCTAAACAAACATTACAATTCCATTGTCTTGGCTGCCACGTGATATGAACGGTATAGGATGGAAACCATCTTCGCTACATATACAGTATAGACACCATTGTAAAGAGTGTGAGTGAAAGAGATAGAAAGAGACACACAATCAGGATGTCATTTAAATCACTTTAGTCACTAATATAGATTGACGTATAATTTGAAAAGCATTAGATTTTTAAAGTGAACACAGATGAATACAATGCACACAGTGAATATTATATTTTATCTTGGTGTTTAGGCTTTTCTACATGTTGTTAGTCCCGGCCTGCTCTCAGCACTGTTCAAGGTGCACTTCAATCATCTTAAGTTCATATAATTGGTCCTCCTCACTAGGTAATTGCTACCGGCCGCTTGCTTTCACATTGAACCTTTTAGAGATATTTCACTTTCAGACTTTCAAACTCCATTCTAACCATGATAGATTCAATGAAAACACTGGTTCTGGTGACTGATATTGGGGAACACATGTAGCGAGTGGGCATGTGTTTCTTAGGGGCAGTCTTCCACAACATGTTCCAACATGAGCATAGATATACCGTGCATAGATGTTCCATGCATGCAACTTTCCTTAAGGTGCTGAAATGAAGTGCGGTGCTGCACTGTGTAGGGCGGCCTCACCTCAATACTTAATGCTGGCAATTAACTATAGCTTTAACTTAAAGCTATAGTTAAACACATTTAAGCCTGTTGTATTGGCAACTGACTGCACACACCCTTGCTTTTCCCCCTTTTTTAATGATCTAGCTATATATAATATCATTATTACTCACAGGGATTCAGGGATTAGCAGAGCTCCAGGCATCTTGTTCTTTTTTCATATCTTGCTTGCTTGTTCTCTCTCTCTCTCTCTCTCTCTCTTTCTCTCTCTCTCTCTCTCTCTCTCTCAAAATGTGAGAGAGCATGGTCGAGTGACTATCAGTTTCTATTGAGAGAGAGAGAGAGAGAGACTGAGACGTGCCGATTATAATGATTAATTAACCTCTTTAAAATATGTAGGCCGATATCCACAATCCTATGGTATTTTAGTTAATTACTTACTTACTGCATTTGGGACACTATTGTGTTTTCATATAGGCCTACATTTTTTGCCGACATGAGACATCACCTTGACTCTATATATTTAATTAATGAATCCAACGTAGGCTATATAGACTGCTTGCATGCATGGACATCTGACAGGAGGCCGCTTATAGTATATAGTATATAGTATATAGTGTATATAATGAATTGCATTTTCATAGCGCTTTTCCAAGTGCTCAAAGAGCTTTACAATGGTTCATTCATTCATACATTGGGAGGTGAAGCGGCGAACAGTCAACGCCAGCGTCCTCGCTTCCCACATTCACACACCAATGGTGGCGAGCTCACACTGACTCATTGGAGGCAATGTCGGCTGTAGGGTTCAGTGTCTTGCCCAAGGACACTTCGACATTGTGGTCAGGAGGAGCTGGGATTTGCACCGCCGACTCGGGGATCATTGGACGACCTGCTCTACCTCCTGAGCCACAGCCGCCCACAGGCTAGCAATTCTCAGTCTGTCTGTGCTTACAGTTTTTCACGATTGTTAACACACAAAAGTCGACAACTTGGCACAATTTGCACAACCTTCACTTCATGTACTGTACCTAATCACTCAACACAATTTGCACTACATCACACTCCCTTATCTGCATTAGACTCTGACTTTCTTTCTTTACACTCTGATATCAATTACACATTACCTTGCTGTCCAAACACCACACACAATGTTCAGTTGTTGCACACACTTCTCACATCAAATGTCAAAGCATGTTGCTACAACACACAAATAGTAAAATCTCTAAACATTCAGGTCTGGTGAGCAAGGACTGCAGAGGGTCCAACCCAATCTCAGCCACTACACAGTTGCTGGCATCATTAGAAAATGTTTCGTTCCACCTTATTCTCCTTTCCTTAATCCTATTGAAGAGCCAGCCAGTTTTAAAAAGCGTTGATGTACAGTATGTACTAATGCACTTTTGCCCAAGACAAATTTCCCCTTGTGGGACAATAAAGTATATCTCATCATCTCATCTCATCTCATCTTTGAGCAGGCTGGTTTATAGTAAAAAAAAACTGCATATTTGTGTGCTGTTTTATGTTTGACTATATGAAAAAGTAGGCCTACACAGAGTGATCTACGCAGGCGACGTGTTTTCAGGCGAGTGGGAGTGATCATGCAGTTCTGTGTGCATTCCATAGTTTTTGAGCCAGAAGGGAGAAGATTTTGGGACGTACTGTATGGACTGTGAGTGTTGTCCTGGCGTTTTAAGCGAAGGTACTTCCAGCTTCCCTGCGTCAGCTGATCTGAGCGCACAGGAGGGTTTGTGCGATCAGACTTGCAAGATATGAGGAACCATACTTTTGGTTGCTTTGAATGCCAGCATCAGAGTTTTGTACAGCGGCCAGGGTCCAATGGAATAATAATGGATTGTATTTTTATAGCGCTTTTCTATGCACAGAGCTTACTCAAAGCACTTTACAATGGTCCATTCATTCATACATTGGGAGGGGAAGCGGTGAACAGTCAACACACATTCTCACACACCAATGGTGGCGATCACTGCGAGCAAGTAGGGGTTCAGAGTCTTCCTCAAGGACACTTTGACACTAACTCTGGGAGAGCCCGGGATCAAACTGGGAAGCTTGCGGTTGGCATCCGGCTGTTCTTCCGGTTGTTCTGCCGGACGCCCACTCTACCCCTGAACCACTTCATTTCACTCTGAGAATGTAAAAACTCACCCTTAATTTAATTCAACACCAGGGATTGTCATTATCATTACTTGTTCTTTCCCTGGCGAAACCTGAAGGATGCATGGACGTGCGAGAAAAACACGACACTATTTTTCAAGTAAACAATATTTGTACACATTTTCTGTTTTGCACTGCCCTTGAGAACTTCTTTTGTCATCCAATTCAGTTTACTCATGCTTCACTGTCTGGGCCAAAATACATGTGGTGAATGTATTGTAATTGTTGGTTTGCTGGTAGTTTTATATGCTGAATATGTTTTCCACCTGCACTAGAATAATTGCTGCCTTCCTTATAGTGCTGTACATTGCAAAATGTTTTAATTATGCACCTCATGCATTGGAATGTGTGTTTTTGATTTGTCTGTGCCTTCCTGGTACTGTATTAACCTGTCCGAAAGTGATTGGTTCATTCTAAGGCTTTGGACATGGATTCTGAAATGGTGCTACGTATACAGTTAATTGGCTGACTGGGATGTTGTGAACGACGATATTGGAATGATGGCTGTCTGCCCCAAGGACAGTATTTCTGCTGAGGGCTTTGTGATAAATCATGGAGTGTTATCATTACCCATGTACCTACAGTATATGGTAAGATTCTTCTTTTTTTAAGTTCACATTCCAATCTTTATTACTTCCTGCCATATAATTCTGGCACCTGGTAATACCATTGTTCAATGTCTATCTTCCACAATTAGGAGATGATTAATTGGTGCTGACACTAGTCTGACGCTACTCCGTTAAATCTAAACAGAAAATGACAGTTGCAGTGCGACAGCAACAACAAAGCTGCATAGCCTGAGGCCGCATTCAGCTCAACGTGTTGCACCGCACGCCTATTCAATCGGTGAATCAACAACCCATGCCCATCTCTGTGATTGGCTGAGACACAGCCGGCTCTGTGTCATCCGAGTGGAATAGTAAGGGCGACACGCTTTGATCTTGCCACAAAGCGGGTGCCTATGGGCTAGAGTTCCAAACATTGGAACTATCCCATTGAGGAGCACTTCCGCATTCCATTGTTACAATGGGAGTCTAGTGTCGCCACTCTCTTACTATTCCACTAGGTGTGTCACTATAGAAATAGGTCATGATATGGCCAAGAAAAGACATTTCTGCTGGACTTTTAATCACCTCAACCCCAGCGGCCATGCATATTATGGGAGGCGGATCTACAATCGTGGAGTGGGATTCATCCCCTCAACATGTATGCTACAGGTAGATCTACTCCC
The DNA here is from genome assembly GCF_963924005.1 of Protomyctophum bolini. Lineage (NCBI taxonomy): Eukaryota > Metazoa > Chordata > Actinopteri > Myctophiformes > Myctophidae > Protomyctophum > Protomyctophum bolini. The sequence continues at coordinate 15,346,720 of NC_137870.1, forward strand.
TATACTGTACATGGTGTGATGAGGGATACTAGAACGTTCGCGCGAAAACAGCCGGCGGAACTGCTCAGCTTTGCATTCCTAAACGTAACCTCAGTAAACTATGCCTAAACGGTTCAACCTAACCTTATTCCTAATTTTAACCTCAGTAAAACAGATACAAGGATACAAGAACTGCCCCACCGAGCGATCGGCGTGAGGTCGGCAGAAAAACATGAGGGCGAGTGTGTTTTAAGGCAAGAATTCCGGTTACCGTGATGAGCCATTGAGCCTTCAGAAGATGATTATACTATGGAGAGAGAGCACACTGTATGTGCCTTCAGGTGGCTAATCTACAACTTCAAGTTAATCGGTTTAGCCGACACAGATTGTGGTTGCATGTGTGCGCTCGCACGCATAACTGTGCATGGATGCGTGTGCCTGCGTGTGCCAACATGCTGTGTTATTTTGTCCGCTCGGGAATTGCAGATGTGACCTGCTGGGAAGATGAAACAAACAGACAGACAGAGGCAGGGCAGGGCCTCCAGAGAGACATGTGTGTGAGTGAGAGAGGAGGTGCGAGACAGAGAGAGTGGCAGAATACCTGAGCACTGTGACTGATCCACAACTAAGGGAAAACGTTGACGACTTGACAGTGTACAGACTCTGTGAACACAGTCTTGCGATGGAGAAAGTTGCACAGACCCCTGCTGCACACACAACAAGGTAGACACTGAGCTACACTTCCTAACCAGGCAGGATGCCAGGTTGTTTCCCATTTTCCTCCTGACTTTGTGTCGACATGCCCATGAGCAAGGCAAGGATCTGCTCCCAATCCAGCGAGTTGACACCTGTGTGTGCACTTTGAGTGGTCGGAAGACTAAAATCCATTTGCACATTGTCTGATGTCTAGTTCTTGTTGTGTAGTGTTGTCACACCAATCCCTGAGAGAGAGAGAGAGAGAGAGAGAGAGAGAGAGAGAGAGAGAGAGAGAGAGAGAGAGAGAGAGAGAGAGAGAGAGAGAGAGAGAGAGAGAGAGAGAGAGAGAGAGAGAGAGAGAGAGAAAGAGTGTGTGTGTATACGAGCTGCAATGGATCGACAGAAAGTCTAAGATGACAGGTTAGCTCCAAGCTCCCATTTTCTACAGCCCACACACACACACACACACACACACACACAAATGGATGTCTGTTTCTCCCTTTCCCTCACACACGCGCGCGCACACACACACACACACACACACACACACACACACACACACACACACACGGTCTAACGTGTGATGAATCTCCCCCAAAAGAACATGTCACCAACATGATTAATGACCACAGCTCCAAGCAGAGAGAGAGACACACACAAATGCACGCACGCACGCACACGCAGAGCCATGCTGTGAACACTCTCACTGCCATCTGTGCCTACCTACCTTAACCTGCCTGCCTCCTGGAAATCTGTGGAAAAATTGTGAATTGCGTGCGTGCTTGTGTGTTTGTGTGTTGGAAGGAAGTCACATTCATCTCATTGCGGTCCGGGAGACCATGGCTGTCAAAATGCAGCCAAAATGAGCCATTTGACCTAGATTATCCTGGCTGGTGCTTGTGATTTTGTGCGTACATAGAGCCTACGTGTGTGTGTGTGTGTGTGTGTGTGTGTGTGTGTTCTGGTGAGATACTGGTGCCTCTAGACTTCATCTTCACTACTTCAAGATTGAATTTGCCCCAATAACGGGCTCATGAACACACGTATACACACAATACCAGTGTTAAAGGGACACATCATACACACGTATACACACAATACCAGTGTTAAAGGGACACATCATACACACGTATACACACAATACCAGTGTTAAAGGGACACATCATACACACGTATACACACAATACCAGTGTTAAAGGGACACATCATACACACGTATACACACAATACCAGTGTTAAAGGGACACATCATACACACGTATACACACAGTACCAGTGTTAAAGGGACACATCATACTCACACAAACACTCGCCGCCACAAAGCGGGGTGATGTGGTTCACAGAATCATTCTTCCTACTTCCGGGCCCCTTCCCTACTTCCTTCACACGTGTTACCGATTAAACTAATTAAGGCTATGTTCCATTTAATGTACAGTGGTTCTCAAACCTTTTCATTTCAAGGACCCCCATGTACACTCTCAGAGTTTACACACCCGTACGGAGCCATTTGGAACCATGTTTCCAGTGAGCCAACATGCACAATAGCACCCTAACATCGGTAACACCTGTGAAGGAAGTAGGGCCCCAAGGTATTTCCAAAATGGCGTGTGTTCATAGAGCCTATTTAACTCAGAGCGTATATACTCCCCCCCCCCCCCTCCCTCTACAGTGACGGCTGGGCCGACCGCTACGACGTGACGGACGGCTTCGTGCGCGAGGCGGCGGGCGGCATCACCATCAAGCTGCAGTCGGCCGACGTCAAGTGGTTCGACGACTACTACCTGCGTCTCCGACCCGACAACAACCCGCGCAACCCCTGGTTCCCCGAGTTCTGGCAGCACCGCTTCCACTGCCGTCTGAAGGGCCACGCCCAGGAGAACGCCAAGTACAACCGCACCTGCAGCAGTGAGTGCATGGCCCCCTTTTCCACCGCAGGCAGGGTTGAACCGGTTAGCGTTGTCACAGCTCACAAGTATCAGTGGTGGAAAGTAACTAAGTACATTTAGGTAGTGTAAGTGATATTTTTTGGATAAAACAAAAGGGGTTTTGTTATAAGGTTGAATAAAGGTTAAAGCACTATATTCTGAGAGTCATAAGCATCATTGCTTTCTTTGTTTGTTCAGGACAGGCCTATTCATAGTCCAGTTGTAGTTAATAAGGTGACCACCAAAACGGTTGTCAGCCTAACGGTGGTGAGCCTATGAGCCGTTATGATGGTCACAGATGGTCACAGAAACAGTTTTATGATTCCCTTTATTTTTTTGTTTCCTACATTTTGCTTTTGCTTTTGCTTATTATATATATATGTATGCAAGCACCTGACGGAGCCAAACAGTGATCTTTGGCCTGCATATACTGTATATACATTTTGTTTATAAAGATAAATAAATTGAAAACACATTTTTAAGAAGTGAAAATGGTCGATCTACAAGTCGCTTGTAGATCTAGACCTTGTATAGATCTGCTATTTTCACTAGGTTGGGTCCCAGGCAATTTATTTTGGGACACGGGCTAAAGGTTTAGGAACCAGTGCCCTACATTGTCACTTCAGACTCATAGGCTACCATCTGGATAAAGATACAGAACTTGAACTTGAAATGGGAACACGTTTTTGTCACCTTCAGCCCTTCAGTGCAGTGCACTGAAGTGCACTGAGTGCACTAAACAAACTGCCTCGCTGACATGATGCTTTCTGTGTATACTGAGGACTTCATGTATTGTCTTGGTGTTGTGTTGTTTTGTGCAATATGGTTTTATTGGTACAGACAAGATGTAGGCCTATATCCCTGTGGGGATAATAAAGATCCAGTTCATTTAAGGTCCAGTTTATTAAGTCTTAGAGGGTTTAACCCATTTTGGGCGGGAACCCATTTTAGTGTTAGAATCATGTCGCTTTAGCTATTGAAAAATAGCAGATCTACAAACTCATAGCGCGCCACCAGGTGGCGCGCTACGAGCTTGTAGGTCTGCTATTTTAGAAAAATCGAAGAGCAACTGACATAGAAGACATTTTTAGAATCTGATCTCAGGTCAGAATGGGTTGAGGAGCGATTAAGTCTGCATTGTATAGGGTTTGTGTGACGAGACTGTGTTCTGTGCAGAGCATGACTCGCTGCGGCAGCAGTACGCCCAAGACACCAAGATGGGCTTCGTCATCAACGCCATCTACTCCATGGCATACGGTCTGCATAACATGCAGCGGGCACTGTGCCCAGGCTACCAGGTGAGTTACCATCTACGGTATGGCATATATGGTCTGCATGCATCGGGCACTGCCCAGACAGGCAGCCTACCAGGTGGATAACACTGCCTTGACAGGATGGATGGATGGATGGCTGGATGGAATGATGGAGAGAACAAGGCCTGAGGGTGCATGGATGCTAGGGCGGGATGGAATGATGGAGAGAACAAGGCATGAGGGTGCATGGATGGATGGAATGATGGAGAGAACAAGGCATGAGGGTGCATGGATGGATGGAATGATGGAGAGAACAAGGCCTGAGGGTGCATGGATGGATGGAATGATGGAGAGAACAAGGCATGAGGGTGCATGGATGCTAGGGCGGTAGCGTGGCGTTGGTTCAACCTCCTGTTAGTCCGATCATTACAACACAACCAAACCTGGACAGAGGGGGAACGCAAATGTAATGAAAGGCAATGGATAGTAAAATTAAACACCACATTTCCACAAGGCCTGAGCGATAGAAATAATTAAAATGGAAAACAGGGTAGGAACCAAATCAACCTTTAAAAGCCATTGAATCCTAACCTCCAAAATGCTCTCAATTACAGGAGATAGTTACCTCCAGTAACCTCAGGATGTGTTCTGCCCCCCACCCCCCCATCAAACAAAATGTTTGGTCAAACCATATGGGCTTCCATTGGAAATGCATTGGACACAGACACAAGACATAAGACAGGTGTTTTGAATGTGTGAACGCAGCCCAGTAAGGCCACCTCCTCCTGGTGCTGCGGACATCTTGGATCCTAAACACAATATAAACAAATGGGAGAGGGGTGGCGCCGAGAAAGGCCCGTAGAATCATTGTTAACAGCGTTTGCATGTTATCTGTCCTACACCATATCAATACAGCATGGAATTGTGAATCTTATCCACTGACAACAACATAATTATTTTGCATAGTTTGGGGTCTGAGAAGCTAATAAATGTCACCGAATGGTCCGTGGCTCAAATGCCGAATAAATATGGACCTTGAAGTGAAAATCACTGATATAAATAATAGATGATAAAATAGGATTCCAGGTCAGGCTCACTTGAACATTGAATGTCTAATAAATACTGCATGATGTAGATTCCCTGCGTCCTACGGCAGCGGCGCTTCATTCACTGATACGGCTCAGAGCTGCGCAGCCCATCTGTGTTGTGGGTTAGAAGGTACTTGACAAGACACTTATAACGCCTGCGGTTAGACATTGATTTTTCTGTCTTGCCGGGGACCCAAACTAGTGAAAATAGCAGATCTGCAAGCCGGTGCGCCCCATTGCGATCTTGTATGAGCTATTTTACTTCTTCTTTTAAACTAATTAATTATAAATAAAAAAATCTTATTCATGGAATTTCTTAGATTTGTTTGTTTTAAAATGTATTGAAACGTTTTTTATTAATAATAATAATAAAAAAAAAAAAGGTTTTTAAATGTAGAAAGAGACGTAACATACAAATTGTTCTGTGACCCACAATTCGGTCCCGACCCACTGTTTGGGAAACAGTGGTAGGCTAGACTATATATGGCTCTCGCGGCTCACATGATTAGGGATGGACCCGAATAAATAAATTCAACAAGGGTATGTACAATGTATACATTTGGAATAAAGGTATTCATTATATGTGGTCGGTAGGGTCTATGTGATGCCATGCGACCTATAGATGGCGCCACCCTGCTGGACTTCCTGATGAAGACCAACTTCACAGGCGTGTCAGGGGAGGGCATCTTGTTTGACGAGAACGGAGATTCACCTGGAAGGTAAATAGACACACGAACCTTTAACCAGGGTAAATCACAATGAGATTTACATATCCTTACTGTGTTTTATTCCCAGTACAACCCCAGGTTTATACTGTTGTACTGGGAGCTGACCTGTTACAACCTCAGTTTTATACTGTTGTACTGGCAGCTGACCAGTACAACCCCAGGTTTATACTGTTGTACTGGGAGCTGACCTGTTACAACCCCAGGTTTATACTGTTGTACTGGGAGCTGACCTGTTACAACCCCAGGTTTATACTGTTGTACTGGGAGCTGACCATTATAACCCCAGGTTTATACTGTTGTACTGGGAGCTGACCACTACAACCCCAGGTTTATACTGTTGTACTGTGAGCTGACCAGTACAACCCCAGGTTTATACTGTTGTACTGGGAGCTGACCTGTTACAACCACAGTTTTATATTGTTGTACTGGGAGCTGACCAGTATAACCCCATGTTTATACTGTTGTACTGGGAGCTGACCTGTTACAACCACAGTTTTATATTGTTGTACTGGGAGCTGACCAGTATAACCCCAGGTTTATACTGTTGTACTGGGAGCTGACCTGTTACAACCACACTTTTATATTGTTGTACTGGGAGCTGACCTGTACAACCATAGTTTAATATTGTTTTACTGGGAGCGGAACAGTACAACCACAGTTTTATATCATATTGTACTGGAAATAAAAAAAAGTAAAATACAATTAAATTAAATAAAATAGGGACACCAGGGTTAATGCGGTCCATAATAAATCTCCCCTGGTTCCTACACGATTAGTCATCACACCCACTCGTTATGAATAACAAAGTGTCTTTGAAGTGTGTCGTGTCTTTGTGAGGACAATGCTCGTTGTGACATTGTGTGTGTGTGTGTGTGTGTGTGTGTGTGTGTGTGTGTGTGTGTGTGTGTGTGTGTGTGTGTGTGTGTGTGTGTGTGTGTGTGTGTGTGTGTGTGTGCACGTGCGCGCATTATGTTACTATTTGGATCAGATATGAAATCATGAACTTCAAGAAGATGGGGAAGGACTACTATGACTACATCAACGTGGGCAGCTGGGACAACCGCGGCCTGAAGATGGATGACGACGAGATCTGGACCAGCAGAGATGTCATCATGAAGTCTGTGTGCAGCGAGCCCTGTGCCAAGGGACAGATCAAGGTGACCAGAACACAGCAACACAATGCTTCTAAAACCTTATTAACCACTTTAACCCATTAAGCATCCTTTTGGATTTGAGCTAAAAAAGCATTATTTTATACTTTGGCTATTCCAAAAATAGCAGATGTACAAGCTCAAACTACGAGATTGTAGATTTGTTATTTTTAGGGAAGAGATTTTGGTGTAGACAGAACCAAAGTGGTCAAAGTACAGTTGCAACTTGATGTCCCTGGCCCGGCGGGATCAGTGAAGCTCTGACTGTCATTCCATGTTTTCCAGGTGATCCGTAAGGGTGAGGTGAGCTGCTGTTGGACCTGCACTCCCTGCAAAGAGAACGAGTTTGTGTTTGACGAATACACCTGCCGAGCCTGCGAACTCGGCTCCTGGCCCACGCATGACCTCACAGGTGTGTGCGTGTGAGTGTGTGTGTTTGTGTGTCAGTGTGTGCATGCGTGTGTGTGTGTGTGTGTGTGTGTGTGTGTGTGTGTGTGTGTGTGTGTGCACGTGCATGTGTGTGTAGTTCTGCGCATGTGTGTGTGTGTGTGTACAATCTCACAACTCAGTAGGTTGCGATGTGTTGTGCGCTTGTAGATCTGCTATTTGTGGCTAATGTTCTCCCCAGAATATGGATGCTGAAGTGGTTAATATAATATACAAGAAACTGTACTTCTGGGCGTTCCTTGTTTTTCATATAAATATTTAATTAGAATTTCAGGTAGACTTACCCTATAGGTGAAAACATGTCAGATGTCTGTCTGGTTGTATGGATTTGGATACACTTGCCTGGCCGTGGCCAGAGGAGCAGATTGTGGCTGGGGTGGCGAGTGTCCTCGGTAGTGGAAAAAGTACTCACATTTGTTACTTATAAATGTAACATAATATGTGAGTAAAAGTATCAGTAGTGCAATGTAGAAATACTCTTTCACAAGCAAAAGTACAGAATTCAAAATGTAATGGTATCAAAAATGTACTTAAAGTACCAAAAGTAGAAAATAGGCTACTCGTCAAGTTTACAAATGTATAAAACTCTTTTGAAGCTAGCAGACCTTGTAGATCGGCTATTTCAAGTGCGGAAGTGGTGCACTTTGGATGTGCAGGAGTGCAGCTTGTCTATATGTTTTCTCATGCCAATAAAGACACTTGAATTGAATTGTAATAATAATCGAAATCTATAAAGTAACAAGCAGTAACTAAAGTTTTAGTGGTAAAAGTACAATATTTGCTGCTGAGTAGTGGAGTAGAATTTAAAGTACTGACAATTGGAAATAATCCAGAGTGTCCTCTGGTCAGCCCTGGCTATGCACCGCTACTTTATAGCTGTATCATTGTGTGGAGATCTCTGAGCGTCAGGCTATACGCAAGAATAGTTCTTACCTTTGACTCTTGCAGTGCATAAAGTTTGAGGGCTACAAGTCAGACGTTAAAGAAAGAATAGAAGTGGCACATCCACTAAACAGCAGGTGCAGGACAAAACTGTGGATAAAGCAATATAAAAAATAGAAGTCCACAAGGCTTTATTGATTAACGTTTCGACACAGAGTTTAATCTTCCGATGAAGACAGAAATAATAATCTATAATAAAGCCTGGACTGGGAGCTTTACAAAAAGTTAATTTTCTTATATTACAAGGCAGACTTTGGTGTTATGTAAGGGTTAATGTCTGCCTAGGTGGTCATTGTCGGGAGATAATTCACCGCTGACAATGACCCTGACAATGACCACCTATAGGCTGACAATATCCAGCTTATTACATGGCTACTTAATACAGAAATTAATAAATTGATCCAAAACACAACAAAACGAGATATTTACTTGCCTGCGGTAAGTGGTGGGCGTCTGCCCAGCTGCAGCACTGTCGGAAAACAAGGAAGTGAGTTGATCAAATAGAATCTGGTACTCCTTCGTCTATTTCTTGCTCAAATGATTTCAAAAACATTTTTGAGAGCAATGTTTAGCTGTAAATGACATTGTGTGTGTGTTTACATGGCTGTCATGTTGGAAACAGCATTCAATCAAGCGGGCGCAGCAGGTGCTCCTATAGGGTTTGATTAGGCATCGATCTGTTATAGAGCGGAGTGGTCATTATCAAGAAATAACAGACCACTGAATTAAACGATTGACCAATCAGAATCAAGCATTCAACCAAGCCATGTAATAATTATACTTAACTGTGGTTTCGATCTGTCTGGTTTGTGTTTTACAGTTTTACATGACTGACAGGCCCTGACTGGTGTTTAGAAGAAGCATATTGTTCCTACCTCGCTGACACAGAGCTTTTAATTGATATTAGTATGCCTCCACAACCAATTATTAACGAGAGAGCAAGAGACAGAATGTCAATGGCACGCACACACACACACGCACGCACGCACGCACGCACACACACACTTCCATTCCATTCAATTTGCCACTGTCATGGTCACCAATTTCTATCATTTTCTATTTTGCATTAAGAGACACTTTCAATGCAAATCAATTTCGCCTTGAATGCAAATCAATATGCCCTCTTTGTTTCTCTTGGCTTGCTCTATTACACGTTCAGCTGCTCATTATAAATTGTCCGCTAAGCCAACCTGTTGCCAAAGTAGCACGATCTGATTAAAACACAAACCATGCCCACTGTCCAAAGATAAGATAATAAAAAAGGAAAGTAGGAACAGACAGACAGACAGACAGACCTATTTTTGAGAGGCGCTAGCCCCTCCTATGCCCATCTTTCTGAGTTTAGCTGATCACCCCACAGCGATGATTTGATTGGTTGAGCAAAGTACATATTGAAGATAAAAGTGAGGGCAGAACAGTTAAGACGCCAAACATGATTGGCCGGAATGTGAACATGATGTATGAGGTCCCGGGTTCCATTCCCGCTGGGGACGCTGGGAGCATGTTCTCTACTCCGTGTCATTAGCATCCATACCCTAGCTGGGGTTTCTGTGTGGAGGTTGTATGTTTTCTGTATGTTTTCCCTGTGTCCCCTAGGGTAGGTACCCTCACAAAAAACATGTAGTAACCCTGGGCTCTATATTCTGGTCAGCCGGGAAAGGAACTGGTTGGAATAACGTGTTCCATCCACACACTACGGTCTACGGTCTTTTATGGTCCACACAGCTCCCATAAGTCCCATTTAGCAAATAGTGTCTGTTGATTATGCCCTGCAACCTAACTACATCACTGATTAAATAAACTTTATTGGCTGCATAAAAAGACAAAGACACTCAATGGCTTCATCACGTTTAACGACGTTAGCGCAACCTTATCGACTGTGTGTGTGTATAGACGTGTGTGTGCATGTGTGCAGAAAAAAAGAAAGAAATAAAGAAAGAAAAAGACTGCACGGGTGTGTGCGTGCGTGCGTGCGTGCGTGCGTGCATGCGTGACACATTACATGTCCCTGATGCTCTGTCTCTGGCCGAGACACTGAGTAGTGTAGGAAGTGTCAGGAAGGATGGTAATTACAAGTGTCCCTTTAATTAATGACACTCTATCCCCCTGTCTGTCTGCCAGGAGGAAATAGAAAAAGGGAGGAGGGAGCGAGAGAGAGAGAGAAAGAGAGATTAAACATTTTCATGTCAAGGACCCCCAAATTGGTATTATATTATGACACATCTGAACTGTCTTTGTGAGGAGAGAGAGAAACTGATTACCTTGTAGTGATTAATCAGCCCTTTTGCAACCAGATCTTATTTTAATGATGTTTAGCGCACAATAAACCCTTTCTTGGGTTTTTATGTGTGCAAGGTGTGTTTTTAGATACTCTAGTCATGAAGCCATGTTCATGACCAACATTTGTCATGAAAATGTGGTGTTGGGTGAAATCAGCCCTCAGCTATATCTGTCAGATATATGGGGAGGGAAGCCTCGCCCCACATGGGCAACGCATCTCCTCCCTTACTGGACCCCTCCCCTACTGGGCTGCCTTTTTCCTTTTTTACATGAGTTGGGCGTTATAATCTAGTAGACAAGTAGAGTCTGGAAAAGCATTCCAGCAGCCAGCTGGAATGCCCCTAACTGTTCTGCCCTTACTTTTATCTTCAATATGTACTTTGCTCAACCAATCAAATCATCGCCTCCCTCTCGACATATGCCTCCTCAAATAGAGGAGGCATGTGTCAGTGGAGTGGAATGTTCTGAAGCCGGATTGAGATTCGTACATTAATAAGCAAGATACTTTTCAACCTGTTCATAGACCATTTTTTCCACCACTTTCGAGATGGAGCTAAGAATAGAAACAGGGTGGTAGTTGCCGTGGTCTATCAACATTGAGTTACTGCAGTTCCTTATGGCGGTGAAATGTTTAACTGCTTACAACCTTTGAGTATGTCATAGGCAAATGGTTGAACATAGCAAAAAGAGAAGATCTACATGGCTATGGTGGAGGGATTACACAGGAAGAGAAGGTTCAAAAAGAGAGGATGACAGCGGGAGGGAAGGAGGGGACTGAAAGACAGGAAATAATGAGACAGAAATAATATTCTCCCATTTATTATTATTACAGGAGAGAGAAGAAGAGATGGATGGAAACAGTGCAATGGTGCATGGGGGATGAAAAGGGAGAACAGACTGAATACAGTATGTGAATGTTAATAACCATGAGGAAAGACGCATATATAGGAGTCTTTTATATTCAAATAATATACTGGTTGATAAGTAAGTAAGAATGAGTGGAGGGGAATTATGTCACGTTTCTACAGCTCTCTTTGTGTCAGTAGAATAGTTGTGTTGGAATCATTCAACGCTCAATATTAGACCAGTGTTGCCATGTGTCTACTTGTAGTGTTGCTGTAAATATTGGTATTTGCGGGTTTTGGTTTTATGGGCTTGTTTCTGAAGTGTAGTTGCTTTAGAGGATTTAAACCCGACAGAGACGATCATACAGTATAATTCACTTGGCAAGCACGCTTTAGGCATTGGTTAGTGAGTTTTGGATTACGTATATCATTGAGTTTACCATTAAATGTCCTGTCCTCTCCGCCCCATGCAGGCTGCGATCCTATCCCAGTGGAGTACCTGCGCTGGGGGGACCCAGAGCCCATCGCTGCGGTGGTCTTTGCCTGTCTGGGTCTCATGGCCACTTTCTTTGTCACCGCAGTCTTCATCAGGTAACACGTGTGTGTGTGTGTGTGTGTGTGTGTGTGTGTGTGTGTGTGTGAAAGTGTGTGTGTGAAACTAGATTTTTCCATGGGACCAAGTGAGAATAGCAGATCTACAAGCCCACAACGCGTCGCACCACTAGATCTGCTATATTTTCACTACTTGGAGTGTTGTTTGTGTGCAGGTTCAGGGACACCCCGGTAGTGAAGTCGTCCAGCAGAGAGCTGTGCTACATCATCCTGGCTGGCATCTGTCTGGGCTACCTGTGCACCTTCAGTCTGATCGCCAAGCCCCACGTCATGCACTGCTACCTGCAGCGCCTGGGCATAGGCCTGTCCCCCGCCATGAGCTACTCCGCCCTGGTCACCAAGGTAAACCCTTAACCCTAATATAGGCCTGTCCCCCGCCATGAGCTACTCTGCCCTGGTCACCAAGGTAAACCTTAACCCTAATATAGGCCTGTCCCCCGCCATGAGCTACTCTGCCCTGGTCACCAAGGTAAACCTTAACCCTAGGCCTGTCCCCCGCCATGAGCTACTCTGCCCTGGTCACCAAGGTAAAACCTTAACCCTAATATAGGCCTGTCCCCCGCCATGAGCTACTCCGCCCTGGTCACCAAGGTAAACCTTAACCCTAATATAGGCCTGTCCCCCGCCATGAGCTACTCCGCCCTGGTCACCAAGGTAAAACCTTAACCCTAACATAGGCCTGTCCCCCGCCATGAGCTACTCCGCCCTGGTCACCAAGGTAAACCTTAACCCTAATATAGGCCTGTCCCCCGCCATGAGCTACTCTGCCCTGGTCACCAAGGTAAACCTTAACCCTAGGCCTGTCCCCCGCCATGAGCTACTCCGCCCTGGTCACCAAGGTAAACCTTAATATAGGCCTGTCCCCCGCCATGAGCTACTCTGCCCTGGTCACCAAGGTAAACCTTAACCCTAATATAGGCCTGTCCCCCGCCATGAGCTACTCCGCCCTGGTCACCAAGGTAAACCTTAACCCTAATATAGGCCTGTCCCCCGCCATGAGCTACTCCGCCCTGGTCACCAAGGTAAAACCTTAACCCTAATATAGGCCTGTCCCCCGCCATGAGCTACTCCGCCCTGGTCACCAAGGTAAACCTTAACCTTAACATAGGCCTGTCCCCCGCCATGAGCTACTCCGCCCTGGTCACCAAGGTAAAACCTTAACCCTAATATAGGCCTGTCCCCCGCCATATCTTCCCCCCAAAAATGCCAGGGTACTGTACTGTACTATTTGAACTGGGGACTGACAAGCTCTTGGAATCGCAGGCATTACATTTTGTCTGACTCGGTTCCACAGATACATATTGTGAAAATAGCCGATCTACAGTCAGGCTCACAACAACTACAAGCCGCAACTGTTGTCCTTCTATTCTTCTCCTCCAGACCAACCGCATCGCCCGCATCCTGGCGGGCAGCAAGAAGAAGATCTGCACCAAGAAACCTCGCTTCATGTCCGCCTGCGCTCAGCTCATCATCGCCTTCCTGCTCATCCTGCTGCAGCTGGCCATCATCGTGGCTCTGTTCCTCATGGAGCCTCCACAGGTAGGGGGCAGTAGAGAGTTCCTCATGGAGCCTCCACAGGTAGGGGGCAGTAGAGAGTTCCTCACGGAGCCTCCACAGGTAGGGGGCAGTAGAGAGTTCCTCATGGAGCCTCCACAGGTAGGGGGCAGTAGAGAGTTCCTCATGGAGCCTTTTCTGTCAGAAAGCCTTGACAGTAGAATTCTCCATGCACCAGGGCAGTGTTCATTTGACTGTGTATCCAAATGGACCATTTGGTTCCATTTGTACACTCTCAGAGTTACATACCCATAAGGTCCCCAGGCCCAGTGTTGAGATACAGTGGCATAGCACAGTTCAGCAGGACAATTCAGTATGCTTGACTGTGCATAACATATTAAAGCAGAGAAGAGAGTCTGGGGGAAATAATAAACATTACAGTGCAGAAAAAAGGATTAAAAGAAAACCTAGGCGGTAGCAAACAGAACTGTTTAGCTGTGATTTTAGTTTTGTAGCAAACATTTCGTTTTTTGGGGAGTTTGTTCCAGATGGTGGTGCATGAAAAAAAGGAACGTAGCAAATAAGCAAATAAAGATAGCAAATAAAGTGGCAAAGTGAGGCAAAGTGAGTTTAATGTCGTTTAACATTGTTTAATGCAATCAGACTTTTCTGTTTGGATGTATGGACTGTCAAGGCCAGAAAGTAGTTTTTTGCCACTCAGTAGGCGTTCCCGCATAAGTTCTGGGTATGATGATGATGTCACGCACATACCGAGTCAACCTATAAATGTAATGCATACAATTCCAAGTGTTTGTCAGGGTGGGCTACGTTGGTGACTTTGTCCACATGTTTTTGTTTACATTCTCTTTTGGACGATGGGTCCCTGCAGGTCATCCATGACTACCCTAGTATCCGCCAGGTCAACCTCATCTGTAATACCACCAACCTGGGGGTGGTGGCGCCACTGGGCTACAATGGACTGCTCATCCTCAGCTGCACCTTCTATGCCTTTAAGGTACGTACGGGTCGGACACGCTGACATTCACATCGTATAGCTGAGAGTGTTGAAGCAGGGACCCCTTGCCTGGCTTGGAGCGTCAGTGAATCCACGGTATGAGTCTGGCCAAGCCAGGCAAAGGGACCCTCACTGCTACATACTGTACATATGCTGAAGACCCATTATTTAGATTTTGATTGAAATATTAGTTATAATCATTTAGATGTTGTCTCTGATATGATATGGTTTCTTGGCATGACATCATATCCCACAGTCCTGTGGGGGTGTGACCATAGCGGGTACAGAGGGTGTCTGGGAATCAAAAGGTCTGCGGTTTGAATCCCAGCTGGCCCTGAGCAAGAAAATAGCTGCTGTATTAACAGCACCCACTGCTCCTAAACATGTTAGCGTGGGTTAAAGTGGACCCGTTTAATTCCAATTATATATACTTTTTCCTCTATTGTGCCAGGTGCTTTGAATGGAGTGAATGTGGGCCTGCTACAAATTTCAAAAAGAGGGAGAAACTATATAGCACAGTCGCCCGTCCTCAGAAAACACTTAGTATCAGGCCATGACCCGATGGAATTTATTTCATTGTGTTCATTAGACCGAACAGTGAACCATCGATTGGGCCATGGTGGCAGCATCGTAGACATTCGTTTCCAATACGTCTTTATGCCTCGTGACTCATCATAGCACATAAATATCCATGTACAGCCTGAGTCACAGGGTTTACATGACAGTTTCATGTAGCGTGGAAACATAATGAGACATGTCGTCGATGTCAGGTCCAAACCTGAGAACCTTGCATATGAGAAGCACAGCACATCAATACTGCAATGTAAGATATACTCTGATACAAGTAGAAGCCCAGGTTCCGGTTTGAAAATATACTTAAAGTAGGCTGCTAAAAGAAAAAGTACTTCATGCATAATGTAATTTCATAAGTTCAAAATGTTTTATACATTAAATAATATATGCGACACATTGTGAGCTTGTTGATTTTCAAATGGCCCAACTATAGGCCTAAGCTATACGGCTGAAGTGGTTAGTGCGTTTTGCAATGATTACCAAATGTAAAGTAACTAGAGATTTCAAATAATTATAGTGAAGTAAAAGAACAATATTTGCCTGATGCCTGATTTGATATAGTGGAGTAGAAGTAAAAGTATTGGAAATACTTCAGACCCGTCTGAAGTCAGTGGTGCTGTACTGTACCTGGCCTCTGTGTGTGTGTGTGTGTGTGTGTGTGTGTGTGTGTGTGTGTGTGTGTGTGTGTGTGACACTGCTCAACAGTGCCATCCAGTGGTATTAGTGAGGTGTTTCATATGTTCGTGCTGGACTCGTACACATGCTTGGAGGCGTAGCTACACATACATACATACATAGGGACACACATAGCTACGCAATGGAGTGGCTGCACCACTCAAACAATAGTGTCCTCTTCTCCTTCTGCATCAAATTTATCATCCTTGCTGTTCCTTGATGCTCTGTTAATATAAGTAGCTACTTGTATCTCTCGCTCTCTCTGTCTCCTACGTAGACACGTAACGTTCCGGCCAACTTCAACGAGGCGAAGTACATCGCCTTCACCATGTACACCACCTGCATCATCTGGCTGGCGTTCGTGCCCATCTACTTCGGCTCCAACTACAAGATCATCACCATGTGCTTCAGTGTCAGCCTCAGCGCCACCGTGGCCCTGTGCTGCATGTTTGTACCCAAGGTAAGACCGTCACCCACGCGCTCCAGGGCCTGCCCGTTGTTTCGACAGCCCGTTATTCTGATGGTCCGATGGCCCATTTTTCCCCCAAATCCCCAATAGTCTGAAAAATATCCCATTGCGACCGAAGTCCCATTACACCAACCACCTGTTATTTCCAAAACAAATCTCACTCTTCCGACAGTCCAGTGATCTGATCATATGTGCTATCCATGGTGCTGAATCATCTGAAATGCCGCAAAATAAGTTATAACTATTTTCACTATTTTAATAACCTTTTTATATATATTATCTGTGTCTGGTGGAAAATTGCTCTACGCTGCATGTTTGTATCCAAGCCGTAAACCTTGTCACCCACATGTTCCGCCTCAGTCATAGATATATAAAAAAAATCACCCCTGTGTGAAGTGAGGGCCGCTAAAGTCTAACTCATGTTGATTAGGTGATGTAATGGTGATGTAAAACAAACAAAACACAAACATTAAACGCCATTAACAATAAAGAGACAATAAATGACACATTATGGCGTAAACATTAAACATATAAACATCATACAATCTCTCATTCTGGCCAATCACAATTTGCGTCCTCACCTTTGTCTTCAATGTTTGTGTTTACACAATGTTTGTGTTTAGACAAACACTCAAAGCTGGACATTCATTGTCAATGGCATTCATGCCTCATTGGCCACTGCAGTTCATTGGAGCGATATGTCTCCAACGAAGGCGGAGCTTGGTAAGCTTCCGCTCATGCTTCCGCTCATGCTTCCGCTCATGCTTCCGCTATGCTATGCTCCCAGTGTTGTTTTTGGCAGTAAATTTAGATTTTACTTTTAGTCATAGTCTCTTGAATAGTTTTCATAGTCTAGTTTTAGTCGACTAAATCTACAGTTGATTAAGTCGACTAAAATGTATTTTGGCGGGCCTTGATGCCGTCGTAATGACACACGCTGCGACGCATTATGAGCTTGTAGATTGGCTATTTTCAGCATGCAACCAAGTGTAAAATGACATACTGGATATCTAGTCCCTTCCTAACATTTTAGTCTAGTTTTATTTGTGAAAAATGCAGTTGACGAACATTTTTCGTCTTAGTTTTAGTCGATGAAAACAACACTTATTACTCCATGTTGCCTGCAAGAGACACATGCCCCACAGCCGAAGGATTTATGTCCTTTTAATGTCTATGGCCTCAGTGACACCGTGGGTCTGTCTGTGCTGTGTGTTTGTGCCCGAGGAGAGATCGTCACCCACGTGCGCCAGGCGTCACAGCCACAGTGCCACTGTCAATGTTGCCAGTTCTGCTTATTACAAGCCACTTTGAGCTTTTGAATATTGGTATAGTTGGTAGTTTTTGGGGGGGTACAAACACACAAAACTGTGTGTTTGTGCTTTTTTCTAAATGCTGATGTATAGGTTTAAAGTGCTCATGTGGCCTATAATAGTAGCTTTTTGGGGGCTTGTTTTTATAGACATGGTTGCATGTTTCTCTCTCAATATTGTGCAACACTGGCCACCGTGTCCATAGCTGTAAGCAGCTTGAGAGGAATCTGGTGCTTTCTGTCTCATGCTGACTTCCATTACGCTTTTAGCACAGCATGGCCTGCTACTGCTCTGCTGGACGCGGAATTAAACTAGATGGGTTTTTGGATAGCTCACGGACAATGCATTCAAAGTGTGCTGGAAGGCAGGGCTGAGGCAATTACTATACAGTGTAGATTTTTGTCCTAACACAAACATTAAATGCCATTGACGATGAATGGAGAATTTACGTAATATGTAGACCAGCAAATTGGCTATTTTCGTCCTACACAAAGCAAATCAGTATTTCTGTTGAATTCACGTCATATATGTCGACATGTTAAGTCATGATGATGTACGACGATAAGAGCGCCCCTCACTTCACACGGGTGTGATTTTTTTATATTCAACTAATTTGATTAGTCTGATGAACCACATAACCCCTAGTATACTTTGTTGTACAAATAGTGAAAATATAACGATGCAAGCTCACAAAGCTTTGTGAATGCACCGTGTTGAGCTTGTAGATCTGTGAATGCACCGTGTTGAGCTTGTAGATCTGTGAATGCACCGTGTTGAGCTTGTAGATCTGTGAATGCACCGTGTTGAGCTTGTAGATCTGTGAATGCACCATGTTGAGCTTGTAGATCTGTGAATGCACCATGTTGAGCTTGTAGATCTGTGAATGCACCATGTTGAGCTTGTAGATCTGTGAATGCACCGTGTTGAGCTTGTAGATCTGTGAATGCACCGTGTTGAGCTTGTAGATCTGTGAATGCACCGTGTTGAGCTTGTAGATCTGTGAATGCACCATGTTGAGCTTGTAGATCTGTGAATGCACCATGTTGAGCTTGTAGATCTGTGAATGCACCGTGTTGAGCTTGTAGATCTGTGAATGCACCGTGTTGAGCTTGTAGATCTGTGAATGCACCGTGTTGAGCTTGTAGATCTGTGAATGCACCATGTTGAGCTTGTAGATCTGTGAATGCACCATGTTGAGCTTGTAGATCTGTGATCTTCACAATGCTAGAGGTTCAGGCTGCTATGCCGCTATATGCACCCTATACATTGAGCTGCATGCTGATCCGACCAATATATGTCTGAGTCATAGTGTTGGGTTTTTTTTTACCAATATGTCTGAGTCATAGTGTTGGGGGGTTTGACCAATATGTCTGAGTCATAGTGTTGGGGGGTTTGACCAATATGTCTGAGTCATAGTGTTGGGGGGTTTGACCAATATGTCTGAGTCATAGTGTTGGGGGGTTTGACCAATATGTCTGAGTCATAGTGTTGGGGGGTTTGACCAATATGTCTGAGTCATAGTGTTGGGGGGTTTGACCAATATGTCTGAGTCATAGTGTTGGTTTTTTTTTTACCAATATGTCTGAGTCATAGTGTTGGGTTTTTTTTTACCAATATGTCTGAGTCATAGTGTTGGGGTTTTTTTTTACCAATATGTCTGAGTCATAGTGTTGGGTTTTTTTTACCAATATGTCTGAGTCATAGTGTTGGGGGGTTTTTTACCAATATGTCTGAGTCATAGTGTTGGGTTTTTTTTTACCAATATGTCTGAGTCATAGTGTTGGGTTTTTTTTTACCAATATGTCTGAGTCATAGTGTTGGGGGGTTTGACCAATATGTCTGAGTCATAGTGTTGGGGGGTTTGACCAATATGTCTGAGTCATAGTGTTGGGGGGTTCGACCAATATGTCTGAGTCATAGTGTTGGGGGGTTTGACCAATATGTCTGAGTCATAGTGTTGGGGGGTTTGACCAATATGTCTGAGTCATAGTGTTGGGGATGTTCGACCAATATGTCTGATCATAGTGTTCGGGGGTTCGACCAATATGTCTGAGTCATAGTGTTGGGGGGGTTCGACCAATATGTCTGAGTCATAGTGTGGGGGGGGTTCGACCAATATGTCTGAGTCATAGTGTGGGGGGGGTTCGACCAATATGTCTGAGTCATAGTGTGGGGGGGGGTTCGACCAATATGTCTGAGTCATAGTGTTGGGGGGGTTCGACCAATATGTCTGAGTCATAGTGTTGGGGGGGATTCGACCAATATGTCTGAGTCATAGTGTTGGGGGGGTTCGACCAATATGTCTGAGTCATAGTGTTGGGGGGTTTTGTCAGAGTCTGTCTGTGTCCCTTCTGTGCCTATATGGAGATGTCTGTTTCTGTCTGTCCTTTTTATGCCCAAGGAGATCTCTGTATATGTCAGTGCTTGTTCGATTTATGCCCATATATGGAGATCCTGATCGCATCAGTATCACACTCTGATCAGTATATGCCCATATTAGAATGCCCATATATGGGCATATTGGTTGGATCTGCGGTTCTGGACAACTGGATTTCCAAACTACTGGCAAAGTCTGAAGTATGTAAGACAAGATATTATAGTGGTCGGATCTGTGACTGTGGACAACCGGATCTCTGTATCTGTCAGTCCTTGTCCCTTTTATGCCCATATATGGAGATAGCTGATGTCATCAGGCCCATATCCTTTTGTCCGCTACGCCGCTATCCCCTCCTATTCTATATTCAGCTATTAGTGTATATTTTCATCTTACACAAACATTAAAGTCCCATTGACAATGATAAGAGCGCCCCTCACTTCACACGGGTGTGATTTTTGCGAATGCAGTGAGCACTTACTATGAGTCCTAGCAGATCATGTCTGTCTGTGTGTGTGTCTGTGTGTCTGTCTGTCCCGCTTTTGTGCCCATATATGGAGCTGAGTGATTACGTCACCATGACTCAGCCATAACCATATAAGGAGTCCCCAAAGCAGCTATACGTCCAAAACCCAAATATGTACGAGCTGCGTTCGCTTCCCGCGTTTGCGCGTCTTACTGGTTTTATAGGGTATGTGAGATGGGGATACACATTATGTTATGAGAGGCTGTAGCTTAAAATGATTGTAAAGGATTTTACAAACAAGAGAAAAGTGTAGTGACATTTAATAACACAACAGTCACAGTAAGCATTACCTGCATCCACTTATCGTCACCCTCTTATTCAAGGTTGGGTCACAGAGCTGTTGGTTGGGTCACCCTCTTATTCAAGGTTGGGTCACAGAGCTGTTGGTTGGGTCACCCTCTTATTCAAGGTTGAGTCACAGAGCTGGCAGAAAACCGCCGACTTCCCTTTCCTATACGCTTGCCAGCTCTGACTGAGGGGATGCCGAGTTGTTCCCAGTTCAGTGTGGAGATCTAATCCCTCCACCTGGTCTTCTGTCTGACTGGGGAGATGCCAAAATGTTGACAAATTACTTTTTTTTGTTTTTCTTTGTATATACTGTATAACCAGTGAAGACACAGACAGGCAGTGTCCTGGAAATGTATTTATTTATCTATTTTCTAAGTTCATATATATATACTGTTTTTGTGTGTGTGTTTTTAGGTATACATAATCCTGGCCAAGCCGGAGCGCAACGTGCGCAGTGCCTTCACCACCAGCACGGTGGTACGCATGCACGTGGGCGACGGGAAGTCTTCCTCCGCGGCCAGCCGCTCCTCCAGTCTGGTCAACCTCTGGAGGCGCAGAGGCTCTGCTGGAGAGACTCTCAGGTAGGCCTGTTTTTGCGTGTGTAGGTGCGTAAAGGTGGCCCAAACGACAAATACGAATATGTTCAGTGAGCAAAGAGAATTAGACGGCGCAACACGGAGGAAATCAATATATTTGTGGGGTGCTCGGGGAGAACCTAGCAGATCAGAAAAAGAAAAACTCGCTCTTTTGTGGGCAGACTTACAAATATGTTTGCTGTGTACGAGGTGATTTGGTTAATGGGTTTAAAGCTAAATGTAATAACTTCAAAAGGTGTGTGTGTGTGTGTGTGTGTGTGTGTGTGTGAGAGAGAGAGCAGTGGGATTTGTAGCCAGGTTAGTGTCACTAAAACAAAATGTACCTTTTTTTGTAATGGCCCTCTCAGAGACGATCGAGTGTGCGTCCGTGCAAGTGTGCACTGGTGTCTATGCGTTTGCATGCTTCCACGTGCATGGAGAGCTGTCTGTCACTCTGACCCTAACATGAACCACACACAGTGGCCTAATGGAGGCAGTGTGACGACCAGAGGCTGGGCAGTCCTCTTCAAACACACGATGGAATCATAGTGCTGTCAACACTTTAGTTGACCATTAATTGTCACACAAATAATTACAGATTATGGATTGAATTGTGTTTTTGGCATTAAACATTGGAACATGCAAGTCAAAATGACATTTCTGTTTTGTCTTTGCCTTTTAGGCTTTGTAACAACAATTGCACAAATAACTGAAATATATTGTTTTTGGTACACCTATCTACCCTGTAAAGTCTCAGAGTTAAAGCTATAGGGTAAGTGATATTCCTTTGTTAATGGATGTCAAACTGGGGGTCCTTGAAATGGAAACGAATCATCGTTCGTACTCTGTCCACCAC
The DNA here is from genome assembly GCF_963924005.1 of Protomyctophum bolini. Classification (NCBI taxonomy): domain Eukaryota; kingdom Metazoa; phylum Chordata; class Actinopteri; order Myctophiformes; family Myctophidae; genus Protomyctophum; species Protomyctophum bolini. The sequence continues at coordinate 15,368,821 of NC_137870.1, forward strand.
TGACACGGTGTGTGTTTTCTTCACTCAGCTCCAATGGGAAGTCGGTGTCCTGGGCCCAGACGGAGCGCAGCAGTTCCCGGGGCAACCACCTGTGGCAGCGACTCTCCTTCCACATCAAGAGGAAAGAGAACAACCAGACGGCGATCATCAAGCCCTTCTCCAAGACGCCCGATGGACGCTACTGTGGAGGTGGAGACCTTCCGCCCCACATGCCCCTGCCCTCATTCCCGTCCATCGGTGGCCGCCCTGACGCCGGCGTCGTCGACAAGACCCTATATGAGCTGCCGGAGGTCGAGGAGAGGTACCCGGTGCCCACTTACCGGCCCCAGACCCCTTCGCCCATCAGCACGGTCAGCCAGAGGCTCGGGGGGGGCGCGCAAGGGGAGGAGGCCCTGGTTGTGGGTGTACCTTCGTACATGAGCGTCAGTGGCGGCCATGTTGCCGGGGGAACGGACGGCCGCGGGGCGGTTACCGTGGTCAGGGCGGCGGGGGAGGCCCCCAGCTCGCTCATGGACCAGATCAGCTGTGTGGTGAGCCGCTTCACCGCCAACATCAGCGAGCTCAACAGCATGATGCTCTCCAACTCGCCAACGCACGCTCCCGCTCATGTCCACGCCCCGGCCCCGCCGGCCTCGCCGCCGCATCCCATCGACCCGTACCTGTTGCCCCGGGAGACCCCAAATCCGCCCCCCACGCTGACCACCTACGCTGACGTCCAACCCCTGCCCCCCGTGGAGTCCCATGCGGACTGCGAACCCCGCTCTGTGCCGCCGTACCCTCCTAACCCCCCCTACCCCCTGCCGCCTCCCCCTCCTCCTCACACGCAGCAGGCCCAGTTCTCACCTCCTCACTCGCCGTACCCCCGGCCGCCTCCCCCTCCTCCTTACACGCAGCAGGCCCAGTTCTCACCTCCTCACTCACCGTACGCCCTGCCGCCTCCTACTCATGCACAGCATGCCCAGTTCTCGCCACCGGCTTCCCCGTCCGCACGGTTGGGTGTGGGCGCCGCGCCTCCCCTTCACGGTGGCCTCGCCGACTCCCCCCTGAGGAGGGCGGAGCTGGAGGAGGAGCTGATGGCGCTGACGCCCCCCTCGCCGTTCCGCGATTCGCTGGCGTCCAGCGACGACGGCGGCTCGCCGATCTCGGAGTCTGCCCTGTGTCTGCCCCCGGTCCCCTCCCACCCTCCGCCGTCGCCCCCCTCGCCCAACAAGTACAACCGGCTGATGCTCAGAAACTACAGCCAGAGCTCCTCCTCGCTGTGAGAGGAGGGCGGAGGAAGAAAGACGAGACAGAAGTGAAGGAGGAGAAACAAACGCAGGTTTTTTTCCGAGGGAGTTACGGAGATGAGACCCTAATCGGTCCATCTGTCCCTCCGTGAAGCATCGACTGGCACCGAAGGGATGACGGAGAAGTCAATGGCTCTTTTTTCCGACTACAAGAACTAAGCAAACCGTGTGCCGTGTTACCGGATTTCACGGCTTCTGGGTTTGTTTCTCAAAACCTAATTTAGTTCCTGCTCAGGAGGTGGTACTAAAACCCGAGTTTCGGGAACCCAAAACTCGGAACAAAATTTGCGCCATCGGCTATTTGTTTTCGGGTTTTAGGACGTACCAGTGTACCACCCTCCCAGTCGCTATAATGGAAATGCGGACAAAAAGACAAAAACTAAAATCACCTCTCTGTAGTCGAGAAGAGCCAGTGGGATGACGGAAGAGGACCGGTCGGTGCAAGGACTGGTCAGTGAAGTCATCAAAGGGCGACAGTCGTGCTTTGTCTGTGTTTACATTGTTCCAGTGAGATGCGAGTAATCTAGTACCCTGACATTGGGGATTGTACTGTAGATTTGTTTTCATTGTTGTCTATATGGAGAGTATAAGAGAGCAAGGACTTTACGGAAATGGCCACAACATAGCTTTTTTTCTCTGTGTTTTGGTGTGTGCAAAATGATTCTTCTCTCGAGGTCTAGAGCTACAGTATAATGTCCATTTGGGTAGTGGCCTTAAATTAACATGGCTGTCAACTAATTAGAAAGTGTTTGTGTACATTTGTGTGTGTGTGTGTGTGTGTGTGTGTGTGTGTGTGTGTGTGTGTGTGTGTGTGTGTGTGTGTGTGTGTGTGCGTGTGCGTGTGCGTGTGCGGCCATAGGCAAAGACAATGTCACAGTTGTGGACAAATTATTATGTATGTATTTAAGACTTGCTCAAGCTGGACTTAATGCTTCTGCGTCAAGGTGTTGCCGTGGATGTCACGTTGGTCCGACTCGCCCCATTACCTACTAACCCTGTCAATACCCTCAGTACCCAGGCTTTTATTTTAGATTTTTGGAAAACCTGGCATAGGAAGTGGGAGCCAACTTGTATTTCGCTAAACAATAACAGGGCAGAGGAGCGTCGCTCCAAATGTGGTGATATCAGTGTTCTCCGTTGTTTTCTACCGGGGAGGGGAGGGGGGCGGGCACCTAACCCACCCATCTAGAAACCACACAGGCTGGGGCAGGCTAACCCTGTCCCTAACCCTAACCCACCCATCTAGAAACCACACAGGCTGGGGCAGGCTAACCCTGTCCCTATCCCTAGCCACGTTTTGTCGGACTTATGCGCCGTCGGAATTACGAGCGGATCCCATTTGTGATCACAAATCTTGAAGAAATGTGTTTTCCTCGCTGATAGAATCCCACATGCTTCTGACAAAAGTGCATTGTTTTAACATACAGCTCCGTGCTGCATTTTACATTCTCAACCATATCTTCATAGTTCTCCTCATTAAAGTCATTGTTAGATGGTACCATTAATTTTCTCCCTGGCTTCAGAAACCTGCTCTACCAGTGACATCATTCGATGAGGATTCCAATCCTGGCAAGCTACAGTAGCACACTGAAATACCACATGTGTTTAATAATCAAGTTTGATCTGGTTTAAATTGCCACACCTGCCTACAGATCATCATGTCAGTTAGGTTAGAGCAGATGAAATGGTGCCATCTTATAATGAGCAATAGCAGGGTTCAATTCTATAGTAATATTGTGTGAGTGTCTAAGGTTGAGGAATGGGTGCTCCTTTAGGAACTTTCCAAACCATGTCTATTTTATAATTTATTTGGTATTATTAATTCACCCACCCTCTCTCTCTCTCTCTCTCTCTCTCTCTCTCTCTGCCTCTCTCTTCCTCTCTCTCTCTTTCTCTCTCCCACCCTTCGTATGCCCTGTATGTATTTGAATATCTTCGATTTTCTCATGGTTTGTTTTCTTCAGAAGTATGAATGTATATTTTCTACATGAAGCAGTATATAGGGACCAATCATGTGTCCTGAAGCAGTATATAGGGACCAATCATGTGTCTGTGACTATAGCACGCGATGGCTGTTCCAGACCGGCCTTCCTTTTACTCAACGCATCTTATTGGGGGAATGCATTACTGTTGGCCATTGAGATTACAGTGTTAACCCATTCTGACCTGAGATCAGATTCTAAAAATGTCTGTTTGAAAATGACAGTTATCTGAAGAAGCTATGTTTCTATGTCAGTTGTTCTTTGATTTTTCAAAAATAGCAGACCTACAAGCTCGTAGGGCGCCACTCGCTATGAGCTTGTAGATCTGCTATTTTGAAATGGCTAAAGCATAACAATGCTAACACCAAAACGGGTAGAAGCGCACATGATGCCATTATCAGAGATTTTGCAATTGGTTCGCCAATGTCTCACCTAGCCCCCCTAGAACACCCCCTATTGAAGACCCTGCCCTAGACTATAGACCGAATCATCATGACATCACCACATTCTTCAAGAAACATAATATTTTGTTCTAAAATATTCACAGCTTGACAAAGTTATGAAGACATAGCTAATGTTCACACTTTATTTTCATATTGTGAAATTATGGTCTGGTCTAATACTCAATCTTTTAATGTTTGAGACAACAGCCTTTTCCTCCTGTAAACAGGTTGTGGTGTTTACACAGGCAGCAGCTCTTAAACAGGCTACTTGATTAACATTAATAACACTATTAAGTTAATGTGGCTGTAATGTGACACACTAAGATGCTTTGGAGTACTTGGTCTGGTGCCAGCTATACCTCCAGAGGGAACAGACTGCACTGGCAAGGAGCAGCAATACTTGCCCACCAATTCCTGACAGTTGGCATGGTGTGACAAAATGTCAATAACACTGGGCTCTTGTTATTGATCCTGAACAAATATAACTTAGAATTAAGAATTAAAAAAGGATTGCTACATGAGTGTATCAGTTGCACTTGGCTCATATAGTGATGGGTGCACCAGGGACCTTTTCAGAATTGACCCAGGCAGGTCTGTAACTCTGAGAGTGTACGAAAGGAGGCAAATGGAATCTACTCTCAGAGTTATGAGGGTCCTTGGAACTTGAGAACCCCGGTTAAGCTAGTATTACTGCTCCATGTTAGCCAGGAATAATACACTTCAGTCTGATTTTGTAAATAATAAGGGCATTTAAATATTTTTTTGTATTTTTTTTAATTTATTTTTTATTTATTTAGATGAAAGTCAAATTAATTTACATATCATAAAAAATAATGACACCACAATTTTTGTAACCGTATCGTGACATCTTACTGTACCGAAATGTACAAAAACTGTGTTAATGCGCCGAATTTGAAAGTGACCATTCCTATTGAAATGTTCTAATTCAACGATATAATAACGATTAACGTGAATGATTATTATTGTGCCAAAGGGGTTAGGGCTTCGTTGGAAGGGTGTAACTATAAGTAGCTTGTGGGTAGATAATAGGTTTTCGTAAAAGAAGAAAAAAATAAGAAAAATGTATGTTGAACAGTTTTTATTGTTGTTTTGGATATTTTATATATAATTATATTCCAGACTTTAAAATGTAAAAGCAATACTATCCATAAGCATCCACAGTAATCTGAGTGGAGTTAGTTGGATCATCTGTATTTTAGGTTTTGTTCAGAATGCAGACATCAGATTTTACAGTGTGGACAGTCAGTTCGCAAGCTCACATTGAATAACAGTGTGGATGGACAGTCCAACAATCATTCTGAACATAGCCCTATAGCCTCTTGTTCATCACCATATTTCCACCATTATTGCCAGTGAGGCGGCAGCTTGTTAAACTCTAAGCAGTACAACAGTGAGCAGATTAACTGCCAATTTGACCCACCCAATTTGTCTAGAGGAGCGCATTTGGGGTAATAGTTCCTGTTAACATTACAGGACCTTATTCTTCAACTTTTTTGATTATATCGTCTCAGTCTGTCCCCTTAGATCACCTTCCTACTTTTAGTCTCATTTGACAAGAGAGCAACCCCCTTAACATTTTGCAGCATTGAGATTGACAGATAGACACAATCACAATGTATCTTTCTTATCGTCTTTTTGCTGCTCATTGCACACAAAGAAATGTTGGATGTTCTCAGTTCTCTGTGATTGCGTTGTTGAGGTGCTATAGCAATGTTTACCATGCAACCTGAATTAATTCCTGGGGCACGACGACCTTAAAACAGGTTGTTTCTATGTTGGATTCAGATTGGACTGACTATATACTAAGGTACCCAGAGCTTTCTGACATTTTAAATGTTGCACTAAATCATATAACTTGCATTGTTGGGTCATTGTATTGTCAACAATAGGAAAAAAAAAAGAAAAACAAATATCTACAATTTACAAGAATTTTCAAAAAGGTTAAACATAGAGAAAATAGCGGATCAGCAAGCTCACAACCCGCAATGTGATTGTAGCTATTTGTTGTAGAAGAAGTATGCGTTTATATATTTAAAAAAGTTGAGGACGTACAGTAACTGCAGGTACCACTTTCGTAGAATGGTTCTTTGGATGTTCTGAATCTATAGTGCTTGTCAACTTAGTTTACGTTTTGTCTTAAAGGGCTCAATCCTGTGAAATTGTCACATTTGGATATTCCAATATCTAGCCTTTAACAAAGAGATATTAGGGGAGTTTAAGAGTTCAGCCATCTTATTTTGGGGGATTTTATATAAGTTATGTAAAATGAGTTTAAATGTAAAAAGTGAAACAGGTCGCATATTTCTTTTTGTTTTACATCAGGCATAAGAATTGCAATGTGGATAACCGGTGGATAGACCAAATCTACACACAATTGCCCAATGCTATTACAAAGTATGTATAGTAGTATATTGCGGTATTACATCTTAGCCAGTCTTGCAGTTAGTATGTGTCTGGTTCATTTATCTTTAATTTATGCTGTCAATGGTCAATGCTCAATGGTGTTGTGCCAAAAAGCTCAACTAACAGCAAGAGTGAAGAAGTATAGTCTTGAGCTGTGCTTTAAGAATGTCTAGAGGCTGCCTGTCGAAGGTATATATTTATGGTGTACTATTGTAACTGATGCCGGCGTCATTTTGGCTCGAATGTTTGGTGCAAATTTGAATTCTGAAAAGTAACTGTTCTGGTTTCCACCAGACAGAGACTATATAGGCTATATACTGTATCTTAAGTTGCTTTTCACAATTTTGAGGGCCACATGTTTAGAACAATTATGTGTTAAGTTGCATAATATGTACTGTACTAAACGTATTTTAGTACAGTATATAAGTATATTATATCAGTATATTATCTGAGAGAGGTTCTCCAACAACGCAGAAAGTGGTCTAACTGTTGAAAATGATACGTCCTTTTTCAGAACAAACCGATACGCTGAATGTACAGACCTTATTAGTGTTGCCCTGACATTGTTCTGGCGGTGCATTATTCCAAAGTGGCGTTGTTCCGAAGCAAACGGATTAGAAACTCACCAACCGCAAGCTGCAAACTGCTCAGCATGTACGGAGCATAACAGGATACAGTATATGAGCTTGCACAGTTTTTGTATTTAGAATAAGGTTGTACTGGATGTTGGCTATACACATGGAGAGAGCACAGGCCTAGCATAAGGAAAAAGGACACAAGGTCATATACTGTACATCATACCGCAGTATTTCTGTATGTTTCCACAAAATGCTGATCTGAATGTTGCTTGTTATATGTGAGGAAACATCTGTTATGCTCCATTAGCAAGTGTGGAGAGTGGAGAACAGCTAGTGTAACTATAGTAACTACTTACTAAATATACTGCTGTAATATTATTACTCTCCCCAGTACGGAGTAGTCAACTTATAACAATTGCCAAAACAGTAATAATATCACACTTATTAATCCAAGTAACTAAGAGTTACTAAGTAACAAATGAATCAACTTTATTTATTTTTGACCAAGAAAGACTTATTAAGCCTATAAATGATGGTCCTTATAGGAGGTAGTCACATGCTTAAAAAACAGATCTACAAGCTGCCAACCTGTTGCAATGTGTTACAAGTATATCTTGTAGATCGGTACCATACTGTAGCATGTGCCTTCGCTGAAAAATAATGACATAACCTGTACATGCAGAAGTAAAATATTAATTAACTAGTTAATCTTGATACCAAGTAATGAGTTATAATAGTAATTTATTACATGTTAATCCCGAGTCACTTGCCAAACACTGGAGCAGTATACTTGATTACAAACAATCAACGAAAGTGAACAAATAAATCTAAAATAATCATAGATGTTCTGTTATTGATCAGAGGTCGTATATGTATTATGTAAGCTGGCTGTCTTATTTACTTAGACAAGAGAGTTTCAGGGTTCATCAGCGCTCATGTGCAAGTGTGTCATATTTCAAGGTTTTCAGGAGAGACTAAATAAATCACTTTCTATATCATCTAGGACTAGGTGATGCAATCATGAGAAAATAACAGATTTTTCCTGAGTCGTGTTTATCTGCCTTTATTTATATCTGCCTATGCTCTCCTAACAGCTGATGCATCCATCATAATTGCCTGTCCTCAGCGTATCAGAATGCTTGTTTACATTCAAAATCATTTCTGCCCAAGTCAAACGTTTTGACTTAAAATCACTTTCTGGAATGTAATATGCACGCATTCTGATAGGCTGAGGACATAGGCAATAAGGTACAATGAAGCAGCAAGCAGTCTTAGCGCAGAAGTCAATTTGGCCAAACAATTATTATGCTATGAGGCTATAACGAAATATGGATTTATACTGTATTCAGGGTGTGATTTGCTGGGGAGGATCCACGCCTATGCTTTTGAATTACATTTTTATGTAATGACACCATATTTCCAATGGATTATTATCTAGAGAGGATTTGACTGTCGCCTATAATAGAAGTATAGGCTAACGTTTATGGTAATTTTTTTCTGCTAACTTGAGATAATCAAGGTTTATGTAATTATTTTGTTTGATGGTTGAAGTATGTTGTAGCCTATACTGACTAATTGGCAAGCTTGTACGCAAACATGCAATTACGCCGTGCTCTGTGGGGTTTTTCCACACAAACGTTGAGGAGGTCGTGACAGGACTTGAATGCAAATTCTCATTTTAGACAAAGGCAGTTCTCATTTCATCTGCATATAAATGAACACACACGAACGAACGCACACGCTGTTGTGTTCCGATCTCAACACACACATTTAACAGCTAAATTCACTGGAACAATTACTTTGGATTCACTCAAATTATAAAGAAAAAACTAACTTGATTCAATGAGAACATTGCTACAAGCCGCATAACTAATATTAAACCCAGAATTATTGTCAACCGTCACTTTATTGCATTTGACCGAAATATTACACAAATCACCCAAAAAACCCAAATGTCAGAAAATCCTTTTTTTTACCCAGATTGTTGAGGAACTGTTGAGAGTGTTGAGGAACATCACAATGCAACCCTGCATTTTGTGCTGCATACAGTTAAATCCTGAGGGCCCTATTTTGCCCGTCTTAATTATCAGGTCTTAATTTAAGGCCTGGAGGTGTGGCCACTGGCCAATGTATGTTCCTTTTACGCCATGCTGTAAACGGCCCTGAATTAGACACACTGTGGTGCCATGACTTATTCAGGCATTGTACCATCCTCAAAATAGCTACTCAGCTTTGGCCACGCCTCCAGGTCATCCCTGCTCATCCCCTGGTTCCAAGGGGTTTGCAGAAGTTTTTCTCCATGGAGAATAACATTGGGTCATCTTAAAATAATATATAAGAATTGTGGTCCAAAAGTAAATAAACGTGCGATATTGTCGGGGAGGTGTCTCCGTATCGTTTACGACAGTCAGTCATATTTGATACATTCTGTTTCTAGCGAAAATGTAACTAATCGGCGTCGGTAACATTAGCGTCACTTGATTCTTCAAATCCATATGAGTGAAATCGCCAGGATGATTTGTTTATTTTTCAAGCACAGTGAGGTGATCTAAGATCCCCCTATGGGGATCATAATACAAATACAAAATACACAAACCTGTAGCGCCCTCTACCGATATTGATGTCAGACTTCGGTGCTCTATAAGAACTGGTTATTAAGATGCACAAAATAGAGCCCTCAAATGCATGCATTATCACTCGAAGGTTATAGATCGTGCAGAAAGTTTTAGTCTGTAATGTCACATCAGCCTCCAATTTATTGTACTGTCATAGACGCAACCTCTTTCACTCAGTGCCAACTTTATATAATATCTCCTAATGATTTCAAGTGCTAACGATATATTTCTGAGTAGGGTTAGATGAATGCTACAAGATCTTTAGTAGGCTATAGTTAATTGCATTTAAGCTGCCTCACAGTCACAACAATTTAAACTAAAACTCTTTTAACTTTTTAGATAATTAAATCAATTTTCTGAGATGCTTTTATTTCATCTTGCTTGCTCTCGCAAAGTTGGCTATTAAATGAGACTGGAGACTGGAGACTGGAGCCTGGATAACACTTTTATTTTATGAAAACAAATAATACAATGAAACATGGCTAGAGGTATCCAAAAATGGGATTGCAAAATAATCATTTTAATAATTAAGTCAAAACTCCATAATGTGTGTTTTGTTTCTCTCTTTAAGCCAAGCTGTTACCCATTCTTGTACGGCAGCCATCGCAGACTAGCCTAAGTACATGATGGGAACATTTGCTGCCTTACAAAGGTCATGGGGAATTGTTAATTCTAGCAGAGGTGTTATAAATGAGCAACATAGCTAACTGATCCTGTAGTGTTCATCTGCCCGGGTGGCTGTTCCATAGTTCTACATTAGGCCTATAGGTCTATCTGTTTTGTTTTTTTACTGTTATTTTCTTGATTTTATTTATTTATTTGTTCTTCTTCTGATGTGCAGAACTGTAAAATGTAATGATTCTGTATTGATGTGATAATGGAAGTTGGTTTATGTTGATATTCAATGATAATATTTAATATTTCCATTCGGTTTTGTACAATGTGAGAATATATAAATTATATATGGATCAAACTCTTTGAAAGTATTGTATTGGTTTTCTAGCGGGGGGTATGCGGTAAGCGTATAGGCTGCCGCTGGAGCTTCCTATAGTTCTAGTGCTCATAAGTTGTCCAATCCAACTTATATAGAGCACATTTCAAAACAGAGTTTTGCACAGTATAACAAGTAACAACAATAAAAACATAATACAATTATTAAGGAGATTTTGTCCACGTCTACCAAAACAGCAGTGAAAATACCAAAGCGTGAGGGCAATGCATTTCTGCAGGTAAACACCACCAAACTGCTCAGGTGGCTGACAACTGCTGCTAGATGGAAATGATGGTGTGTGTGTATACGGACATACACACCGGGGTGTGACGAGAATGCATCAATGGTGATACCTCATTCATACAAGCTGAAGCTTTTATTTGAGGTTAAAAAAAAAAAAAAAAACGGATCACTTCATTTATTAGTATGTAATATTGATGTGGATTTACTCGTGATACAAACAGCCGTTTAAATGAATGAGTCACAATAAACGTTCTGGTCTGGAAGGACCTTTTATCCTTTCCTTTCCGCAATTACCATTTCCGCAATTTCCTCAATTTCCATTTCCGCAATTTCCATTTCCACCATTTCCGCAATTTCCGCAATTACAATTTCCGCAATTTCCGCAATTTCCATTTCCGCATTTCCGCAATTTCCGCAATTTCCATAATTTCCATTTCCACCATTTCCGCAATTTCCGCAATTACAATTTCCGCAATTTCCGCAATTTCCATTTCCATTTCCAACTATTAATGGCAGCTGGGTTTCATCATTCAAATAAAATAGAATTCTGTCCGTTTAGCTATAAAATTATGTCAGGGAATAGGGATACACAGTATATGTCTTTCATTTGCATTGCATCTCCCCCCCCCCCCCCCCCCCAAGCTTTTATTTTCGTTCGAGTAATAGTACAACTCTAATAGTATTACTTATAATAATGTAATTAAAGATAACTTCATTCAGATTTTTTTATTTTTATTTCATTTTCCAGATTTTTTTTCCTTCTTTTTTTTAGATTTTCATTGGTGGGCCAGTCATAATGGTCCCGCGGGCCTGATGTGGCCCGCAGGCCTGAGGTTGAGTATCACTGTTGTAGACCATGTATTGTATGACGTGTCAAGCAGCTGACCAAATTGGTGGTCTATACTTAAGCTCACCTGATTCCTTGCACATCCTCTTGCTGGTGTTATGTGTATAGGCCTATACTTTGTCAGTTTGGGACTAATTGACTGAACTTATTTTTTTCTATATGAATGTCATTTAGTCATTATCATTAAAATCATACAGTTTTTCCAATTAGTTTTTCCACTTGCAATATCCTCAGGCCCACTTGGGAAACACTGTTACTGCTGCCCCGAACCCCCCCTCCTCCTCCACCAAATTCCATCACCCACCCACTTTACAGTCACACAGCGTGCCTATACTGTGCTGTATAAATAGGATTTGTTCCTGTGTGAATTGTATGTTGTCAGATGGGACTTATATAAAGATTGTGTAGGTGAGGAGAGAAATGCTTTGACGGTGTGTGTGTGTGTGTGTGTGTGTGTGTGTGTGTGTGTGTGTGTGTGTGTGCGTGCGTGCATGCGATTAAGGTCAGTGACCACGAAGCCACTCTGGAAGACTTAGAATATCCTTGCTGTCTGGAAGAAGCCTAGTATTCCATATTTCAACATTTAACGTTTTTGTTTACCAACTTGCCAGGAGGAGCCGGGGATCGAACCAGGAACGTTCCTATTTCTTTACTTCATGAGCTACAGCAACCTCATATTAATATACTTGAATATTATATCATTGTCAGGCGGGAGTCTATCCCTGTTACAATGCGCTAGACCCCTGGGAGATGGATTGCTGAGGTGGAGCGCCACACCTACCATCAGCTCCCAGTACTTCCCGCACGACTTGCTGCACCAAGCCGTGCTACTCATTCGCTGAGTTGGCGGTGCTCTACCAACTGACTCTGAGCTACCCGGACACGTAGGTCCTCTTATCTCCATATTTTAACAGCTTGTTACAGACTAGTAGGTATAGTAGGCCTATGTCTACATTGTGATATTGCTTTCATTTAAGTAGAACATCTTGTACTTCTTTCCAAAATGGCTGTCTTCCTCCACCAGTCCTATCCAGGCAGCAGCTGCACATGTATTTGTGTCTATATGGCTTCTTAATCTATACAATTTCTACATCCATTCATCATTGCTGCTGACAGGCCGGTTCTGACAAACGACCGTATAAATGGAACTGCCACCAAGACAGGGAAGACGAGAGAGGAACTGAGTTTTTTAATATGGTGGAGGAGTCATGAATGAAATGGGGAACACACACGCATGCACATTCTCGCACAGTTGCATGCTGGTGTCGTGCACCAAATATAGTCGATATAAATTCTCAACATGCTGCCCTGTGTCTAAACGATTCGAAAAAGCAACAAGATAATTCCACATCAAACTTTTAGTTTGTATATGAACTCGGGTGGTGCAGTGGTAAAGTGTATGCCCACCACTGTGGAGGTTGTGGGTTCAAATCCGTCGTTGTGCAGGAGTAGAACGAAGGGCTCTGTCAGGTGATGACAGCAGTGACAACACAAAATGTGCGTGTGTGGCATTACGATTAAATAGGAAGAGTTAAACAGCAAAAGATATATATATACATAGTATTTTGTTGATGCCGAGCTCATTCATACAGGTTGATGATTTTATTTGTGCTGAAAAATGTATGCTGTTTCAAAACAAACAATCACCTCGCTTCATACCCTCCTTATAATGGACTGGTGCATGCATGTTCTCATAATACAAACAACAGTTTATATTGTCTTTCCATGCCCATGACGCTAAGACGACCATTTTCAAACCACAATCTTTAGCAGCCTTTTTCTCAGAATCTTTTCTCCATCCGCACCTGGATTGCCAATGCCTTATATGTTAGCATATTGTCGGGACTAACTTCATATCTCCTGGGGACAAAGGGAGGTCTTAGTGCACGTATGCCGCTTCATGTGGCTGTGTGTGTGTGTGTGTGTGTGTGTGTGTGTGTGTGTGTGTGTGTGTGTGTGTAAAGACAGAGAGAGAGAGAGAGAGAGAGAGAGAGAGAGAGTGGGGTACATGTGCAGGAATGCGAAGTGGGTGAGTTGTATAATTTCCTGCCGGTAGAAGAAGTGGGAAACAGGGAATCACTGCTAGAGGAAGCATCGCTGTGCACAAGCTGTTACTTACAGTAACATCCATACCGCCTCATGTCTCTGTCACACGCACGCACGCACGCACGCACGCACACAGACAGACACACACAGACACACACACAGACACACACACACACACACACACACACACACACACACACACACACACACACACACACACACACACACACACACACACACACACACACACACAGAGAGAACATCAGTCCTCTGTCTCTGTCTCACACTTACTAGTTCTGTGACAGACATACACACACAAATGCACACATACATGCATACTGTAGTGTAGGCTATGAAAACACCCATGCACATCGCACGCACACACACACACACACACACACACACACACACACACACACACACACACACACACACACACACACACACACACACACACATGCAGTAATGGCGCCACATGACTAATTCCTCTTCAGTCCCAGATCTTCAGATGAGTGCTTATTATGGTCTGTCAAGCAGATGAGTCAGACTCTGCCACAGTAACTATGGTAATTATAGTTCTGCCACTACTTCCCTAATAGAAAGTGTCCAGTGGCTAAAATAAGCCTTTTAAGTACAGACCTCTCACCCTGGACCTGGATACAATGTAACGAACGCATGCACACACAAACTCAGCCCAATAATTGCAATCCAGGGGTCTTCAACGTTTTCCAGCTCAAGGAACCCAGCTGAAGGACCCCTTATCTGAGAGAGTGAGATTAACCAGGGACCCCCGCTATTGTATAACATTGTGTTGCAGATTAAACGTTTTCATAGATTTCATAGATGGCTTCAAAGACTTGTTTGTGTAGTAATGTGTATTTTCAGACAACCACTTAACCCTTCACTACTTAGAGAACTTGCACTTGGCCTGCTCATTTTATTTACTCTAAACCGGTCGTAGGGCCCGGCCCGCATCTAGGCTAAACAGGATCTCTCTCTCTCTCTCTCTCTCTCTCTCTCTCTCTCTCTCACACACACACACACACACACACACACACACACACACACACACACACACACACACACACACACACACACACACACACACACACACACACACACACACACAAAGACATGCTGTTAAGTTACCGAATAGTAACCGTTATTTCCTGTCAATAATAACTCTCTCTTTTCGTCAGTGCGGTACAGCGACTGCAATACCGCCCCTTCCACTTCGATTATCTTATCACTTATACCCTCTTATACTGTATCACTTAGCACCTTTTAAATGTCAGTGTCTCAATGTAATTATGCTGTTTTGTGAACATCTGATGTTTTATGTGAGATGCCTTCTTGAAATGTGCAGCTGCAGCACAGCACCTTAGGTCAGGTGATTTGCACTGGCATTCAAATCGAAATGGCCCTTGGTTGCTGCCATGTATGTATGGTTGCTAATCCCTCAGCGCATACAATGGCTACTTGTAGTAGCCATAGTGTCTAGTAGCATGCAATGTGCAATGTGCCTTTATGTGTTTTATGTGAGAACTGACACTCAATTTCTCAACTTGCCTTAATTGAAAATGCAGTTGCATTTTTAGACCAAGACAAGCAAAAAACGGAACCCCAAAATGCTCCTGATGTGCATGCTGGTTGGTGCCTTGCGGTTTCCGCTGCCATCAGTGTATGAATGCTGTGAATGGGTGAATTGAATGCACAATCTATGTAAAGTGCCTTGGATAAAGGCTATGCACCATTTACCATGAGAGTGCTAGCTCTGGACCAGAGCTATATGAGAGTGCAATACTTTTTTGTGTTTTCTATCATCAAATTATTGTTATTTAAACATGTATTTTTTTAAAACTAACATTTGAAAATAATGTATTTATTTATAAAACTTACCAGAAGAACAAGAAAAAACAAAACGTTGCCGATATTTCGACCCGCGACACAGCAGTCAGTGGTTCCCAAAGTGGGGTACGGCCGTCCAGGTATAGGCTACCCCCAGCCCCAGGGTCCTTGAGGGAGTTCCAACCTCCAGAGGGTCCCAGCCAAATGATAGATATAGTAACCGAATCCAAATGGACCTTTATGGGTCTGTAACTTTTTACAATATAAATTGGGGGTCCCTCCGACTCCCAGAGATATAATAAATGCCATTAAATGGGGGTCTGTAGCCTAATTCATGTCAAACGTGGGGGTCCTTGAAATGGGTTGAGAATCACTTAGATGTAAATGCAAAATCTTGTCTTATGGGGTCCCTGGCACATCTTTTCAAATGGTGGTCCGCGGCCTAATTAGTGTCCATTTGGGGGTCCCGGGTCCCAAATTATGGGAACCACTGGGGCTCTTCCAAATCACGCGGCTCTGACAACACAGCCACGAACTGCGCATGCGCCGGGGTAGGCTGCAGATCACATGACCACAGCACAGCGACCAGAGGAGAAGAGGGGAAGTTTCAATTTGAAGCAGGTTGGCGTTGCATTGTTTGTTGTGTCTGTGAAGCAGGAACCCGGCACTGTTCTGTTTGTTATCTCCCTGTGCGTGTGTAGCCTGTACAGATAGACAGGTTTTTATTGTTTTCATTTTTATTTGTGTTGCCACCATGAGGGTGTGTGTAGCAGCCGGCAGTGTGTTGCTGTGTGTGGTGTTGTTGTTGTGTCCTGGACGCTCGCTTGGAGACACTCCTGCTAACTGCACTTATGAGGAGCTGCAGGGGAGCTGGGTGTTCCAGATGTCACAGGGGGGTCGCGACAAGGACATCAACTGTTCCGATGAAGGTATAAACAACATATTACATTTACAATGTGCTGCAGGCATTAGAGCGACTTGCAAGATCAGACATGAACGGAGTAAGCCTCGGATAATAGGGACATGTCGAAACTGACTTTTACTTTCGTATTAGGCAAGGTTCACATGACGGTCTACTTTCGTATTAGCCCCATATGTGCCCTCTCCCTACGCTCATTCTGTAGCTCGGAGCTACAGAATGAGCGTAGGGAGGGCACATATGGGGCTACTTGGGTATCTGCAAAATGGATTAATCTATGGTAGTCTTCATCCAAAGCTAAAACAGAGTAAACCCATGGACTGTAGTCGGTAAACAACTAGGTCAACTAGTGCAGAGTGCTGCTGAGAGAACAATATAGTGCATCAGAAACTGCAGGTTTAATCTATCTATCTATCTATCTATCTATCTATCTATCTATCTATCTATCTATCTATCTATCTATCTATCTATCTATCTACAGTATCTATCTATCTATCTATCTACAGTATCTATCTAGTTGCATGGTCATTTGTGTTTGAGAAAAACAAATCTACTAGACAAAAACATTTATTTGGTATCAGTGTCTGAGTTGTCTGTGTAAGGTTAATAAGTCAAAATCAAAGTCTAATACAATAAATATTTGTTTATCAAACTATTAAGCTGTTCTCAATGTATTGATGCACATATCTGGCCCAGTGATTCTCAAACATAATTATGAGATTTCAAATTGAAACAATGGAAGTTTAGCTTACAGGTCCATTTGGTTCCATTTGTACTCTACAAACCTGTAAGGGTCCATTTGGTTCCTAATCCCCTCAAAGAACCCATCATTGTCCCTTGTGCATGGTCTCACGTGAAGGTGAGATATATCATTTATCAGCAGAAAAATCTCAGGACATGTGATCTAAGCTCATGTGAATGTCACATGATGTGATATTAGTCTTTGAGGCTACATGACCCTCCAGTTCATTGCATTGGTGATATTCATCATTTAAATATATTAATCTGAGCTGGTAAATATTGTTACTGTGAAATGAGGACAATGTAGGACTGGGCTGATATTGTTGTACGAGACTAGATATGGTCTGGGATTTTGAATAGCGTAATATTGTAAATTGTGATATGACTTGTTGTCTTTTCCTGGTTTTAATCTCTTTAAGCGCTATTATCAGAAATACAATGTGAGGTTTTGTGAGCTTGTAGACAGTCTATTTTTGTAGAGTTGGTGTAGAGCAGGTATTCAACTAGCCCTGGTCCAGTGCTTACAGTGAGTCTAGAGAGACTCGCTGTAAGCACTGGACCAGGGCTAGTATTCAACTAGATTAGGTAGGGGCCACAATTGTAAGATTACTTACAGGTCGGGCCACAAGACAATAAATACAAAAAATTACTGTTTTACCGGAAACACAAGTTTACATACATGTTCACTGAACATTGTTCAGTTGCGCATCAACATAAAAGAGCACAACATGAGTTTTGAGTGCAGTCCGTTCATCACATGCCATCTCTCTCCATTTGTAGCTACCTGTTTCTTAGTTTTGAGGGGATTCTTTTCCATCAAATAATTCTTCATCTCCTCCATCTCAAATCCATAGCTTTTACACAAAATGTCATGATGCCCTAACTCTCAACTAATCTTTCATGAAACACGACAATGTCATAAGAGAGCCTGTGGCCTTTCATTCATTCAAACATAAAAACACTTCACCATGTCAGCCTGCCCCTAGCCTGGCCCTGCCCCTAGCCTGGCCCAGCCTGTGTGGTTCTGGTCTAGAGGGACGGGTGGCCCAGCCTGTGTGGTTCTGGTCTAGAGGGGCGGGTGGCCCAGCCTGTGTGGTTCTGGTCTAGAGGGGCTAGCCTGGCCCAGGCCCAGCCTGTGTGGTTCTGGTCTAGAGGGGCGGGTGGCGGTCAAAAACAGGCCCACAGCCTTTTTTACACCGGCACACGCCGGCACACAGGTTTGGTTCACCGAGCTGAGCTTTAGCCACAAGAACACTCCCCAGGGCCGACTTTGGCTATGGTTAGCCGCCAGTTGAATATCACTGGTGTAGAGCGAAAAAGGCTAGACCAAGTACAGAGCCAACGGTCAACTTGGGTCACTAAATATTAACGGTTTAAAACAGGGGTGGGCAACTTTGACGATGGAGAGGGCCACTATATTTCCACACTCACTCCCTAGGGTCATATATAGCGCAACGCGTTTTGAGCTTGTAGATCGGCTATTTTTGTTATATTCTAATTGGAATCCTGAAAATTTACATTTTTATGTAATTTCAAATGCCTTTAACCCATTCTGGGCGGGAACCCTTTTTGGTGTTTTACCCACTCAGATCGGGAACCCATATTTGGTTTTGCTTCATCTCTCCCTCAGCTAAAGGGTCCATGACATGAAAAACATTGGAAGACCCCTGGTGTAGTCTACTTTGAAACTCATTGAATGAACTTATTAGTTGTTTTTTGTCCCTACTGTTGCTGCAGCCACGGGCGTGAAGATGGTGACGGTGACCTTGGAGAAGCTGTCTGTGGCCACAGACGACCTGGGGAACACGGGCTTCTTCACGCTCATCTACAACCAGGGCTTCGAGGTGGTCATCAACAACTACAAATGGTTAGCCTATTTCAAGGTAAACCTTGATAGGAACGCTGCAAGGTGCAAGGCTTAAAGGAGTAGTTCACTCAAATAATGACGATATATTTTCACACCCCATGAAGCCTTGAATTCAGTAATTTAAGTGATTCTTTGGATGAATTACTCCTTTAGTGTCAAAGTAGCAGATCCGCAAACTCTACTGGAATTTCAATTTGAACAATTTTGGACTTCCACTCGACGATACTGTAGATTCATGTAGATGAGTATACAATGTCATTGCATAGATATTAGTCTGGAAGTTCGGTGTGGAAGATTTATTTCCATGGGGCAGTTACAAACAGATTCCAATGTCTCACAAAGTCTCATTTTGAAAAGTAGGCTCATTATTCACCAACAATTCTGGGGTGAGCAAAATGTAATTAAAACTGAGGAGTGGCATTTTTTTTCCTGCAGCAGATTCGTCTGGTTTCCACTTCCAGGCTATTGAAACTCTAACTTCTAGCTTGTAGATCTACTACCGTTTTTTTTATTTTAATTTTGAAAAGTAGCGGTTTTGGACACGAAGTTACCACCCGACAGAGACATGTTGGGATCACTTTCAAATCCATTTGATGAGCGGTACAAACTGTACAAACACTGATAGCCGTTCAAGGCAAGCCCACGTTTACTTCACCAACTTGTTGTTGCAGCTTCACATTCAACATGTTTGAAGAATGTTCTGGTTAATTTGTGTGGATACTCGCATCCCTATCTTTATAGAAGAGCCCTGCCCAGATTTTGGGGTCCGATCGATCCATTACCCATTATTAGGTTATTTGTCATATATCATCTCTGTGCTACTTAAAATCCTAATATGTATGGATTATACCCAACACAATTATATCGTTAATTGCAAGTTTTTATGTGACAGTTAATCGTAAAGTAAATGTCATCCTGCATAGAATGAAGTTGTATGGATGGAGTGAACAGATGGGAGCCATTTCTGGCTTGCATCGGTTCACTCCGTGCCATTTCCATTTCATTCTTGCGGTTGTTTGTCACGTTCAGAGCTTTATATTTTTCCTCGAGTTTGCTTACTTTTCGTTTTTCCACTTCGACTCACATGACTGTTGTTGTTGCAAGAGGAAGTGCCAAGTTCAGTCCTGTCTATAAACAAACCGCTTGGATAACAAACTGATTGGATGATTCAGTCTCAACTTCCACAGTTGAGAGACTGAGTCAGTCTTCCACAGCAGACTGACTGTCTCAACTTCCACATTCTGTTCTTAGAGGGTCTCAGGTGACATATTCTATACATACATGAGTAACATGAGTTTTCTTACTAATGAGCACACTGTTGGCACATTCTGGTGTGTTATGTTGGTGCAACCACTTACTGTAAGTAGCTTTGTGTGTGCCTGGCTGGCTGGCTGGCTGGCTGGCTGGCTACCTGTGTCTGAGCACGGAAATTGCATTTGGTTGGTTTTCAAAACAAAGTGTCACTGTTGTGCAGCCTAACACACACACACACACACACACACACACACACACACACACACACACACACACACACACACACACACACACTAACTGTATATGATTTCAGTTGTAACAGTACAGTACAGGGACCCCCTGGGAACCCCCACATGGTAACTCTGTCATTTCTCAACCGTTTCGGACGCGGAGCGGCTCACAGGAATCGCCCCGGCTCCCTGGGCGCGTTCCTCGGGGTCTGGAAGTTCCAGGGACCCCCACACGGAGTTGCACCACTTACTTCACACGGGTGTGATTTTTAACCCATTAAGACCTGAGGCCAATTCTACAAATGTCTTATATAGTTTCCTGGGGGGGAAAAACTGTTTCTATATCTGTGACCCATAGAAACAAAGATGTCTCCCTGTCTCAGCTAGTTCCAGCTCCAACTTTGTCTGTTTATGTTTTGTGTCATCTCTTTCAATTTCCCCTGTGTTCACTCCCTTTATTTTGTCATGTTTCTAATGAACTGGAGAGACTGATACACCCCTGTACAGCACTACCGAGTCCCGACTGTGCGACCGTGCCCCCGCGATCCTAGTTACACTGTTCTTTTTATTTTATTTTTATATACATTTTTATTTCATTTTTGGGTGAAAGGCACAGTTACAGGCATACAAAGAAAATGCACATAAAACATAATTCAAATTCTTTGCCAACTAGCACTAACAAGCACTACACTGTTCTCTCTGCATTCTATGTATGCATTTACCTTGCTTATTGTAAGGGGCTCTGGATAAGAGTGTCAAAGTGTTAAAGGCCTAAATTGTAATGGTAATTACTCCCTCCCGATGTGTGTTGTCCTGTAGTACTCGGAGGACGGTTCAGAGGTGACCAGCTACTGTGATCAGACCATGCCAGGGTGGGTCCATGATGTACTGGGTAACAACTGGGCCTGCTTTGTTGCCAAGAGGGTGCAGCCAACACTACCTCGCACCGATCCCAAACCCCTGCTTCACCGCAAGGAGGGGCGCAGGTGAGTGGCCTCTCACCTGATCCCCATTCCAGCTCATCATCATCGTCACCTTTATTTATACCCAGAAGTACAATTGAGGGCAAGCCAAAAGAAGCACTTCAGTACAGTACAACATCTACAAGCTCAACACAAAAAATAAATCTTGAAATGACGTGCAATATTTTGAAGATTTGTGCAACAACTGGTTTAAATAATAATTACAAAATGTGGAAGCAAGCCCAAATAAGCAGCCCATTTTTTCTAGGTTTCAAACCAGGTATCTAGTCCGTTTAGGTGGCTTTATTATTTAAATTTTATGTATGGGGGGAAAAACCCAGTAATGTAATTTGCTCCCTTTTGCTCCAGGCTGCTCCAGAGGCCGTACAAACACAACATGGACTTCATCGATACCATCAACTCCATCCAGAGTTCGTGGAAGGCGGTGGCCTACCCAGAGCACGAGCACTACAGTCTGGAGGAGTTGCAATACAGAGCTGGAGGACCGGCCTCTCGCATCCCCAGGTAGGCCTGGCACACTTAATACATCATCGTCTCATCGCAATTATGGTAGTTGACATAATCACAATTAATTTACTTTTAATGCATGGCCCTGCCCCCCTGTGCCCCCCATAAAATGACCGGAACTACTTACGGTAATATTTCACCAAAACCAGAGCATAACTCCCGCCACGGGACTCGGGCAATCAATTGATACAGTTGCAACCACTATATTAAAGTATTTCATACAGCTTAAGTTTTAAAAAATCCGAACTATCCCTTTAACGTCGATTAATGCATTCAGAGATTGGGTGTATGGGCTGTCAAGGCCAGAAAGTAGGTTTTTGCCACTCTGAGTCAATAGTTGTTCCCGCATAACTTCTGAGTATGATGATGATGTCATGTGTCATCTCTATTAAATCGTTAATCGCAATTATTTGTGTGACAATTATCAACTTAAAATGTGTTATCGTGACAGCTCTAGAACTGCAATTAAATCGTTACCGGTAATTGATTAATCAAACTCGATATTAGTCAGAAATTAAACAGCACGAGGTACACTAAATCACACAAATTAACCATTGTGGTCCTATGTATTCAGTTCATCAACATAGCATAGAAATAATCACAATTATTAGAGCAGCAATTAATAAACCCCCCAAAAAGACGTCTTGTGACAGGCCTAGACGACTTCTACTTTCAGTAACTAACTGTATTGTCCCCATGATGGCGTCAGACGTGTTGGCACCGCCCCTGTGACGGCTAATCTTAAGAAGATGTCGGCGGCACTCGCCGAGCGCTGGGACTGGAGAGACGTCGCCGGTGTCAACTACCTCAGCCCAGTCCGAAACCAAGGTGACCATTTAACTCATTTCACACCAGGATTAATTAAAGAATGATTACTATATGCCAGGATATCTCCCCGTTCAACCCTTATTGTAATTGGCTAGCAATATCAGTGGGAGGGGCCTATATTTACGAAGGCATCTGTGCCATCGAGGCAACCACACTTTGCAATTTCCCCAGAATTTCTGGGCAAAGTTACCCTGTTTAATTGATATAATGATGTCAACTACCTCAGCCCTGTCAGAAACCAAGGTGACCATTTAATCTCTCTCTCTCTCTCTCTCGCTCTCTCTCTCTTTCTCTCTATGTGTCTCTCTCTGTCTTGCATATTTGTTTTTCCACAATATTTAACTGGAACTAAGTCAAAATAAATGTAATGCCTCAACACCTGAAATTGATTGAATACTTATTAGACAGTAAAACGGTACGAGATACAGTAATTTACACATTTGGGACACATTACAGTCATACACATTTGGGCTAAAAGCAGAACAAAAAAACTCCTTGTCAGGATGGGGGTGTAGAGTGAAAGTTTTCATCAAAGAGATCTGGTGTAAACTGGGGGAGTACAGGCCTGGGAGACCCCGGTCAAATGATTACATAGGGTTTAAGTTAAAAACCTTAAGTGTTTGATAGCAGAACTGTTTTTTGGGGAGGGAATTCATAATTTGTCACGTGCCAAAAATAGCAGACCCACAAGCTCAACGTGTGGCGGATGCGACACGCGATCTTGTAGTTCTTCTATTTTCTGCACGCGACTCCACCATGCGAGGGATATAACAAAGCACTTCTAAGCTGACTCACTGAAGCCCATCAATTATGACTCATACCCCCCCCCCCCTAAACAAAATCAAGTAATCGGCTTAATCTAATACTACCACATTAAAAGCAACTATGGAACATTTAACTCTAGACAACCATACATGCCTGCCAAATCGTGCGTGAGTGTGTGAGAGAGAGACAGAGGACCACTGCAGGGCTTTAAGGTACTGCAGTAAGTACTTGAATAGCCCCCCCACCAAGCGTATGTGTGTTGGAGTGCATCACTGTACTTAATTCACCTCATGATCACATTTTCTTTTACATGCCACTAAAGCCTGTGGGATTGAGACGGATCATGAGCCTGGCTCCAGCTTGTCCTATATGCCTATATGCTTCCCATGCTACTTTGGTGGCAGCTAATGGGGATCTGAATGAAGAGTAAATCTATAGTACAAAACGACAGGCTACAAGGACCCACATGAAGATACAAACCGGCGCACTTGTAGCTACTAAACTAAGCCGACTTCAACTTTTTTCAACGCTAATGTGAAACGTCAATTTGGATTTCACCACTTCCACTTCCCTTCCCTCTCCTGTCTCCATACAAATTATGCTTGTACATTATGTGAAATTCATTCGATATGGATTACTATGACTATTAGGCTTGTGGGCAGTGTAGCATTTCTCTCTCATAATTAACAACCCCCCCCCCCTCCCCCACGCACGGTCTGAGCTGCGGTGGGCTCGGGAGGGTGTAATTAAACATTTTCACCCCCCCCCCCTGTCCTAATGTGGTTGTTTTGTTTTTTGTTTGTTTATATGTTATGTCAGTTTGGCAAAGTATGTCCAAGGTTTGTAAAGTAACTGTACGTGAAAAAACTTAAAAACCAATAAAAATATTAAAACAAACATTTTCACCTGTGCCACTCGTTCTTGGATACAATAACATCAGATTAAGGTAAGAAAGGGGTTTGTCCAGAATTCTCCTTTAATTTAACTCAGACAATACAAATGGACCCATTGGGCCTGTAAATCTTTTTGCTGGGGACCCCCTGGAACCCCCTCAAGGAACCCTGGGAGTCCCCAGACCCAGCCACTTTGGGAACCACTGGTTTACATCTCCCCGCTGTGTGTTCCAGGGTCATGTGGAAGCTGCTATTCCTTCGCCACCATGGGGATGCTGGAGGCTCGAATCCGAGTTCTGACCAACAACACTGAGACCCCAGTCCTCAGCCCCCAGCAGGTGGTCTCCTGTTCATTGTATTCTCAAGGTAATGCATGCACACATCTTGGCCAGGGGGATCCTTCTGGGCTCAAACTCGGCATGAATCCATGAATCCATCCATGAAAATGGCAGCCGCCTGCTCTGATGTCTTCTTAGCCTGTATATGTTAAATCCTAAATATAAGTACTTGTGCTGTATGGTGTATTGCCAATCAGAATGGGCGGTTTACTGAATGGGCAGGTTACAGGACTATTAGCCTGAAAGAACGAGCCCTTTGCAAGGACTAGACGGGTGCCTCCCGCCCCCCTCCTCCTCCCATCCCATCCCCTCCACGCAGAGGCGGACTTACCATTGGGCTAGGGTGGGCTGCAGCCCAGGGGCCCCCGACTGGGAAGGGGGGCTTTAAAAAAAAAAAAAAAAAAAAAAAAAGATCAGCTCCTCACACAAATACATGCAGGCCAACTGTTTGGGTAAATGTATTTTTTTGGGAAATGGAAATATTGCTGGTTTAGCGGGACTAAACGATAAAATTGCGGGATTTTTTTGTTGGCGGGATCGGCTGTCACTGCGGTCGGTCAAAAATGAAATCTTTGCGGGCGTGGGATTGGTCTGAAATTCAACGGGAGCGGGCGGGAGTGGGATTAATAAATCACCCCCGCGCAGGGCTCTATACCAGGGTTTGTCTTGAAAAGGTAAGATATAAATGCTAAACGCAACATGTCTTGAAAAGGTGACAAAAAAGGCTGGCAAAGGGAGAACAGGGGGCGTGGGGCGTGCCACTGATTAGTTAAGGTTGTGAGAGCAGTTTCCCCTCTCTCCATTTGTTAAGGTTGTGATGGCGGTTTCCCATACCTGATTAATAAGTACGTCCAGGACTTTGGCGTGGTGGACGAGCAGTGCTTCCCGTACATCGGGAAGGACTCACCGTGCGGTGTTCAGCGGACGTGTGGCCGCCATTACACGGCGGAGTATAGCTACGTAGGCGGGTTCTACGGAGGCTGCAGCGAGGCGGCCATGATGCTGGAGCTGGTGAAGAACGGACCCATGGCTGTGTCCTTTGAGGTCTGTAACTAAACTGGGGATGATGAGCAAGAGATAAACAAAAATTATATGTATTACATCTCAACAAACATTGTTCCAGAGATTTGCGAAAATGCAGATCTACAAGCTCCTGGGCTCCCCCAGAGTTAGTGTCCTTGAGCAAGAACGCTGAACCACTAATTTCTCCCAGTGTGCCTTGCATGGTCTCCTCCGCCGTGTCTGTGTGTGTGTGTGTGAGAGAGAATGGGTGATGGGTGAATGTAATGCACAATCTATATGTAAAGCGCTATATAAATGCACCATCTACCATTTTTGAGCTTGTACATCTGCTGTTTTTGAATAGCCAAAGTATGAAAATGTAAATAAAAAAATGCTGCTCATCTGCCAGTAGACTTGGCTGAATAGGGTCTATGACCGAACGCGATGTGTTTTGAGCTTGTAGATCTGCTACTTTTGCCGAATTTGCATCCTGAAAAGTACCAGTTTTTGGAGGATTCCACCCGACGGACCGCGTTTCTTGTTTGCAGGTGTACTCAGACTTCATGCACTACAAGGAGGGCATCTACCACCACACGGAAGTGGGCCTGAGTGACCCCTTCAACCCGTTTGAGCTGACCAATCACGCCGTGCTGCTGGTGGGCTACGGCCGCTGCCACATGACGGGCCAGAAGTACTGGGTCATCAAGAACAGCTGGGGCACCGCCTGGGGCGAGAGCGGCTTCTTCCGCATCCGCCGCGGCAGCGACGAGTGCAGCGTGGAGAGCATCGCAGTGGCCGCCACGCCCATCCCGCAACTGTAGAGCTGGATGAGCCAATGAGACGGACGGAAAGGCCAGAAGGGGAGTAAAATTAGTTTTTCCTCACATTTCTGACTGAACAATCCAAAAAAGAAAAGTATTTGGTCAATTGAAGAAATGAGGGGTTAAAGCTTGATAAAAGCAAAGAAAATAAATTGGTTTATAATCCCCAACACTGGGATTACACTGAGCATTATTTTGGATTTACTATACATTATTTGTTTATATATAGTTTCGTTTTGCAGTTGTTAATCGTAAACCCATTAATTCATCAAGAAACTCCTCATCATTCTCGGATTTCTTCATGTGACAAAAACAAAATGAATTGAAGGTGTCGCAGTGCGAGTAATCTTTTGGGGGGAGAAACAGTGCTTTAAAACGAGAGAGTAGATTTCCTCTGATCTGCTTCCATGGTTTAGTCAGAGTTTCCGTTGCCCTCCAGGGGAGCTTAGTTAATGGCCTGTTTACCCGTCTTGGAAGGCACCCAGAAAGTATGAGATATTTTCACAAATTGATCCTGTGGAAGTCCCAAAGACTGCAGGGCTTTTTAATTACTTTTCTAGGAGGTCTTCATGAGAAGGACCCCAAATTGACTGTTGTTTACAAATTGCATTTAATCACTTAAATCCTATACTTTGACGGGGTCCCCCAGGGGTCTGTACTTACTACTAAGAACCGTCTTGTGCCCGGGTCCAACCAATCGGCGTCAGCTACGGTGGGATCTTGGCAAGACCGGGTGTGATGTTATCGAGAAGCGCCTGTTGCATTTGTATTTCCTTATTTTCCTAGCGCCTTAAAATTGGAAAATCGTCTTCTATTCGTGAAAGTAAGCGAAGACATGACCTACACATCCGACATCCGATTTTTTGCGGGGTTTGCTGCTTGCGCAGCGACAGCTACTGTACATCATGTAGACATGTCAATATGCCTATTGACAGACGGTCGCTTGAAAAAAAGCGATTGGGTTACAGATCCCAGATGGATGTAGCTTGTGAAGCAAGCTTCTTCAATCTGGTGGAGTCAGGATACTATCCTCTATACCAAATCTCTGCCGTAAATAGACGATCTAAAAGCTCAATTTACAATTTAGGCATTTAGCAGACGTTCTTAATCCACTTAGTTTTAAATTTATTTCTGCAGAAATAAATTGTTCATCCAAATCCATAAATCCACTTGTTCATCCACAGATGGATATGATTTTTTTTCAAATGTCTGTGAAATGAAAGCTGCCAATGATTGTGCTGGCCTAAGAACTCCTCAAGGAACAGTGTGAAAAGCCTAGTGCACGTGGCTGTGGGGTCTGGGGACACCCCAGGGGTCCTTGAGGAGGGGAGTACCCAGCAGAACTAGTAAATATAGAAACCACTTTAACTGTATACACATCTGCCTATTTGAAAATAGCAGATCTATCCGAACTCAATATAGCTGCTCCCCTCGTTTAAATTTCAGTTACGGCTGCCTTGATTTTAAATGGAAATAGATTTATTTTTAATGCTGTACTTCTTGAAAAGGGAATCTTGACTGAGGGCAGGTACATAGTTTGAGTCCAATTTATTCTAAAAGGGAATTGATAAAAAAGGCATGCTGTTATTTGATTCTGCCAATTACAACGTGACTACTTGTGTGGTGGAATATCTGTCTCAGGAAAACACAAGGGAAAAGGCTTTTTATTTGTCGTAGCTGCTATTGTCAATTTGTCACATTGGTTTTAGACCTTTCACAACTACCATAATTCCTACTGGGACTCTGGGACTTGGGATAATCTCGTGGGAGGCTTATAAAAAGGAAAGTGTTGTTTTTGACGAGTGTTGAAAGGCGATTGTAACCGATTCTAGTGCCTTGATTTTTCTGCTTTTATTTCAATGTTAGGCCTAGTGTCAAATTACATGTCTTCCTGATTTGCACTATGTTTTTCCTGTCTGTTTTTAAATATTTTGAAAATAAAAGGACACCGTGGCAGACAGTACTAAATGGTATTTTGAATTCTATACTGGGGGAAAAGGTCCCTCCTCCGATCCCCGGCTGGTGCCCGACTCCTTGAGCAAGACACTGAGCCTCAAATTGCTCCTGATGAACAGGTTGTTGTCTCCACCAGGCCGAAGGCATGGGGAGAGAGTATGTTTTGCACTCCGTCCGTCCGTGTGTCCGTCCGTCCGTCTGTGAACAGCTAATCTCCGGCACCGTTAACCCGGTCGATGCCAAATTTTGCACACTTTTGAAATTACTCCTCCAGATTCAAAAATCCTGCAAATCGTTACACACTATCTCTATAGTCATGTGTTCAAGATGGATCTGTCTGATATTTCATATTTCATCCTAATTGGCTAACAGGCTTTCAAAGTTTGCAGGATTGGCCCTTTTGAAACAAAACGCCTCAAATCATGAATGCAGCGTGCAATTTATGTGAAATCTTTCACAGACTTTCCTACTAGGCTGAGGAATATATCCCACCCGTTTCACATTGGCCTGTTATAGCACCACCAACAGGTGGATTTTAGCAAAACACATTTTTGGAACAAAATGCCTCAAATCATCCAATTGCCATTAATGGTGTAAGAACAAATGGCACCCTTTTCACATTGGCCTATTATAGCGCCACCAGGAGGCCACAACCTGACCTGGCCTTGTGGAGACCTGTGCCCCGAGGGGCACTTTTTCTAGTTTCCTCTGCAGTCTGTGTGAATCTGTGAATGTAATCTAAAGGCGCTATATACCAACTATACCATTTTATGCTTATTGAAGTCCTTACTAAAATGATCTCTTTAAACTGCATTTTAGCACTAAATGAAGGTTCAATTTAACCTCTTTCAAATTAGTGTACCTATTTTATGCATGCTATATTTTCAAAACAAATGTGATTTTTTAATGTTACAAAATAGTGTAGCCAATTTACACCACAATGGGTTAAGAGCTTGTAGACAGGCTATTTTCACTATAGGCTATAGCTACTCTTAAATCCAACAAACTAATGGGGATTAAGTAGCTAAAATATGTTCATGACATCTGTGTGTAGTTTCTGTCTATTCATTGTCTGGCTGGCTTTCCCTTTTATGTTTCATAAAGCAGTTGGTTGTTAATGTTCATGGTATTTGGATAGTGCTGCTTATCTCCTGCATCAACGACTTCAACCCAGACATGTGACTTCTCTGGAAAACAGTTATATCTTTTGCTGTCGGGAGGAAACCTTGTATTTATATCTCCATATTTCATCATTGCATTTAGTTAGTAAATTAATGCCATATTTTTTTCTACAGTGCAACAAAATAGCAAAAATGTCAGATCTACAAGGTCACATTGCGATACGTGAGCTTGTACAGTAGATCTGCCATCTCCCACCAATCTCAAAAGTATCAACAAGAGCTTGTGAAACTATTGTATCCATTGGAATACATAATACCTTTTCCTCCTTATTTTTTACATCTTCATAAAAGTGAACCGTTTTGGACATGCAAGGTTTCCACCTGACAGCGATGACAATGTTGACTCATGTGTTAGTGTTGTCACATTGCTCATGACTGCCATAATTACTCTGGGAGTTGGAGTCACCTGGGAGATTATCAAAGGAAAGTGTTTGGATCATTTTGTGAAGGGAATGTAATGTAATTGATTCTACTCCCTTGCCATTTCCGCTTCAGCCCCAGTTTCTAGCAGTGGTGGATTCGTTTTACTTAAAGCTGCCTGCCAGGCAAGTGCTGACATTTTTATCAATGAGCTAATGGAGCCTGTCTGCTTGTATCGGATGTGTCTAGGTGAGACATGACCTTTGAAGTTTGACATGATCTAAATGTCTCAATAGTCAATTAACTATCATACAGATTGGACAAAATTATGTTTTATTCATTCATTTAAAAAAAGTTACTTTATGTGAAAGCAAGACCACAATTTGAATCCTGAAACTTTTTGGACATCTCTGAGGTTTCCACCTGTCAGAGACTTTGCATTTCAATTGATTTTACATTGATATCTGTGGGTAATGTAGTTTTGCCTACGCCTACCACCCCCGTCATGAACATTATGAATATTAATATACCATGAAAATTACATCTTTCATGGTATTCTCCACAGTGCTTCTTAGCTCCACTAAAAGGGGGTTTAACCCTATAGCAGCCATCTCAGTTTTCACCTCGCCTCCTAACCGATACATTTGCAAGTACTGTATACTCGAGTGCAATTCTGAGGTATTTTTGCCAGGTGCTTGAAAAGCACCTGAACTACATTTGCTACTACCTCTAGTAGTGACCGTAGTGGACACTATTTCATGATTGTCTGCCTCGTCTCTAGGCATTTGTCTTAGCAAATGGGACACGTACCCATAAGACCTATAGTCTGAACGGCATGATGCATATTCTGAATGCTGCAAAATGAAGCTGTGAGCTGATCACACAAACTGATTATACTGTATGTTCATAAACGAGAGCTTTCTGCACCTACCAGTTATGACTGAGTCATCATTCTTGTTTTCCTTACTTTAGAGTAGGCCTACTTGAGTATTTGCATTTTTCTGTACTTAAATACTCCACTGTAGGCCTACATCTCAGAGGCAAATGTCGTGAAAACTTGGGCTACTTTGCAGATTTATATTAGGCCTACTACTACAAAGCATACATTAATCATGCATGCCCGATTTCATTCATATTTGAACATTTTCTGTAGACCTTTGAAAAAAATGTTTTACTTTTACTTTGGTATAAGTGACCGTTGGAATAAAGTGCAGGCCTTTTCCCTGCAGAGTTTTTATATTATTATTTTATTTTGTATTATTATTATTATTAGGCTATTATACGTTAGTGTGGTAGGTTATAGGCTACTGCTACTTACTTGTGCTTCATCTATTTTCAACCGTATCTTTTAATTGGTCCTCACTAATTCATTATAAGAAAGGCTCTATTTCCATGCACTCGTTGGTGGGCTGTGGACAGTTCAGAAACCTGTGACCATGCACCTGTGACATCACCATGGGGATTCCTATAGTTGACTAATACTTGACTACAGTCTTTCCAAAGTGGACGGTGGACCCTTATACATGGGTTTATAAACTCTGGGACTGGACTGGACTGGACCCATAGTTATGGGGATCCTTCCTTCAAATTAAAATGTGTGAGAACTATGAATTATAAGCATGCATGAGATATAGGCTAACGAGCATAATCAAATTAGCATATCATGACGATACATTGAAAAAGGGTGAAGTGGTCCTTTATTTTGTGGGAAAAAAATTGAGTAGGCTACAGGCAGAGTGAGGCTATTTCTCAGAGCTGCTCTCGTCTCGACCGCTCTGCGCGCAAAGTCACAAGTTCCACAAAGTGCACACGACTTTTTTTTTCTTGGCTGCCTGCTCTTCACTTCCTTCTCCTCCTTGCAGGGCGCAGCAGGCAGACAGGCAAGGGCGTACAGTTCCACTACAGTACCCCACCCCACCCACCGCTTCCCTCTGCCGGCTCAATCGCCGTCCAACTCCAAACCTCGTTCTCTTTCTGCCTTTCGCCCCTATTTCCCCGCTCCTCTCCATCCATAACTTGACTAAACGGGGGCATTGATGCTCATCCGTCGCCCTCTCCTCATCGGTCAGCATGCAGAACAGCCACAAGGAGCATCTGTATAAGATCCTGGTGATCGGGGACCTCGGGGTGGGAAAGACCAGCATCATCAAACGCTACGTGCACCATAACTTCAGCCCCAACTACCGGGCCACCATCGGGGTGGACTTCGCTCTCAAAGTGCTCAACTGGGACCAGACCACCGTGCGTCTCCAGCTATGGGACATCGCAGGTAAAAAAACAAAACAGAACATACCGGTAATCTAAGGGATCATATAAGCGATATGTTACATGCAGTTTTTCTTTTTTGGATTATTCTGAAATTGAACCCTTTTCGGAAAGTGAATAAAGTATAGCCACGTAATTATCCAAGCAATGTGAGGTTTCACTGGTTATATTAAAAGTAAAATTATGGTTCAATAGAGACAGTTACCATATGTAATGTACTTCACTAGTGTTGTAAAGTTTAAGATGAAGTAGTAGGCCTACAAGTGTAAAGTAGTCTTAAATCCACTGTAATAAATAATGCCATGGGATTGTCTCAGGTCTGGACACAGTGGTCATAGACTCAGAAACCATAGCCTATAATCGTTATCTCTCCAAGAGGAAACCACATGATGTCACACATCTCAACCAGCTGACCTGTAAATGTACGTGTTCATTCTTAAATTCAAACCTGACATAACCACACCTACCCTATGCAGTATGCATATCATAACAAATTATGTTAGAGAGCAATGGTTCGCAAAAACATAACTCAGAGTTGCAGTCAAACTTGTAAAGGGTCCAATTGGAACCACCCTTAAGGAACCCTGATGGTCCCTGGACCACACTTTGAGAACCACCGTTATAGAGTTTGACACACTTTGAAAGGAGAAAACAAACTTGGCACAGCGCCAAAACTAAAGTCATGTGGTCAGTGGTGGAAAGTAATACTCCATTTTGATTGTGTGTGTGTGTGTGTGTGTGTGTGTGTGTGTGTGTGTGTGCGCGCGCGCGAGCGCATGTGTGTGTGTGTGTGCATGTGTGTGTGAAGAAGCTTGGCTGAGTTTGGAAACACATGGCCGGACAGTGTAAACAACACAGCTGCAGAGGGCTAATAATAATGGATGTGTTAGATTTATGCATATATGCATACAGTATTGCCACTCATCATAAGTGTGATTAGCTGCAGCTGTAGTTGCCTATACATCATTGTGTATTGTAAGGTCAGTGTTGTATGCAGCCTGCCATTACCCTGCTGTAGTTTTTGACCTGCAGTGAACAGCCTATAGCGATATGTATATCACTTTTTAACACTCTTTAACACAGTTTACATTTTCCTCTTACATTCAAGTACTGTAGGCCTATAAATACAGTTTTGCGGTATAGCCTACTTTTACTTTTTTGAGTATTTCCATTTTTCAATATACTTATACTCCGCTAGATCTCAGTACAAGTTACTTTGCATATTTAGTTTAGTATTATAAAACATAGTAAACCACTTATGTCCTATTGTGTAATTAATATAGCTGATATACCAGCTCACAACTTGTAGAATTGATATTCCGGGGGCACGGTGGCACAGTTGGTAGTGCTGTCGCCTCACAGCTAGAAGGTCCTGGGTTCGATTCCCGCTTGGGAAGCTGTGGGTGTTGGCGGCGTGTTTCCTCCTCCGCGTCATCAGTGCCCATACCCGAAGGCGGGGTTGGCGAAAGGGCTTTTCTGTGTGGAGTTTGCATGTTCTCCCCGTGTCCCCTAGGGTAGGTACCCTCACAAAAAACATGCAGTAATCCTGGTCACTAAACTTCCTCCCCCTGGCCAGTCTGTCTGTGTGTCCGTGTGTCACGCTTTTGTGCCCATATATGGAGCTGTTTTGGGGACTCCTTATATGGTTATGAGTCATGGTGACATGAGTGTGATGGCGTGGTCCAACTTGTGCCCATATATGGAGCTGCTTTGGGGACTCCTTATATGGTTATGGCTGAGTCATGGTGACATGAGTGTGATGGCGTGCTATAAATCTTTAAAAAACCCAAATATGTACGAGCTGCGTTCGCTTCCCGCGTTTGCGCGTCTTACTGGTAGCCATCTAACAGGTCTAATGGTGGGCCCCTCAAAGCTATAGAGCGCCGCAGTCCCTCCCCCTTTCAGAAAAACGAGTGGCCCAGGAAATGAAAACCCCATGCATTCTCCCATCGGCACTTCTAATATAATATATTTAAAGACTGTTACGCCGCGGACAAAGCCAACTCGGATCGTGACAAATCATGACAATGAACACAATGTTTTGGGCCGATCAAATCATTAGAAAGAAGAAAAGAAAGTCAGGAGACAACACTATTTGTTTTGTTTTTCGTCTTATAAATTATTTGATCGGCCCAAAACATTGTGTTCATTGTCATGATTTGTCATGATCCGAGTTGGCTTTGTCCGCGGCGTAACCGTCTTTAAATAAATTATATTAGAAGTGCCGATGCGAGAATGCATGGGGTTTTCATTTCCTGAGCCACTGGTTTTTCTGAAAGGGGGAGGGACTGCGGCGCTCTATACAAAGGCCTAATAGCCATCTAACAGATCTAATGGTGGGCCCCTCAAAGCTATACAAAGGCCTAATAGCCAACAGGTCTAATGTCTGACTAACAGAGCTGACAGTTTTTACATAAATAAATATCCTTGGTTAGATTGAAAATCCTGTACAAAATCTCTACAGGTGCTTCACTTCCTGCTTGGCACTCAGCATCAAGGGTTGGATTGGGTTTAAGTCTCTGTGACATCATGTCCA
Organism: Protomyctophum bolini; assembly: GCF_963924005.1. Lineage (NCBI taxonomy): Eukaryota > Metazoa > Chordata > Actinopteri > Myctophiformes > Myctophidae > Protomyctophum > Protomyctophum bolini. The sequence goes on from NC_137870.1 coordinate 15,403,570, forward strand.
GGCAGCAAAGATTGAGAGAGAGAGGGAGCTTTGCACAAATATTCAGAAGTATACAGTATTTTATATCTGCTATTTTATACGCAACGTATAATGCTTTATGCTTTTCAGTGCTTCACTATTTATATGTGCTTCAATATTTATAAAATCCACAGGCATATACTTGAGCACTTTTATCTCTGGCATCCATATTTTGTAGGCCATTGTAGGCCAAAATGTTTTACTTTTACAGATCCTTTACAGAGGCCTGTCTCTTGCCAGGCCGTCCTTGCAGTGGTGGGAAAGTACTCAAATGTTTTACTTGAAGTATCAACTAAAAGTTGACTACTCCAATATAGAAATACTCCAATCAAGTAAAAATCCGGAATTTAACTCATTATGCAGAATGTCTCATTTCAAACTTTCAAATTGAGTATATATATTTTTAAATTAGCAGATCTACAAGCTCACATTGCATTGCATATTATCGAGTCGACACATTGGGAACTTGTAGATCGGCTACTTTCAGATGGCTGATGTGGTTACTGTACGTTTTGTATATGTAGTGGAGTAAAAGTACAATATTTGCCTCTGAAATGTAGTGGAGTAGAAGTAAAAGTACTGGAAATTGGAAAGACTCAAGTAAAGTATACAAATACCAAAAAATTGTACTTAATCACGAGTAAGACGCGCGAACACGGGAAGCGAACGCAGATCGTAAATTGCAATAACAATTAGAATAAATTACGAATTAGTGAGAACTGTGTAGTACTGTGAAATTAGTGAAGCTCCATATATGGGCACAAAAGGGGCCAGGTCCACAACAAACAAATCACTGGCCCCTTTTGTGCCCATATATGGAGCTGAGTGGACCTGGCCCCTTTTGTGCCCATATATGGAGCTGAGTGATTGCTGATGCAACACACTCCATATTTGGATAGCGGGACAGACAGACACACGGACACACAGACATGATCTGCTAGGTCTCATAGTAAGTGCTCACTGCATTCACAATCACTGCGTTCGCAATCATCATCATCATCATCATCATCATCATCATACTATAATTCTAACAATGTCTGTCTGCGTGTGTGTGTGTCTGTCTGTGTGTCACTGTGACTGTCGTAGATCCTTACTGCCTGCACCAATCACTCCCACTTTTCACACAGACATTGACCATATGAATATGGAGGGCGTAACGAAGCCCTTTTTTCGATTTGACACATTAATGATTATTAATGAATTTATTAGTCAATTACAAACGCACCCGGGCGCAGTACCCCCCACGGGGCAAATATCTCACAACGGGTAAGGGCTAGTACAATACAAAACATCAAAGACGCATGCCATTATAATCCATCTATAATGGATAAAGCCTTGGCCTGGAACCATCAGTTGGTCCCCACCCAACACTCTAGTTGGCGGGTCAGCAGTGATTGGCCAAATCACTGCTGACCCGGCTTCCAGCTATTGTCCTGCCAGAGCCAACAGGAGGCTCCACCTGCCTTGTGTGTTCTTGGGGGATTGCAGGCCCTTAGAGGTCTCTAGGAGTGTGTGTGTGTGTGTGTGGTCCATGGGAATTGGCTGTATTCTTCCAGTGGTCTATAGCAGAGGTTCTCAACGTCTTTAGCTGGGGACCCCCGCCCTGGCCCCCTCCCCACCCCCAATACAAATTGACTGCTACAATAACCATAATGATAGAGAAAATTCATCATAAATAAATACTGAAACCATGAAAACCATGAAACTATGTGTACTATGTAACCTCTTAATTTCCATTTTCCAGTCATTCAGTTTTTTTAGTTTTTTTATAATCTGAGGACCCCCCCAAAATATTTAGTGACCCCCGAGGGTATCGGTGTATATATACAATGTTTAAAACATTCCCAAAAAAGCATTTTGAATTAAATACAAATTCAATTGTGTTTTTCCCAGTAATTTCACAGAGCAATAAAATAAAAATGTAATACATGAATTGCAACTGTTTAAGAAGTAGTGCAAATAGCCGATCTACAAGCTCACAACGCAGCACAGTGCCTCAGGAAGACTCGGCTCACAATCAAAGCTTTCTACGGCGCCACAGTCCAGGCCTCAAATCTCACTCACATGAGAGCCAGACACATGACCACGTGCACTCACTGGACCGCCTGGGTGGGTGCACGAGAGGAGAGGGGGGGGGGGGGGGGGTGGGGGGGCTATGGGGGCAGAAGGCCAGCCGACACTCATGTGAGATCAGAGAATTATGGAGATATGGCCTGTGGGTTCAGGCCTGTAGGTATATATATATATATATATATATATATATATATATATATATATATATATATATATATATATATATATATAGGTTCAGGTTTATTTGTTCAGGTTTATTTGTTATAAATAAATACAATGACAATTATTTAGCTCAGAGCACTCTCAGTCTTATAGACACAGGACAAAAACAAACATCTATAGTGAAAAGAAAGAACACAAACGCAAAGTGCAAAGTGAAGTGACAGTGCAGTACAGTTCAAGGTCAGCTGTTCAGCAGCCTGACTGCCTGGGGGAAGAAACTGTTACTGAGACGGGTGGTACGAGATGTGATGCTCTGGTAGTGTTTTTTGGAAGGGAGTGGTAGGAACAGGGTATTTGGCTGGTGTCTTTAATGCTGTTGTGGGCTTTTCTCGTACAGCGTGTGGTGTAAGAATTGTGGATGAGCATCTCTCTCCTATGCTTACACACTGGGGCCTGCCTGTCAGAAAAGCCAGTTACAGATGGAGCTGCCCACACCAAGGCCACTGAGTTTCAACACTAATTTAGATGGAACAATAGTGTTGAATACGGAACTATAAACTATGAACATTTGACTGACCTAAGAGTTTTTCTTTTCAAGATGTACCAGGGCAGTGTGTAAAGCAAGAGAGATTGCTTCATCCACAGATCTATTTGAACAGTAAGCAAACTGTAATGGATCAATGCTAGCAGGAATAATGCTCTTGATATAAGAAATAACCAGTTTCTCTATTGTTTTTTATTATTATTATGTTATTGTGTGTGTGTGTTGACCTGTTGTGAAACAGAGAGAGAGAGACAGTGTAGAGACACTGTTGCCTGCTCGGTTCACACGGGTGTGATTTCTTTTTAAATATCGCCTTCTCCAGATAGATAGACTGCCCATAATAGCTGAGACAGAACAGTATTTAGCCAACTTTTTTGCATTTGTCTTTTGCAATCCACCCAATTGCAGACCCTTGAGCACAAGGCATAACTCAATCATTTATATATATTTTTTAAATATATTTATAACATTACCGATCTACAGCCACTGTCTGGAACTCTCTGCTCGGGGCTCAGGGATGAAATCAGCCCAACACTGCTTCTGACATACATAGGGGTTAATATCCAGGTCCTGTCATGAATTACGGACAGGTGCTTTTTTATGGTGGTTTTGAATGAAGACACGGAGTCGCACCGTTTGATGGCCGGTGGTCTGGCGTTCCACGTTCTGGTGGCACAATAGTAGGAAAAAAATGTACAGAATTCTATTTACTGTAAGCAGCAACGTTTCGGTCGGTCAGATGTTCATCGGGCATGGCCAATGAACCAGTTAATGTATTATTTATATTTATATAAACATTCAGTTTTTGCAGAATTTTGGGGGAACGAGATCGGTTGAGCTGCCTCTGGTGTTGTGCCCGTGCGCGTCTCTCACACTATAGTAAAGTAGTTTGACAGACACATGGTAACCGAACCGATCCCCTCAAGATCAGACCCATTGCAAGTTCTTGTACTCTGTCTTAGCCATCCCAGCCTAGTAAAGTCAGCTGGGGCACTGTGAGTGGTGGTAGGTTGGAAACATTTCCCTACATTCCAGACGTAATAAATCACTGTCTGTTTGTGTAAGCAAACATAAGACAAACATCACCTTCAGCCTTGTTCTATTTTTATCGGCAGAATCTCCAGAGTTTGTGTTGAAAGCTCAGGAAATAGTGCTCGACCTCTGCTCTATATCGCATGTGGTCTTAAGTAGTTAATCTCTATCTGAGTTAATCCGATTGAATTTAGCCTAATTCAAAACAAAAACAAAAACGATCTTAACAAAAAAAAAAACCTGATTGGATCACTTTGATATATCTGTGATCATTGGATTATCACAGCAAACATTATGTCAAGAATTGTAATTTTGATCAATCAGATAAACCAAATCTGATGCACTCAATTAAAGGTTTTGTACCCTTGACCCCTAGTATTTGTATTTAAATTAAAATTCAGTTATTTTTACTTTTATTTTTTACAGATTAGTCAGATTTTATCTCGGTAAAAATATCCGATCTACAAGCTACAAGATCTACAGCTAAGTGTCACGATTACGTGCTGTGACCTTGTAGAGCAGCTTTAATGGGTTAACTTAAATGGTAACATTTCTGCCAATCTTTAGTTTTATTTCTGTTATCCAGTGGTTTGAGGATGATACAACATGGCGAAAGCAAACATTCTTTGTTCTGTACATACTGTACATACAACTGTATGGTACAACACAGTCCTTAAGCCAGAAACATAACCTAAACATAACTGCAAGCAAGGGAGCAACACATGTTCGCCAACCAACAGCGCATGTTCGACAACCTTTCCGCATGTTCGGACTAATGGTACTTCGGATCTATGGGCGGTCCCCTAAAAGAATGCCCCATCAAACTTTCAGATGCTGTTTTCTCCCAGTGTGGAGGAAGAATGATTATGATTTTTATTGTGATCTCTTACTCTTGATATATATAATCCATTGGTTTCTGTTCTGGAGGTGTGTTCATGATCATGGCAGCAGAGTCTCTTTGTGCATGGCTGCCACTGCACGCGCACCTGCAGCCCATCAAGTATAATTTATGCTTCATCCCGTGGTCGTGCACGCAGACCTCTATTCTCACAACAGTCGCATCTGCGACGCGATGTGAGTTTGTATATCAGCTGTTCTCTGCGTGCAATACTGTTGCGCAATGAAGTATAAATGTATGCTAGGTGCCTGGCTGGATGCCAAAGAACTAAACAGAAAAAAACATGGGGTTTTGATTATGAGCAAAACACTCCCGTGACCCGCGGAGCGAGGACCCATGACGTCAGGACTTCTGTACTCTATAATTAACCCTAAACCTTAGATTAGGTTAAGGGTTAAGAAGACTTTGGCATGTGGGAGTTTAGATGTAGGGGTTAACGGGGAGTTCTGAGAAGTAGAATAATGGCAGACATTATGCTATGTGATCAGCAGGTAGCCTGCCAGTGCTGCTCCCACTGAGGACATGGAAGAGGAAATTAGACAGAACATTCCAACTGGATTTATCGCACGGGACCGAACTCTCAGGACGTTTCTAATTGCAAAGTCTTACTCTAAAAGTATTTTTGTTTTCTTGTGAGAACCAGGAGAACGATCCTCACACAATGTACATTTATCAAATTATACTATACGTGTGGGTACATTTGACCCTCACAGGTGCAGTAAATTATACACGTACGTGCACACGCACACACTTAATCTTAATTAGTCCATCTGGCTCTCCTCCACCCATTGTGTTGCCCTTTCCTTTCATCTCATCTCTGTACCTCTCTCTCTCTCTCTCTCTCTCCATCTCAGCATCTCCGTAATTAACACACTGAATATTTAATTTGTCTCTAATGAGCTTCAGGCTCGCATCACACTGCCTCTGTATCTTTATGCAGCGGTGGAAGAACCTCTCTAGTCTTAGAGCAGGGGTTTGTGGGTCACCAGATTTCTTTCTGAACGTTTAACTCATTTAAATAGCCTAATTAGTAGAATTTATACAAGAACCTATTCACTGATGTGTCAAAAGCAAACACAGTTTGGTATTGTTGTGTGTCCCAATCAAACCAAGATTGAATCCACCTGTCCAAAATCAGGCCCTAATTTAATCTCTAATTCAAATGTTTTGTTTTGTAATTATTTTGTTTTCCTGTGGTGATTTCGTATCTGATTGTGTTGATTGCTTTACAACTGGACTTTCCTCCGAGGTGGATAGTCTGCTGACACTGATGCGAGGTTACTCCGTGCTGGGAAATAAATATTGCTCAGTGTTGGCATTTCCCTTGGGGGGCAACGTTTGGCACGGCAACTCGCATGCGTTAGCTCGCTCGGTGGTGTCTGTCGTGGCTCAAGTTCGCTATAGAGACGGCGCCCCTCCGTCGTGGTCAAAAAAGTATTTTTGGCGGTCCCCAGACCAAAAGGTTGAGAACCCCTATATCTTTTACAGTACTGCGCTTGAGTTACATCTTGTACTCTGACCACTTTTTTTCCGTCCACACCAATTAGAATATGGAGATGGGGTGTTTCTGCTCGACAGCAACGATACGAAGTATAGTATTTACTGACTGTACACCACTGATGTTTCTGTCTGTATGTGCGTGCCTGCGTGTGCATCCAGGTCAGGAGAGGTTCGGCAACATGACGCGGGTCTACTACCGCGAGGCCATGGGCGCCTTCATAGTGTTCGACGTCACGAGGCCCGCCTCCTTCGAGGCCGTCACCAAATGGAAGGAGGACCTGGACTCCAAGCTGACACTGGCCAATGGGAAGAATGTGGCCACGGTGCTGCTGGCCAATAAGTGCGACCAGGGGCGGGACGTCCTCACCAACAACGGTATCAAGATGGAGCAGTTCTGTCAGGAGAACGGCTTTGTGGGCTGGTTCGAGACCTCCGCTAAGGTGAGGGCCCAGGGCACGTGCATGGACGAATGCAAACGTATACGCACACACACAGGCATTCATGAACAAATACATAAGCACACACACATATTGTGGTCGGGTTTATTTATTTTGCCTTTGCTTTTTCTTCCCAATTTAGTTGTTGCAATTGTTTCCTCCCCACACACATTTGAGTGTCCTCACTCAGTCAATCCTACTGACTCACCTGCCATCATGAAATCTGACATCTCTTTGCTCTGACCATCTTGTCTTGTGTGTGTGCGTGCATGCGTGCATGTGTGTAGCCTAAGGGAAATGAAACTCCATTGAGCTGTAACTATGGTTAGCCTCTTCATGTCCTGCTAAGGATCAGTGAGGAGAGTATCCACCACAACTCAACTAGTAGTTCAATAGACTGTTAACGAGCCCGTCAGTGACAACATTCCACACCTGGGCAGAGACAAAGCCGTCTACAGCAGGGCAATTAGCGGGCCCTCTCCCTATTGGACCTCTCCCTGGGCCACATGCGGCCCACGGATCACCAGTTTGACACCCCTGCAGTGTAGATACTGTAGAACCCACAACCTCGCAGTGGTGGGCAGGCACTTTACGGCTGCACAATACCCGAGTGCCTATAGACAAATCCCTGGAGCAGTGCCCTGTAGGCCTGTAGGTGTAGGTGATCAATACTGAGGTGTCAAGCTGTGCTTAATGTTACGCCTCAGCTATGACTGCGCCCAGGGCACCCCTCCGTGGATTCGTCTATACAGAGATTAATGATGGAGAGAGTTCTAACACATTTTGGAATGGGCTGATGGTTGATTTAAGCAGTCACGTCTGGCTTGAGCCGAGCTAATCGGACTAGACAGCTGATGTGCAATCAGTCATCCCCTGCAAAAATTCAGGGAGAGAAACAGTCGTGAAGTTGTGCATCTGCATTTTTATGTACCCTGTTTATTGCTTAAGGCTGTGTGTCAACAGAAAACGATTTTGAGCTCCCAGTGCCAATTTCTGCCAGGCATTTCTTTTTTCAACGTTTTTTCAAGGTTCTGACAATTTGTTGCATGCAGCATATGATTTGTGTAGAACCACCAATTGTTTTTTGGCAGATAACATAAGACAAAGAAAATAGCAGGTATATACAATATGACATTACGTCTGACAACAATAACATTTAAAGAAAGTAAAATAAAATAGACAATCACAGTACACCACCCAGTTGTACCCCCTTAAACCAATCATCCAGTTAACCTTCACCTTCTTAACTAATTACCTAAATTCTTCAAGAAAAAAATAAAATAAAACAGATCCAAAATAAAACTACATGATATTTCTTAATAATTTCACCAAAAAAGTACACTGTTTGTCAGTTATATTATGTAACATAAGTGGATTAAATTGAATGAAATGGGATTAAACCTGCCGGCCAATGTACTTTGAGGAGGTACAATTATATCCCTTTTATACCTGTCATGTTATGACGGGTATAAAAGGGATATAATTGTACCATTATTCCGACTGTTACTTGCACTGGACACCTACTGACGTTCTATGGTGAAGATGTGTTGGAGTTCTCCCCTTCCCAGCTGCTGTACCTCGCATAGCAGCTCTCTCTCTCTCTCTCTCTCTCTCTCTCTCTCTTGCCCTCCAGTGTTTTGTGTTTTTGGCAGAGCGCCTGACGGCGATTCAAGCAGAAAATAGTCCTGGCACTGTCCCAGTCATTTATACAAGCTGAAGTTCAGTCATTACCACGACCACGAGATGTCCGTGTTTACCATTATTTCTCCACAAATAAGTAACCCTTTTTTGCTAATAGACAGTTGATAGGTTTGGACATTGCAGGGTATAAATAAACACTTATCGTCGCTTTTCGTTTGAAACAAAATAGCAGATATACAAGCTCAAAAACGTTCGACCTTGCAGATCTGATAACTTGTGATAGTTTTGCGTGACACTAGTATGATCAAGTAGGCCAGCAGGGCATACATGTACGTAAAAACAAAAAGTTACAATATGGAGATAAGAGGTTTCTGCCCAACAGCAGCGTTATGTACCCCACAGGAGTTCCCGGGTAGCTCAGTTGTTAGAACATTCGCCTTTTTGGACCACGAGGTCCTGGGTTTGATAATGGGCACCGCCAATGCAGCGTATCATTAGCAGGGTAACAGTAAGTACTTGGAGCTGACATTAGGTGTGCTGCCAGGGGTCTGGTGCAGTGGTTCCAAGGGTTTGTTGAGTTTGTTGATGGAACCGATTTGGACCCTTACAGGTCTGTAACTCTGAGAGTGTACAAAATAAATGGAACTGAATGGACCCAGGTCTGTAACTCTGAGAGTGTACAAATGGAACCGAATGGACCCTCTCAGAATTTAAAGAAATAGTTCACCCCAAAAATGGAAAGAATAAATATCTATATTTCCATTACACATCGCATGAAACCTTGAGTTCCTAATTCCTTTAACCCATTTAGACCGGCTGCCGCGGTTACTTTTTCTAAGAAGTCGGGGAATGCGGGAACACGTGTGTTTTGTCTTTTTTGTTCTGTTTCTCAGAAAGACCTTTCCAAAAATCGGCCTCAGGTCTAAATGGGTTAATGACCTGCAGAGACTCTTCGAGTCTTCAAGTCTCCTCCGCCTGAGTTTGCCTGAGTGACTGACGACCCGGTCATCAACTTATTGGCTTAGGAATGCAACAAAAACAAAAAAGAATTCATGGGGTGTGTAATTGATAGAAAATAGGTCATGTTTTGGGTGAAGTACTCGTTCAAACATCCTTGGGTTTTTGAAAGGCGCCGCTATAAATTCAAGTTTAATTGAGAGTGTACAAATGGACCCTTACGGATTAGAGGTTCCTTGAAATTAAAAGGTTTGAGAACCATTGGTTGGTCAGCTAGTGCATTGAAACGGGGACAGAAACCCTCATTCTTGGCCAATCTATAAGTCACAAATCTCTGCCCGGGGCAAAGCTTGGGATGTGTGTCTCATGGCCCTTTGGTGAAATGTGTCGAATGGCAATTGGTGGGGACCTACGGATTCTGAGAACAAAAAAATCATACCCGTGATTGTGAGGGGTGCTAATATATTAAAGTCTAACTCATGTTGATTAGGTGATGTAATGGTGATGTAAAACAAACGTTAAACACGATTAACAATAAAGAGACAATAGGACGTAATGAGGCACATTATGACGTAAATTTTCCCTTCATTGTCAATGGCGTTTACAAAACAAACATTGAACTAAAGACAAACATTAAACCTGTGTATAAATAAAATAAATAAATAAATGTACTGTATACTGAGCGGCCCAAACTCAGGAGGAGGCACAGATTCTAGGCTTCCTGATGCTTGAATGGCAGGGCTTCACATGACATTAGTGCCATCACCTGTCACTAAGCTTCACGAGACGTTTGGTCCACATAGCGTAAAATAACTGTTACTAGGCCTCTCTGACTTAGTGACTTACTGATGTAAACCTTACTGACTTTCTTACTAACTTATACTTTACTAAACTGACTAACCTTGGCTGTGTTCTGTCCAACACCTGAGCTTGTCTGTCTGTCTGTCACTAGCCTGGGCACCATTTCATTTAGGGTATATGATCCTGTCGGGAGCGGATGATATCGTTACGTCATGTTGTAGTATTGTTTTGTAGTCGACAGGCAGGAACAACAGCAACGGCTGTTCTGCAACTTCCTTTTCCCTCAAACCGATTTCTCTCAATAAAAGCTCTCGTAGCCTGTAGCTTTTATTGATAAAAATCGGCTTGAGGGAAAAGGAAGTTGCCGCCTGTTGTTCCTGCCTGTCGACTACAAAACAATACTACAACATGACGTAACGATATCATCCGCTCCCTAGTCCCGACAGGATCATACAGACTTTTGAAACAGAGACCAGGCTTTCCTCCGAGGTGGTGGAAAGCCTGGTGAGGCTAGGTTAGTCTGTCACACACGTTTGAAGCTATGACATATCTGTCGGGTGGAAACCTTATATGTCCTACAAGCTCAAAAGAGTCAGGTTCACATCAATGAGACTCTCTTACAATGTCTAGACATGAAAGACTGGTGTGTTCTGGACACGAGGTGAGCTGAGGACTCATTCACTAATGCATACACACACACACACACACACACGCACATGCTCACACATGCATGCATGCACACACGCACACGCACACACACACACACACACACACACACACACACACACACACACACACGCACATGCTCACACGTTACACTGACACATACATTAAGACACTGACACACACACACACACACACACACACACACACACACACACACACACACACACACTGAGGCCCTGATTATAGCACCTGGGCTGGCAGCATCAGGAATTTCACAGTTCCATTCTAAGAAAACTCATTTCACACACATGCACGCACGCGCAAGCAAATGCATACATACATACACAAATTCACATTCAAATACAGATTGACACCCGCACAGTCTGTTATTGAGAATTGCAATCAATATATCGTTCAGAGCGGAGCATTCAACAGAGCCAATGATGAATATAAACGATCCGTGCAAGTCACAACACAGTTGGGAAACGGAGCCCTGCAGTGTGCGAGGCGTTTCATTTTCTTAGTTCACTGTTATTTTCTTGGCTCAGCACCTGCCTGACACACTTGCAGGGTGTGAAACTGTGGATGCTGTGCATGTCTTTCTATTCTATTCATTACTACAGCCTTACACAATTTCACATTTGGTTTCCCTTCAGTAACCTTTGCAACACTTTCCTGTATACAGTATCTGTATTCTGTTTATTTAAGAGCTGGAGAAACAGTTCTGAAAACTCTGTTCAGCAATGGTTGCTATTGGAGTACTGAGCCATTTAACACTTATTTTAACCCAAACAATATCCCTTATACTGTATACCAGTGGTTCTTAAAGTGGGATCCGGGGACCGCACGCACGCACGTGTAAGTGAGGACAGTGAGGGTGTGAGTGAGGGTGGATAGGGAGTGGCAGGTGTCATGTTGTCGTGTATAAGTGAGGACAGTGAGTGTATGGATGTGTGAGTGTGGGTGGATAGGGAGTGGCAGGTGTCATGTTGTCGTGTATAAGTGAGGACAGTGAGTGTATGGATGTGTGAGTGTGGGTGGATAGGGAGTGGGAGGTGACACCACATTGCAGCCCACTCTGCTAGTCGGCATGCACAGAGCACACACTGCATGAATATTCAATATTTCACACCCCATTATTTAACCGCTACTGTCTGCGACACATCCTCTATGTGTGTGTGCGTGTGTGTGTGTGCGTGTGTGAGTGCGTGCGTGCGTGTGTGTGCGTGCGTGCGTGCGTGAAGGGGCAACTCTTTGAGAGTATACAAATGGAACCAAATGGACCCTTCCATTTGTACACTCTCAGCAAGTACTTAATGTACCAAAAGTACTCATTATACAGAATGTCCCATTTCAAGTATTGAAATGTATAAAAATCTTTTAGATCAATAACAATAAATAAAGATCTACAAGCTCACAATGTGTTGCATCGCGACGCATTGGCTAAATGTACTTAGTTAATTTACATTAACTAACATTATTTTTCTCTCTCTCCCTGGACCTCCAGGAGAACATCAACATCGATGAGGCAGCCAACTGCTTGGTGAAACACATCATCGCCAGTGAGAAGGACATGCTGGAGGCAGATGTCCCCGACATCATCTCTGGACAACAGCTGGACAACACATCTGCCGGCACCTGCTCCTCCTGCTTCAGATCTCAGTGAAGACGCCTGCCGTTTGCCTTAATGGGCTCTATGCGCACACGCCATTTTGGAAAGAACTCAGGGCTACTAATGAAGGCTCCGTTCCATTCTGGTCAAACAGAGTCAGGGTGCTGCTGTTGTGCATGTTGGCTGACTGACAGTGGGTCTCTAAGTGTCCTTGGTTGGTTCCAAATGGCCCTGGGTATGGGTGTGTAACTCTGAGAGTGTACACATGGATCTGAAAACTCAAATTTTAGGTGATAAGGTGACCACCGCTGTGTTTGGGAAATTACATGACATAGTAGTATGTTCCCACACAAAAGGTGAGTAGTTTATCACCTAAAACTGAAGTATGCGTGGGCCTTAATGGTGCATTTATATAGTGCCTGCTTTACATAGATTGTGCATTACATTCATCCACACATTCATACAACGATGGCGGAGGAAACCATGCAAGGCACCAACCTGCACATCAGGAGCAATTAGGGGTTCAGCATCTTGTTCAAGGACAGTTCGACATTAACTCTGGGGTTGCCCGGGATCGAACGGGGTACCTCACGGTTCCCATCCAGCTGCTCTACCGGCCACTCTACCCCTGAGCCACTGCCTCCCCTTAAGGGTCCATTTACACTCTCAGAGTTATTAAATTAAAAAGTTTGAGAACCACTGTACACTATAAGGAACAGAGCCTTAATTAGTATCATCGGTAACACCTGTGAAGGAAGTAGGGAAGGAGCCCAGAAGTAGGAAGAGTAATTCTGTGTGCACAGAGCCTATAGAGCGCCGCAGTCCCGCCCCCTTTCAGAAAAGCGAGTGGCCCAGGAAATGAAACCCCAATGCATTCTCCCATCGGCACTTCTAATATAATTTATTTAAAGACGGATCGGATCGACTCGGATCGTGACAAATCATGACAATGAACACAATGTTTTGGGCCGATCAAATAATTTATAAGACGAAAAACTAAACAAATAATGTTGTCTCCTGACTTTCTTTTCTTCTTTCTAATGATTTGATCGGCCCAAAACATTGTGTTCATTGTCATGATTTGTCACGATCCGAGTTGGCTTTGTCCGCGGCGTAACCATCTTTAAATAAATTATATTAGAAGTGCCGATGGGAGAATGCATTGGGGTTTCATTTCCTGGGCCACTCGCTTTTCTGAAAGGGGGCGGGACTGTGTGTGTGTGTGTGTGTGTGTGTGTGTGTGTGTGTGTGCGCCTGCGTGTTAGGTCAACGTGTAGTCCGGGCCCCACCAGGGGTCCAAAGGTAACTCTGAGACTGTACAAATGGAACTATTATATAATCTTTGGGAGCCCACCGGTCTACAGTGTAAAATCCTTACTATTAATGTAACAGGTTAAAAAGATAAGCTAAAGAAAATAATACAAATAACACTGTGGAATCCAAATGATGGGTCCATGTTGTTCCATTTGTGTCCTAGAGTTACTGAGCAGGTGCAGCAGTATGTGTGTGTCTGTTGTCACCTCGTGTTCGTGCACGTGAGGGTGTTCGTGCACATGGGCTTGGATTTGACTGCATTTGTTTATTTGCGTGTGTGCGTGCGTGCGTGTGTGCGTATTGAGAGTTGACAGGTGGACAGGTGTGTGAGAGAGAGAGAGAGAGAGAGAGAGAGAGAGAGAGAGAGAGAGAGAGAGAAGGTCACTCTCAAGGCCGACTTGATGTCTGCGTTCTGCCTCTTCAGTAACCATGGCAACACAGTTAACGAACACAGACCCCCATGTGCAGCATGCGATGTGACAACATGAGTCCCTGGTCCAAATGCTCTGGGACTGTCCGTCTCCCTTCAGGCATCAACTGGTCCAAATGCCCTGGGACTGTCCATCTCCCTTCAGCCATCAACTGGTCCAAATGCTCTGGGACTGTCCGTCTCCCTTCAGGCATCAACTGGTCCAAATGCCCTGGGACTGTCCGTCTCCCTTCAGGCATCAACTGGTCCAAATGCCCTGGGACTGTCCGTCTCCCTTCAGGCAACCAACTGGTCCAAATGCTCTGGGACTGTCCGTCTCCCTTCAGGCATCAACTGGTCCAAATGCTCTGGGACTGTCCGTCTCCCTTCAGGCATCAACTGGTCCAAATGCTCTGGGACTGTCCGTCTCCCTTCAGGCATCAACTGGTCCAAATGCTCTGGGACTGTCCGTCTCCCTTTAGGCATCAAACCGGCGTCAGGCAGAAACCTCTTTTCTATCTTATCTTATCTTTTTTTTTATTTTATTTTTTATCAATGTCCTACTTGTAAGT